>NC_134857.1:90666558-90987392 GCF_049852395.1 Peromyscus maniculatus bairdii | reverse complement strand
CGATTGCATTATATAGCAGAGGCCCACTTGACAAAGGGTTAAACTGGGAGTCACTGGGCATTTATGAAAAAATTTCTGTCCCTTTGCAGTGAGTCTTTACAGGAGTGATAACACAATGTCAAATATGGCTTTGAGAGTGCCCTGGTGGAAACTGTGTAGGGGGAAATTATGAAATATTTTCATCCAGCCTCTAGTTAACCCTGATGTTTTCAATGCTGAGACAAGATGCCAGAACACCTTTCACAACTTTAAATGAAAGAAAGCATCTTGTTTTTATATCCTGGTGAATATATTTAAAAATACTTGACTAACTCTGATGACATGCATTTCCAAGGTACATTGTGTTATTAACACTATAACTATCTTCACAGTAATCACCCAGTAAGTGCAGATCTTGTACAGAAATCACTGCACTGATACTCTTGATGTTTTGTCATTTTGTACTTCTTAAATATATTAATTTTTTGGTCACACCCATAGTCACAGTGCTAAAAGATTATCCATAAAAATGATGAGAAACCTATAAATGCCTACAACTGCAAAATGTTGTTAAAGTGTAACTTTTGGGTTTTGTTGTTGAGCAAAAGAGGAACAGAAGTAGACTTCTATTTAAGTACAAGTAAGTGAATGTGTTGTTCTTAAGCAGTTAATTGAAAGTGAGGACAAAGTTAAACAAAGTGCAATAAATTTCACAGGAAAAAAAAAAGGAAGTGACACTATAGAATTTAAATGCTTCCACCTAGAAGACAGATATCTAAAAATCTATTTTTAAGTGACACTTCTTTCTCTTTTAAAAGTATTTATTTTATTTTTGGAGAATACATACATACATACATACATATATATATATATATATATATATATATATATATATAACATCACTTCCCTTTCCCATCCCTCTCTTCACTCCCCCCAATATAACTCTCCTTGCTCTCTTCCTAATTCATGGCCTTTTCAAACATGCACACACACACACACACACACACACACACACACACACACACATACACACACACACACACCCCTAAGTACATAAATACATACTGCTCAGTCTGTGTAATGTTACCTGTATATATGTTTCCAGGGCTGACCATTTTGTACTGGATAACCAATTGGTGTTCTCTTTCCTAGGGAAAACTATTTCTCCTGGTAGCATCCCTTAGTTGCCTGTAGTCCTTTGTGTTGAGAGTTGATGTTTTCTCCTGCAAATGTGGCATGTCTATTGTAGTCCTTGTTCAGCTCATGCTTCAGCAGTCATGTTGATGAGACTTTATGGATACATCTTCTAACACTCCTAGAAGACACAATCTCACAGTAACCTCCGTGTTTCTCTGGATTTTATAATCTTTTTGTCTCTTCTTCCCCAGCAATCTCTGAGCCATAGATGTGGGAGTTATATTGTAAATTTTTCAAGTGGGACTAGGCAGCAAAACTCTGCGTTTTGATTTTTGTGGGTTTTTTTTCCCACAGTGGTCTCTGTTGCAAGGTGTCCTTGATGAAGAGGGAAAATGACACTCGGTTCTCACACACTCCTTACACCCTTGGGGTAAGGACAAATATTCAGAGTGTAGTTAGGGATTATGCTGGCTTAGTAAAGCAGTGGTTGGAAGTTCTCCTCTAGCTTTGTGTAGTTGGTCAGCTCTCCAGTAACAGACGTCTTTTTTTTTTTCACGTTGATCAGGGCTTAAATTCATTTACAGAGTTATTGGTTACTTCCAAGGTATGCATACCACTACTGCATACATAGGGTTATGATGCCATGCTGGCTATTATGTCGATTCATACATACACTTCTTACTTTAAGGTATCAATTCCTTAAGGTTTTCATTTTGTGAACTAGCCTCTAATTTATTTTTGACACTATGGATCTTTCCATTTTTAGGTCATTTAGTAAAGCAAAAAAGAGCATCCAAATGAGTCTACAGTATCATAACTTTTCACATATGAGGAAAGTATTTCTTTTTGGCACAGATTAAAAAAATTACTTAAAAGCAAAATATGTGGTAAATTTAGTGTGAATAAAAACTTAGAAAAAAATTCTGATTAACTTAGCCTTGCATTTAAATAATAAGGAATAAACTATTCCAGTCTGTAGTGGAAATGTGAGATAACAGCAAGTAGCATTTTAAAATATATATCTTCTATTATATTATTCATGTTTTAATGCTTGCTGAAATAGAATGGATTTATAATATTACTTATGTGCTCACTTCAGCAGTACATATACTAAAATTGGAATGATACAGTGAAGATTAGCATGGCCCTGGCACAAGGATGACACACAAATTCATGAAGCATTCAACATTTTTATAAGAAAAATAAGCTCAAAAGGAAAAGCATTAGCAAAAGCAGAAAAGTAAAAAACACAAAAGTGAAGACTTATGATCCCTTTGCTGACTCTACACTTCCAACTTGTTCTAAAAAAAATCAAAATAGAAGAGGTAAATAAAGAGGATGAAATTACTGAAAAGAAAAAAAAAGCCAAGATTAAATTTAAAGCTGAAGTTCAGAAGGAGATGAAGTGGAATGCTGCAGAGCAGGAAGAACAGGTAATGGAAGAAAAGCCATCTGTAAAGAAGAAAAGGGAGGATAAAAAGAAGCTCAATGAGGAAGAACTGTTTTCCAGGGAAGAGCCAAGCAACAGCTCAGCAATTCCTAGTTCAGAGAAAAAGAAAAGAAAGAAAGATACTGAGGACTAAAGGAAGGCACCTGCAATTCTGCCACCTGGACACATCATGATTAAAATTAAGCTGGGGCACATCAAATGCTCTGTAAAATAGTCAAGGGAGGTTAAATCCAGTGGTGATTATCTACAGGTTTTAAATCCTTTGTCTCTTGACATCAGCTCTTAACCTCAGAGTCTTTGGTACACACACAAAATATATTTCCTTGTATTAAAAAAAAAAAGTATTACTATCTCCCTGAATGTGGCTCACGATGACCTTTATTATTGTGTCAGGAAAATAAGCAGCACTCAGATGCTCTTAGGGAGGAACTGGGGATGATGCTTGACTATGAGCCACTGGATTGTGGTGGGTAATGAAGGTCAAGGCTGACCATTACCAAAGCATTACACAAGCCATGAGAAACATGTCTACATGCCAAGTATTTCCAAAAAGCCTCTTCCAGAATAGTGCCAGCTTGAGGGCTTCTTATTTTAAATTGAAATAATATATCTGACCTAGTTTAAAGTACAGAACTTACATTCAAGTAGGCTAAAGGCAATCTTGTCACCTACCTCATTGACACAACTGAGCAGGTACTCCTGGATTACAGCTCATTATCTGAAGTCTCCCTTCCAGGCATGAGCCCAGTCAGGGCTTGTGGTCATTATTTTTCAGGGACAATGGCTTTTTTTTGTTATTTTCTTCAAAAACCATATCTGATTATAGCACTCCTGACACCTGCTCATTTCCCCTTCCTGTGCAAAAGGCCATTGTTGAGAGCATCAAGACTAACGTGACAGAAATGTTTTTCTGTCTTCCTAAAAACTTTAAGTTTAGGGATAGCTTTCACCTAAGTTACTTTAAAAATTCACAAAATAAATTTTAGTTGGAATTATTGGCTGAAGAAAATATTTCACAGTACTAGCACCATGAGGTCAGTCACAAGAATATTTTTATAAGGATTTATAAAACATTAAAAAGATTTTCTTTAAATATTCTAATGTTATAATGTTAGTCATAAGGGTCTTATTTACAGTGTTATAAGAGTTAAAAGACATAATTAACTTCTGTAGAATTATATGATGGGTGATGTCATTCTGTATGCTGTGAATATGTGTTGCTCTGATTGGTTGATAAATAAAGCTGTTTGCCCAATGGTGAGGCAGAAAAAGGTTAGGCAGGACATTCTAACTAGAGAGGGAGGATGGAGAAAGAACAAAGCAGATGCCACTAGATGCCTCCAGGAGAAGCAAGATGTAAAAGTACCAGTAAGCCACAAGCCATGTGGCAAAGTATAGATTTATAGAAATGGATTAATTTAAGATATAAGAGCTAGCTAACAAGACCCCTGCCATGGCCATAGTTTAAAAATAATATAAGCCTGTATGTGTTTATTTGGAACCAAGCCGCTATGGAGCTTATGTGGGAGAGATTCTGCAGGACTGAAGAAAACTTCTGGCTACAATTATACTGGTATATGGATCTGTAGATATACTCATTTTTTGCCTTTAAATGAGTTTGTTTTATTTTGTGTTTATTTTTAATTCATATCGTGAACTTCAACCCAGTATCTAAAAACCACTAAATTCTATGAACTATATTTTCTCATAGTCTTGTTTGGCCATCCAAATGATGATTTTAATTCTCTTCAATTGATTGTTATTATTAAAATTCACCTATTTACACATTGCAACTGTATTTTTCAGATTCAGTGAATCCTTTGCCAGGGCCTAAAAACTCAACTTTTGATGACTATCTATTCTTTCATGCTAGAGAGCAGCTGAATCTTCTCTTTAGCTACGCTTCAATGCTTTCCCGATCATGCTGCCAGCATCCCCCCATTATCATCCACCTTCCTAAATGCTTTCATTTCATTTTTCCCAAGTGCACTTTACTGGAATTACAGAACAAACCAATTTACTCTCTGATGCTTGACAGTCTATTTTACAGGTTAGTTTCTCCTTTGTATAATATGTGGATGGATTAAATGCAATTTTTATAAAAGGTTAAGTTTGTATTAGAAAATTTAGCTACCCAATTTATACTGTATGTATAGAGGTCATTCGTGGTTTCCTACATACATATCTACATATTAATAGTCACTTGTCTATATAAATATCTTGACGGGTAGATGAACACATTTTCTCAGCTTTTTGCACGTAATCAAAATTATCTGTATTTTAGGCATCTATTTATCTTTTGTGTAATCTAAAATGTTGTTTGTGTGTGTGTATATTTGTATTTCTGGTAGCATCATTTAAATCAATTTAAAATATTTCCTTATACAACTAGAATGTGGTGAAGATTGTCCTCAATCATAATTTCAGTGGAAGCTAAATGATAAACATGGAGACACTCATAACCTGTATTTTTGGTGTTTTACCTTTTTTAATTTGGCAAACTTCCTGGTACATAGAGAGGAGCTGATGTATATTTGATGAAGAACTGACCTATCTTGATTTTTCTAGGACAGGGCATTTGTCGTTAGTATAAAACTCTCATCATTTAGTCCACTCAGAATTATATTATTGTTTAAGGTCTGTTTTCCTGTTAAGAAACCCCATTTGTATTTGGCTTCTGATTTATATTCTGTGTGTGTATGTTTGCATATACATACAAGTACAAGTTTGTGTGCTGTATTATGATTTTTCATAGCATTATTGACCTCATCTAGAATGGAATCATGTCATTTTAAAGTATTCCATTGTTTTAAGAACTTTATCTCCGTTATTTCTCCAAATTTCTTTCCCTGTGCTGATGGTTAATCTCGCTTATCAACTTTATGGAATTTAGAGTCATCGTAGAAACAGCACCCTGGGGTTGTCTACAACATGGTTTCTAAAACAGATCATTGAGGAGGGAATACCCACTTTGACTGTGCCAGTAGCACCGCATGGTCTGGGGTCGAATAGAAAGGAGAGAGGCAGCCGAGTGCCAGCATTCATCTCACTATGCTCCCCGACTGTAGATGCGATGCAATCAGCTTCCTCAGGCTCCTGACCCCGTAACTTCTCCATGAGGAAGAACTTCACCCTCAAACTGTGAGTCAAAATGAACCCTTCATTTTAGTTGCTTTTCTCAGATATTTTGTCACAACCACCACACCAGTAGTCAATGCATTTATAATGTAGCATACTTTTCTTTGCATACTTAAATTAGAAGCCTCTATAAACTAGATATGCATTATCCTATGCATTCAACTTTACCCAAACAGAAGCCATCATAAGGATTTTGAAAGGCAGGAATGAGGAATTATTGTTCTTTAGTTTTAAGGTATTATTCTATATTTATTTATTATTATTCATATTTTTACTCCCATCCCAGTAAAAAGGCAATGGTCTGTGGTCTCAGAAGTGATCTTTGTCTCTCCAGTTCTACTCAGTACTCCTTCCTACAAACCAACTAATCACAATATATCTTTTTCTTCTTTCCCTTTAAATTCTCCCTCTACAATGCCTTCCATTTCTATTGGCATATCTGCATGTTTATTTCACCTGAACTCATTTTAGTTAATTTCTCCTAGTAACATTTGATGTTATGAACAAACCCATATAGTTAAGATACATTCTACCTATGCTTTCCTGCCTCTCACTCTCTTTCTCCTTTTCTTCTGAGGGCTACTTGGTAGTTCAATTGGTTAATGTCAACTTCTGGATGGTTGGATTCCCCTGAGTTCTGCATAGGGAGCACTTCATTTCACATCCTCATTCAACATCATGGCATCTGATGCTCTTCTCTGTTAACAATGCTTCACTCTAAGTCATCAGCCCACTTTCATGAGCTTGATACCCATGTGTGCTACAGCCTATGAGACCTTTGACCTATGTCCCATAGACCTTAAAACACATCACACTTGTGTTATTTTTATAATGTTATGGTAAAAAATACCAATGTTAAAGCTTAGAATATTAGAAATGTATTATTGTGGTATGATTCTGGAGGTTGATAATGCTAAAACTAAGAACTGTTTTCTTGCTTGATTCTTCCACTCTTTAGATTTTTTTCTCAGTTCACTTGAGCATCTGTTTGTCTCCTGTTTATCTGTCATATCCCCTTTTTGGTATACTCAATATCCTCCTATTCTTCCCTTCCAGAATCCTCATCTATGATTGTATGCAAATTCTCTAAGACATTCTTTCTTATTGAATATATTTCTTACAGAATGGTTTAATTGTATCTTCAAAATCTATTTTAGGCATGAAAACATAAACACTTTTGTGCTTTCAGTATTTTGTCAACCATTCCCCTAGAATTCCTTTCCTTTTTCTGGGACTCGTATACTTCCAGGATGGTCATGAATGAATGATGCTGCCATATATGCAGTGGGCCAACTCTGAAATCTACTAGTCTTACTTCTTTACTTTCTCACACCACAAATTCAGTCAGCAAGTTCTCTTGACCCTGGGACTATGTTTTTAACTAATCTGGTTTTCTATGTCTTCACTGTTGCTTATAAAATTTAGGCCACTTCTCAACCTTTTAACATCTCTACAAATTGCCTCTTTCACAATTTATTCTGTGTCTAAACATAATTGCATTAGACAGCTCACTGCTTATAGTCCATCAGCGAGTATCCACTTATCTCAACATGAAGGTTAATCATATTTGAAGGTTTTAAATTTATCTTGGGTCCTTCTTAGATCTTTTTTCTTGTTACTGCATACCCTTTTCCAAGTTCCTTACAGAACTCAATAGCTTCATGAGTCCTCAGCTCCATTTTATTAATGAGAAAAGTCGTTCAGCACTGTCTAGAACATTGTGTTTTCATTTTCCACTTCACATGGCTGACTCCTTTGTCTCCTCCCAGCCCTAGCCATGAAGCCATCTAGTTCTGAACACATTTCCTTTCTATGTTCAAGCCAATGGCCACATCACACTTCTTCTTACATAACTGTACTAACTTAATAGAAAATAATTACAGGTTCTATTATTTGCACCACCCTCCACATCATCTGTTTGAGGATAGCAGGATCCATGTCTATCAGTCTCACAATTATTATCATAAAAGGGTTAAGTACATGCGCTGAACTGAATTTGCAATAAACTGTAAAACATCTGAGATACACTATATATAATATGTGTACAGTACTGTTTAACAATCTATAAAACTGAGAGTGGAGCTCTTCTCATGAAAGATTGAAAAATTTGTTATTTTTAGTGATTGGAAACCCAACTCAATTGATTTTTGTGAAAATCTTAGTAGGTATAAGGTATTTTGTGAAATACTGTAATTCTTTTGTAAAGGATCCAGATTTGATTCATGGCACCCACATGGAAGCTCACAACGTACTGTGACTCCATTGTAGGGGAGTTGATACACTCTTCTGGTCTCCACGGGTACCAGTCATGCACATAATGCACATTCATTCATGCAGACAAAAATTCACAGATATAAAATAAGAAGACACTTTTGCCCAAACTGTAAAGCAAAAGTACATCTGTGCTGGCAAGTAACTGGAAGAAAGTCATGGAATCTTCATCAATAGTTAACTACACTGGCCTTGCAGCTACATCAACTGTCAGCTCCTCAATCTTGGATTCATAGTATCCAGTCATAGGATATTCAGTGCTGCAGCCATCCACACAATACAAGTTTAGATATGATCAGTTGGAGAATAACTAACTTGTTGCAAATTTAAAGTGTCACTATTCATGGTAGCAGAAACTTTATCAAGGGCATTGAGACAAGGGCTCTCACTAAACCTGGAACTTGCTGTGTTTGAGTAGAGTCATTGACCAGAAACCCCAAACAGCACTAATTTACAGTGAACTCTGACTGGACTTTTATGTGGGTAGAAGTATTCAAATTCAGGTACCCATGCTTGCCTAATAAACATTTTATACATTGAGCCATTTTCTTAGAGCCTATTTATCCTTTTCATACATAGATCTTCTTTAGATTTGATCATTTTTAACATGGTTCTAAAATTCTTTAACTTTTCCTCATCGTGAAATCAAATCATTTTGCTTATATCTTTGTAGTGGGTAGCCATTCCAGCTTGGTTCTGGAAGTTCCAACCCCCATTGAGACTCTGGCAACTGTCACGCCTACGAGGCGGGGTGAGGGGAGGCGCCTGGGGACCTGAGAGCTGGATGGGCCAGCGCTCTCGCTGGGCGCGCTCTTGGTGCCGGGACGCTGACCGGTGCAGATTGACTGTGCAGAGCTCCGGAGAACACCGCTGGACTGCGTTACACCTTCCCCAGACCCTGCGACCTACCCATTACTTAATTTGTGAGTTACGCCATTAAATAAATATCCTTTTAACTATGTGGAGTGGCCAAAATAATTTCTCCAATATATCTTCCCTAACCGTCATCTATCTGATATTTTGAACACATAGCAGTGTTTCAGAGATGGAATGTATAAGCAAGGAAGTCTCCAGATTGTTTAAACATCTCAGTCATATGAGAGGCACGAGTTTGTCTTTCAGTGTCCTGCCCCAAATGCTTGGCAGAAAGCCTGAGTACAATAAACAACTAGAGTTGCATGCTGATGATTTTGGGGTAGGTAATTGTATATAAATGATTACTAAGTAAACAAGATCAGTGCTCAGTGGGCTCCATAGGTGTTTGCAGAAGGAAAATGAGAAAACAGGAAGGGAGGGAGGAAGGGAAGGAGGAGGAAGGGAAGGAGGAAGGAAAGGGGAAGGAAGGAGCATTGGTGGGAAAGAGAAGAGGAAAGAAGCAACATAAAGTCAAAAACAGAAGAGGCAAAGGAGAAAGGGAGAAAGAGAAGAAGAAAGGAAGGAAAGAAGTGAAGTAACTTTGCAAAGCATAAGGTGGGGGAAGGAGAAAGATAATCTCTAATACGTACAGATGAGACACATCATGTTTTCTGAAAAGTGGGCTGTATCCTAGTGCTTAAATAATAAGCAGTTACTATAGAGAAACAGTTGTAAGAGGACAGGATACCAGATAAAAATTTTAGGTGTTCATAATTCTTAATTTTTTAACATTTAACTAACTAATTAATTAATTAATTAAACCACCCCCTTTCCTTCCTCCACCCACTCTCATGTCTCTCTTTCTCACCTCTTCCCATAGTCCCCCAATTCCCTCTCAAAATTGGTGGCCTCTTTTTTCTTTGATTAGACCTGTTGCATGTGTGTGCATACATATGTAAATATAAATGTTACATGTATGCATACAGAGAAGAATCTTTGCCTTCCAAATCTTTTGCTAGTATTTCTACTAGACAAACTCTAAATTAGATGTATTCAAAGAGGAATTCTGGAGAAATTTCTTCCTGGGCTCACTCTCCTCTCCATGATGGGGAAAGTGACATCAGTGTGGCTGTGTGCACAGTAGGCAACATGGCACTAGACCCAGTTCTCATGAGCAACACACGGGTTCGGAGGGAGGAATCCCATGCACGTTATACCTCTGCCTTAATTGGATTCTTTGCTGGAAGCTAAGTGCTAAGAACTACAATGGAGGCAGGTGTGCTTTTTTCTGTTTATAAGAACTTTGTTAAAGAAACCTAAAGAGCAGAAAAAAAATAATTGCTAGAGAAAAATACAGAATAATTACTAAGATTTGGTAATTGTTTATGTTAAACCTCCAGCTAGAATTCAGTCAAGGAAGTTAGGCCAAGGTGGTCAGACTTATCCCACTTAGTCAGTGTTTTCCTATGTCATCTTGAAGATTTTTGTTGAATCCATATGCCACCCATAATATTACCACCTTAATATTCAGTTTTAAAATATGTTCCTTGTTTTAAATTTAACTCCTACATCATCATGTATATTCTAATCAAAAGGAGAGCATCATATCATCCTATAAAATAGCACATTTCAACAAAAATTCTTAGTCAAATGGGCTTGACATCTCATGAAGCCTCATGCAAATCAAAATTGTTCTCTTTCTTGCAGTATAGAAAAAATAGAACTAATGCATTCTGATTATTAAGTGGCTTATATTAAGACTATTTCCTCTATTCTCAGAAGACAGATTATAGATACGGAAAAAGGAAAGAAACTTGTAGATTGGAGAAAATACCAGGATGAATCTTTCCTTATTATAAATTTTGCTATTTGATTGGTTTGTTTTGGTTTGTTTTTTAACCTTAGTGAGTGGAGAGTAACTTGATTCCAAAGAAGTGCATGCATGGTGCTGACTAAGATGGAGATAGATGGGCAGGTTGAAAATGCACCCACGGCTCACCGACTCTCCTTTCCTGAGCTACAGTTCAAGTTCAAGTTGTGTGCCTCTTTATGAAGACCATATATAGTGTTTCCATTTTTCCCCATTGATGATTCTGATAGAAGTCACTTTACCACTGTCATGGGACTGAATGGGAAAATAATAGATAAGATTGAGGATGTTGGGAATAAATAGAAACCACAATTATGGATACTCTGCAGTTCTTTTCTCCATCCATTTCACTGAAACTGAACATTTAGGACATGAGTAGGGCGTGGAAGTTCAATTTGCTTTTGACAGCTCTTTGAATAATGCTACAAACAAGGTAATATTTCTCTGTTCCAACTGCATACGTTACCTGTGGAAGCTTTGTTGCTGACATCTCTTCATTTCTTTACCAAAAAAGAAGAAAAGGTGATTATCAAGTGTCAGTCATACATAAAATCACACACAGCAAAAAACATGCTGGCTTTTCACTGGAAGCAAGGGACTAAAAGGGAACTAAGGAGGAGCAGAGACAGGGACAACAAAATTTAATGTGGAATGGGAAGATGATCAAGATTGTTGCTGGTATTTGTTTCTGTGTTATTGTTTTATGGAGGAAGTCAGGGAACATTTTCAAATGGAGTTGAGAACCATCTCCAGTGTGAGAGATTTAAGAATGAAATTGTCCTCTTGAATTCCTGGAACAGGTACAGTTAACATCTACCAGGAAAGAAGAGGGAAAGGAATACAATTCTATAACACTGAATAAAAAAAAAGAAAACAGAAAGAAAAGAGGAATAGGGCAAAGAATGAACAAGGTACTACTGATTGAAATATGGAGGCAGACCTGATTTTTTTTTTTTTTTTAGTAATGTGGTGGAAGTAGGAAGAAAAGAAGTTTAAGAATAGCATAGAGATTTTTAGATTATAAACCAATATGAATAATCATAAAATTGCAAACCATGCATGTAAGAAGTAGGGCATATTTAATTTTGGATGAAGGTAGTTCAGCTGTGCTAGAGTTGGTATATGGTGAACTCATTCATGAATGCACAGAGGCTGCAGTTGATCCAGTGAACATGCACCCACTTAAAACAAGTCCTACAAATATGATAATCAGCACAAAGCCACCTGAAATCACAAAGGCAGATGGTATAACCTATGGATGCACAGCAGAGAAAGTCTACAAATGACCTACGCTGGTTAGTTTCTGTCAACATAATAGACATATTTGGGAAGACAGAACCTCAAGTGAGCGACTATCTCCAATCTGATTGCTATGTGCATGTCTGTGGGAGCACTTTCTTGTTTTCTGAATGATGTAGGAAGTCTCTGCCCAATGTGGGCAGTGCCAACCCTGTGCAGGTGGTCCTACGTTGTATAATAAACTAAGCTGAACAAGCCAGAGGGAGAAGGACAGTAAGCAGTGTTTCTCAGTGGTCTCCACTTCAGTTCCTGTTTCCAGGTTCCTGCCTTGAGCTGCTGTCTTGGCTTCTCTTGATGATGAACTGTCACCTGAATTTTCTCTCCCCAAGTCGCTTTTGTTTATGCTGTTTATTGTTACAACCAAAAGCAAACTAAAACAAGATCAAAGGCAGATTCCTCTTCAACTCTACCTGTAAAAGGGAGAGTAATAGAAAGGAGAATAAGCAAAGAAGAGGTGGAGGAATGAAAAGCATAGGTGATATTATCAAAACAGAATGGCTAGACACAAATTAGGAGCAATCATTAACCAGAAAAGGATCAGTGAAACCTATTGAGACACTGAAAAAAAATGTCAGAGCCTAGTATCTCAGCTATCTGATTTTTTTTCAGACTGGTCTCTGTGAGTTTATGTGAACATTCTCAAACATAGAAATTCCACCAACACCCGCTCATACTCACCCTCACCTGCCTGTTACCTGCATCTAAAATGTGGTCTTCCTCTCCACTACCTTTCCATGCTCTGTGTGCAAATTTCTGCTGTTTTTCATCCAATGCTCTCTGCTTCCATCTGCTTGCTAATGCCTCAGCAAAAATGTGAGTTCTTAAGAAGAAAATATGCTGAGTTGCATTCTAGATTAGGACAATACAGAGCACAATGTACATGTGCTTAAACCACATTTCACAGCCTCTTGGTGAGAAACACTGGTTCAAGAAGATTCATCTCACATATATGATTGTGAAGGGGTGGCAGAGGACTAACTTTGTAAGTCAACACTGTTGAAAAAAGTTATAGCTTCTCAGCAACACTCACGGTGACACAGGGAGAGGTTCTGAGCAGAAAAAATCAACATAATAAAGTATTTGTCTCATTTTGATTTCAAAGCTTATGTTCCCTTGTTGCTGAACCACAAGCTTCAGGCAACTTCTCATGATCAGCATATTTCTTCTAATTTATGTTTTCAAGTTTTGCTTGGCTCTGTCCTTCTTGACTTGCTGCCCTAAAATGTCCCACAGTCTGATGGAACACTGCACAACACATAAATCAGTGACACTTTGTCTCTCAGCATGAGTTCTGGGAAGAGTTCAATCTTTGAAGAACCTCAAAGTGAACTGGTGAGATCAATGAATCTTGTGTCCAAGGAAGTGAATGATGGTTTATCTATGGTACTTGGCTGCCAGAATCTTGTTTTAAAGATAGCCAGGAATAGGTAGCCCCAAATTATTCTCAGTATGAATTGTATAATAGCCATATATATGGAGAGAGAGAGAGAGAGAGAGAGAGAGAGAGAGAGAGAGAGAGAGAGAGAGAGCGAGAGAGAGAGATTATTTCTGTTTTTTTTTGAGGTAACCTAGCAATAGGAACTGCAACTAAGTTCTAATTATCTCAATAAATATTAGTTACATGTGTAAAGAAGTCATAAGCCATGCTGTTTTTTGTATATTCTCATTGCTGTTTGCTTTTTAAGATGAGATCTCATTATGTAACCTACTCTGGCCTTAAACATCAGCCATTTTGCTAATGCTTCCCAAATTCAGGATTATAGATGTGTGTTATACACCTGGTAGAGAGAGACAAGCATTCGAGTATAAAAAATTTTGTTTCAGTCAGAGAGATAGCACACCATGTCATAAACTGGGTGGCTTGCAGACAATAGAAATAGCTTTTTCTAATTTTGCCAGTTCACAAGTCCAAAATGAAGGCATGACAGATCCAGAGCTAGCTGAGAGCATTTCTCTCTGTGTAATTTCACACAGCAAAAGGGATGGAGAAACCTTGGGTGCTCTTACTTATGGGTATTAATTCAATTCATAAAGGTAGATTCTTATGACCCAGTCACCTCATCTGTCAACCCCCCAACCACCAAATATCATCACTTTGGTGATGATATTTAGAAAATGATTTTCAGAGAAAGGTACACAAAAATGTTCAATCCAAAACAAAATAAGTGAATAATAGCATAAAGGCCAAAATTATTTCTAACATAATAAATTAATAATAGATTGTTTTATTGGTTACTGTTCTCATTGCTAGGTAAATACCTTATGAAAAGCAACTCAAAGGATTAAGGGTTTATTTGTTCATAATTTGAGGGGCTGAAGTTCACCATGGTGGGCAGAGTATGAAAGCAGGAGTGTGAGGCTGCTGTTTAGAGTGGGACACACTCAGGAATCACAGAGGAGAAAACAGGAAGCTGAGGGGAGGGGCTACAAAACCCCAAATTCTCACTCTTTTTTTTTCCATTGGAAAACACTGTCCTCAGTTAGCAACAAGCATGTTGAACCAATCCTCAAACTCATTCTTACCTTCAAGTTTCTGAAGTGCCAATAAGATTCATCCCTGTTCACAAGGGTTGAGTATGTTGCTGCCTCCAAAGAATAAGCTTATAATTTTGTTTTTGTTTGGTTTGGTTGTTTGCATGTTTTTTTGTTTGTTTGGCAGGCTGAAGAAGAATATGGGACTTCATAGACACAATCTGTATGCAACTGTCCATTACTTAGTAATCATAAACAAAGACTTGTCTGTAGAGAACAGTCTTATTAAATAAGAAACACAGAGCCAATTGCAGAGTTAAAAGCCCAAGAGGTCAGAGCAGTAGCTGAGAGCTGAGCTTACCCTTCTCTGCCGCTGTCATCCTTCCCCTCAAAAAAAGAAGCTACTTCTTGTGTGTCTGTCCTTTTATTGACTTTCTGTTCTGCCTTCTCATTGGTTGTAAACCCAACCACATGACCTCCTTGTCACTGCCTGTCTGTACAGACCTCCAGGTCTCCTATGGTTGGTATTGAGATTAAAGGCATGTGTCTCCAATGCTGGCTGTATCTTTGAACACACAGAGATCTGCCTAACTCTGCCTCCCAAGTGCTGTGATTAAAGGTGTGCACCACCACCACCTAGCTTCTGCTATGGCTTGCTATTAGCTCTGACCCCCAGGCAACTTTATTTATTAACATACAAATAAAATCACATTTCAGTACAAATAAAATATCACCATACTTGTCTGCACATCTTATGATGCTTCACACTTTGCCTTCCACAAACAATTACCATTACCTGCAAATCAATCATTTCTGTGTTTTTCCTTTCTCTTTTTCTTTGCTGGCTCTCATTTTTTCTTCAAGACTCCTGTCATGAGTCTTCCCACACTTTCCTCAGGAATAGTTAGAAAAGAACTCCCCTAATGTGCTTTGTGATCCAATGACATTCTTTGTATTCTTCTTTCTCAGTATTAACTGTATTTGGTGTATTCATTTATCTTCTCAATTCAACTACAGAATGTGGTATTGTATTCCCCCAAATATTGTGCATGCTAATAAACTTCTCTGGGGTCAAAGACAGAGCAGCCACAATATTAAACATAAAGGATAGGCAGTGGTAGCACACGCCTTTAATCCTAGCATTCCAGAGGCAGAAATCCATGTGTTCAAGGATACAGACAGGCATGGTGACTCATCATGCCTTTAATCCCAGAAAGCAAGCCTTTAATCCCAGGGAGTGGTGGTAGAAAGCAGAAAGGTATATAAGGCATGAGGACCAGAAACTAGAAGCATTTGGCTGGTTAAGCATTTGGCTGGTTAAGCATTCAGGCTTTTGAGCAGCAATTCAGCTGAGACCCATTCTGGATGAGGACTCAGAGGCCTCCAGTCTGAGGAGACAAGACCAGCTGAGGATCCGGCGAGGTGAGGTAGCTGTGGCTTCTTCTGCCTCTCTGATCTACCAGCATTCACCCCAATAACTGGCCTTGGGTTTGATTTTATTAATAAGAACTTTTAAGATTCATGCTACCACATGAGACTTAAAAATAAACTATTAATATAGTACTTTGTTATCTCTAGTGTATAAACCTACACCTAATATATAGTACTTTCATAGTACACATTTAATGAATATTGCAATTACCCACAGAAATTGGTTGCATTAACAGTATGAAGTGCATCACACCAAGCAATATAGTCAAAATAAATGAGTGATAACACAAGCTAAATTTGAAGTAATTTGGCAGAAACTGAAATTCTGCTTCTATTTTTAAACTCACACATATCAAAAGTTTAATCTAAGGTTCATCAGATATCCAGGTATAACCTTGGGTTTTTGAGTGTATTGTCAAACATCAGTATGATCTGGGGCATGTTTATTGAGTTTTTATCTTATTAAGTAAATAAAAAGATAAATTACTCTTAAATACTATGGTCTAATGAGTTTATAAATCATTTTTCAGTCTAACATTTAGATGGTCCTTTAATATAAATATCATTTTAACTTGAGCAATTCTAAGCTGAAATTTGATAGGACAAACTACATTAACAGCAAATCTACAACTGAATAAGAATTTTCATGTTTTAATAAAAGCATATATTTCCCCAACTATATTACTGTAGAATATATTCAGATGCCAACCTGAAACAATTTCTGATTTTGTGTGAAATATCTCGTGTATGATAAAGTCTTACATGTTTGTTTATTGAGGAATTTTTAATGCGAAGTATGTGATTCTTACAAGTCTGTCTACTTAATGCCCGTGTTCTGCAGGGAACTTCATTAGCATGTGCTCTGGTCTTGTCCTCAAAGCCCTATTGCTCCCGACAAGCATGGATTTAATTGAGAGAATGCCAAGCTGTGACTATGATTCAGGTGTGAATCCTATTTCTCTAAGCAAATTAAACCCAGAGCAGTGACAAAGTGTTCTTTCCCAAATCTTTTTGATAGATTTAATACTGAATATTAATTATTGCTCTCCTATCTTCTACTCTGTGATTGTTTTCCCAAGCACCCTATTGAGGGTGATTGATGTTCAGATAAATTTTCCCATTTCATAGAGAGAAAGAAAGATTAACATGTGCTAGTAAGAACACCAGGTTGCAAGATTTTAGATTAGCTTCAATATCAACACAATATCAGCACATGCTTTTGTAGACTCAAAAAGGAACATCCTGGTAAATACACAAAGCTGATAGTCAACAACAGCAGCAAAACTGGTTTTGTGCATCCAATTTGGTGTATTTTCCTTTTGTGACATAAACAAACAAAAACAAATGTGCTTTTGGTTTACTAGACAACTCAATTAGAAGGAAAATTATTTGATCATGTTCATACCACTCTGAAATAATTTGGGGGTGGGGAATTCCATGTGTTCTTAAGAATCTATTTCTACTAACATTCTATAACCATCCTAGATAGGAGGGAGGAGAAAAAGACAGTTTAAGAGAGGACTTTGGGAGCCTCTCCTTGGGTATCAGACTAATTAAACAATGGACAAGGAAGACTTAAAATTGTTCTCAGGACCTGGATATAAAGCCTATGAACCACAACAATGGACAGCCTGGAAAGATTATCTACATGTACAATAGTGGCACTTTTATCTTGGTGTAACCAAACTATCTAATTGTACTTAAGGCCTACTCAATAAAATGGAGTTCATGCCTGGTACTGTAAACCTAGACAATTGCCCATAGCTGTAGAGGTCATATACATGAGAGGAGAACCTATCTCTACCATTTTCCTAAGCCAATATAATTTCTAATTGCATCTAAATATTTATTTCTATAAGCACAGAGAAGTTCAGTTCTTGTCTTCATCGAAGAAGCTTCTTTTTTATATTGAGAATTTTTTTCATTCATTTTACACACTAATCAATGATCCCCCCCTTCCCTCTTCCCCCACCAGTATCCCCCTCCCAACCCAGCCCCCACTCCCTCCCACCAAGAAGGCAAGGCCTTTTATGGGGAGGCACATCAAGTAGAGGCAAGTCCAAGCCCTTTCCCCTGCCTCAAGGCTGCATGAGGTGTCCCATCATAGGTAGTGGGCTCCAAAAAGCCTATTCATGCACCAGGGATGGATTCTGATCCTACCGCCAGGGGGCCCCTCAAGCAGATCAAGCTACACAACTGTCTTGTCGAGCAGAGGGCCTAGTCTAGTACCATGCAGGCTCCACAGCCATTGATCCAACTTTCATGAGTTCCCACTAGTTTGTTTCGGCTGTCTCTATAGATTTCCCCATCATGATCTTGATGCAATTGCTCCTAGAATCCCTCTTCTCTCTCTTTGACTGGACTTCATTTGCCACAAATTTCATGAAGTCATTATTTTTCTTTTTTGCAATTGATGGAGACTATTAAAAAGATCTCGAACTGGTCAAAATACAGAGAATAAGAGAATCTGGAATGCCCAGCCCAGACTACTGATACACCCACAATTCAACCTGGCACAACCATATCTGAATGGAATGGCAGAAGTCATAAAGCCAGCACAGCTATTTCACAAAGATCCAGCAAAGCTGAGCCACATGATGGCTGTCATGCCACCTTTGGTTTTTATCTCCACCTGTTACATACTTGGGGCCCTTTTAATATTTGTACAATATGGGGATGTTGGATTAATGGAAAATTCCTTATGAATCATTTATGCCTTCTCCCAGGAATGCTGCTTCTAAGCTTACCCAGGAAAGTCCTGAACATACTATTCCCCCTCACACACTTTGAGGGAGATATCCTTATCTACTTGAAGGTTTTCCTTATGCCAGATGTCTCTTTATTAGGCTATGAGACATTCTTGAAACATCTGTTCCTCTACTTACACTGGAACAAGATATTCAAAACAAAGTAAATTTTAAAAGGTCAACAACATTCAGTGGGCTAGAGGAATTGTCTGCAGTTCAGATTACAAAGCTCTTCCCACTGTACACTCAGACAATTATGTTGCATACAACTCTGCCCTACACAGAGACACACTGATGAGCAAAGTATGGTTTGGAAAGATGATGAAAATATGAGATGTTAGGACCTCCCTCTCTTAGAAGTAGCTCATGTAAAGTTACTATAATGCCATATGACCAAGGAACAACAGAATGCCAGGATTAGACATATAGACAAATTCTATAAGGATATAAATGTGAACATTGATTGTATTATGCCAGAATTTGAATAATAACTTCAGCAGTTTTAGCCTGAGGATTTTTCCTGGGCACTCTGACCACTAAGAGTTAGTAATACGTTGCTTGAGACATGGCAAAATGCCCAAGGTGGTTGAAGATTTTTGTTTTGGTCTAGTGTCCTTGAAGCAACCAAAGCTACCAGCCTGAGCACAGGCTGTCATATGCCTCTAGATTCTCAAACATTGTGTTATGGGGTTAATGAGTAAGAATGATAACTCTGTTTATTGATGATGTCAAAACTTGAGTGAAAATGATTGGAAATGATAACTGTTCTGTCATAATTTATTAATGATGACTAAAAGATGAACAAAAGGAAGTGAAACACATGTCCAAAACCAAAAATGATATGATCTATGTTTTGGAACATCATGAATGTATCCCTGCTAACTAAATTCTGTATAAATAAAGAAACACTCTGGCTGCTAGTCAGTCAGGCTACAAGATTCTCCTGACCACCATGGCCTACCTCACTTCCTTCCCCACCGACTCCAAACATCCTCTGCAGGACACATCCACCACCAGGGATGGCTCCTGGCCAGGGACAATCATGGAAGAGATTGTCTCAGGGACAATCATGGAAGAGAGAGCATAAAGATGGTAAGAGCCAGAGGCCTTTAAGATACAGATTGCTAGATGCTATCCTTTAAATGTGACAGGAAAAAAATATATCCATGAAGTCTCAACAACATGGCTGCTGGAATAAGAAAGACATAATGACAGCACCAGTTGACATGCCAATGTGAACAAGGTAAATTCCACATGGTTCCATCCCAAGATGAAAAACTATAAGTAATTAATGACTGCTGAAATAAGAAAAAATTAGTATTCCTGGGAGGAACTCCCACACAGGATGTCCAGTCCCAAATGATCATTCCTAAACACATGTATCTACAAACCACATGGAAAGGACTCAGTAATATCTATATACATGTAACAACAATAATTAAAGATGAGACCTTAAATTTGGGAATGAGGGCATGGAAGGGATTTGATGGGGGAGGGAAGAAGTAGTATAGATACAGAGCTCATGTATGAAATTATCAAAAAATGAAATTAAAATATCTTAGCAAAAATAAATAAATATGTAAGTAAATAAATCTTCCATGAATCCAATATTTCAGGAAGGGGAAAGGAAGGCTGAAGCCCTGGTGCCAGCTAGAGCAGGAAACTGCCTTTCAGGAAGAGATTTCAAGCAGTTCTGATAAATGAACATGTACATATCTCCTGGCTTTGTTTCTTTTTTTTTCTATAAAATTGTAACACTGGTTTCAGAAAAAGTAGAAAAACTAGGAGTCTCTCTTGGTCATTTGACCAAACTGTAAATAAATCCAATTTATTTTGCCAGCTTCAGTCTCTGAATTCTTTTTAGTGTAGGTAAGTATGTGGCACTTTATAGGAATCTAAATGCCCTGGTAATAACCTCATTCTCAATTTGGACTATATGGCAAGCCAGTACAGGAAAAGGTTGGGTCAGATATTGCCCTGACTATAAAGGGATATGTGGTGTTTTTTTAAACTTGAACTTTACTGTAATATTTAAATTTACTTAATACAAGTACAAAGATAATAATTTTAAGCTATCTGTCACTTTCTTTACAGCTTTTTATAAGTATTTTTCTAATTATTGAACACTTTTATAAATAGCTGCAAAACTCTTTGAAATAAAGCAGAATATAAAAATTAGAAGAAATAATGAAAGTTAATAGAATATAAAAATTAGAAGAAATGATGAAAGTTTACACTTTCACAGAGGGAGGAAAAGGTAATTGGTTAATTCATTTTTGTAATTATATTTTCAGTTTACCTTATATTATCAGGGCATCATTTAAGCAAACACTTCTGCTTTGCTCAGCTAGTAGTTTACATGAGATGTCTTTGTTAAAATGGACTCCTTAGGGTGAGAAAAACTCATGCATGAACTACAACCACAGCTTTATTACCTAAAGGCCATCGTAAAAGCTGAATTTCTTTTTTGAAAAAATATTGTCTTGGGTCTGAAGCTAATTTCAAACTTACTTTGTGAATTTACTAATTTTTCTATTCCCTTCAGACATTAACCAGCTAAAATTGCTACACGTACATTAATTATACCAATTAGTTCCAATGCACATATGCATACATTCAACACTTGGTTATTGAGCTAAAAGTAGTTAGGAATGGCAGGAAAAATACACATGAGCAAAAATTTCAAATCCCTTGGACACTGAACTGATGAATACATTATATGTTTTGGCATAGCTAAGTGATCTTATTATGTTTGCTTAATTTAATAATGAAGTTGACTTACATTTTCTCATTTCACCAGGTAATGGGCAGGGAGAGCAGGTCTCTGTTTATAATGGACATTGGGAAAAGCCAGGTTCCCCCACTAAAAGTTGTAATTGCAGGTTTGGCCATAGTCTTCTGTTCATTTCTGTAATTGTAAATGTGACATTTTTTTATAATTGGGTATCATCAATTTTGTTTTCATATTCTACAATGTCATATATGTTCATGGGAAGACAGTAATCACAGGCTTACAGGAAATATTCTGTCATTCAACCTGCATGACTCAAAGAAACTGAAGGCCCCCAGCATTCCGCTAAGAGAAATTCCAATTTTCATGTCCTTGAAATCTGTAGCATTAATTATTTCTTTAAATTAAATTTTATAAAGATTTGCTAATTTTTATCACAACTTATTAGCAAATATAGTATGATGTGGTTACCAAACACTAATAGGAAAAAAATAGATAAATTGAAAAGTTAAGGAAAGAATTCTGGTCCCCCACTTGCTGTGCTTCTGGCTCAGTGGGTCAAGGATGAGTTCCAGCACTCTTACAGTTATCAGGGGATGGTGATACAGCTGGTGGAGAAAAGGGTCTTAACACTTGAGAACAATAGTGAGCCCAAAATTAAGTGTAAAAAAAAATCTCTGTAAATAAAAACTATTAATAATTCAAATCACTATCAGTTATAGAATAATGTATTAGTTATAATATATAAATAAATGAAATAATATTCACCTATTTAGTAGAGAACAGAGTTACATGTACATGCATTTGTGAATATGTGAGTTTCAAATGTCTTAGATTCTCATGGAAGACTAGTAGGTAAGGAGTGATCATGATGGAACCAGGACACAGAAAAGTGCAATAACTTGTTCAAGAGCACACATTTCAATTACAGAAAAACCAGAACACAAACACAGACAGTTTTGGATATAAGCACTGAGCCGTTCTAGGGGCAAGATGGTCCAAACGGATGAGTACATGAACAGTCACTGGACAGTGTCATACACAAGTCATTGACCAGTATGTATGCCAACATTTCCATGTTTGTAAATTAAACATAGAGCTATAAAGACAGAGGTAGAGCAAACCCAAATTTTAGGAAGAAAATGAAGCAATCTTAACTCTCTGACATGTTTTCAACTAATTACAGAAAGGACTGAATTGTGTTTGAGAGCAGTGACATTCTGAGAATACACAAAAGTTGGTTCTTTCTAAAACTCCCCTTCAGCAGGGAAGGGAAGATCATTTCATATCCCCTCTACTGATATGCCTGACTTCATGTTAGCTTGAGTACTCAGTTGTTTCTCACTAATCCAGGTTGACATTTCTTTTCCACTTAGACCACAAGCAGCAGAACATGTCACTTAGGTCTATGTGGACTTTAGATGTCTGCTATAAAGTACACCATTAGAATTTGAAGCTTAGCTTAACTGAGTGCTTGTGTGTGTGTGCGCGCGCGCATGCACATGCACGTGATATTCTTTCCACTTTACTAGCTACTTCTCTTTCTTCTATAAAAGAGAGGGAGGAGGGGGAGGGAGAGAGAACTTTGGGAAGAACAAATCAAGCAAGTCGGGGAGAAAGAAGGGAACAAATTTCTAGAGTGCAGGGTTTTTCTCCCACTTTCTGCATGAACTAAAAAATAAAAGTCCCAAGGTCAGTCAGATCTTTAGGGGGTCTTGTGTCAGCATGACTAGCCTGGGATAATGACCCTCACACAGGAAAACTATCTATTCTGGCCCCTCAGGTACAAAGACGAAGTAAATCAAAGCAGATGGAAGGCTTAGGTGGGGCACGCTGCCTCTTTCCTTTCATCGATGTTTCATGAATCTGTGTGTGATCTCTTTCTCTACATATATTCTGAAACCATTCATTAAAATTAAAAATAATCCATGGCTTGAACTGTTATGGGAGAGGATTTTGGAGGAGGGGAGTAGTTGTTTTTATGTTCACCCTTCCTATGGCTTCCTACTGACTTTCATTACATTTTGACCCAGATTTGTTAGGTCTAGGGAGACAGGGGTGGTCACTGAGATGTTATGAAATGCACTCTCCTCTCCTCAGTAAAATACAGATACACATGTATGAGGGAAATCAGTGTTCATAAATTATTGTGAATATTAAAAGGAAAATAAACATGAAAGCAGAATGATGATCAAAAATTAGTTCGTGGGCTAAGGAGCTGACCGGAAATGCAACTTTTAGGGTCTGATTCTGTTCCTGACATGTCGGTTATTTCAAATAAAATTGGTTAATTTCTAGGTGCTGGGGAACTAGATTAGTCTAAAAAATTCTTAGCTTACATGAACAAGAATCTGAGTCAGATCTCCATGGCCATGTCAAAAAGGCCATTTGGCTTGGTGGAATACTCTTCTTATCCCAGTGCAGGGAGGCAGAGACATACAGAATCCTAGGGTTCACAGGCCAGCCAACTTAGGCCACTCAGCAGGTTTCAGGCTAGATGGGAGATTTTGTCTCAGACAACAACAACAGCAAAAACAGACAGCACCTGAGGAATGACACCTAAGATTTTCATCTGGCATCTGCAAGCACACACATGTGCACACATACTGATATTCACATGCACAGACTCAAATCTCTGTTTGAGATGTTCAGATCTTCTTTCACAAACTGAAAATAAAATAATATTAAAATATGGAATTATGGAAGTTAAACAAATAATACTTTTTAGTAAGGGAGAAAAAATCCTCTAGTACTTTTTATCATCACACCACTAGTTAGTGAATGCTGAAAGACCAGAGGACAGGTGTCTGGACTCCCTTATAGAGGAAATTTCTACTACCCCACTTTGCCATGGGGCAAACTGTTTAGAGAATGGCACTGATGACCAAAAATTAATTTTTTAATGGAAGCATTTGACTTTTTATTACAGAGCTCCTATTCCTCAACTAGAAAACAACCATCTTAAAGAAATAATGATTTTGAAAGCTAATATTCCTTCAGCTCTGATCCAATCATTTGTGTCTTGTGCATAATAACACATATAACTATTTTTAGAAATCCCCCCATGTCAGAGACAAGAATGTAAACATAAATATGCCTGATCATGTCTATTGGCCTTTCTCAATCCCCATGTTTACTAAATAGGTGCAGTCTAAGTAACTCTGCTTTCCAGGGATTATTTCATTGCATGTTATAATGGCTCAACAAGATAAGTATTTGTTTACCCACATCCAACTGCAGGATCATACAGGCCACATAGTGTGTGGCAGGAAGCACAGCACAAATAGCACTACCTCTAACCTACTCTAATCTAACTGCAGAGTCCATTGGGCCACTGTGGTGATATCATGTTCCCCAATATATCATGCACCCTAATATAGTTATCTGGGGTCAGAGAACAGAACAGCCACTAGACAGACTTAGAGACCAGAATATGGTGGGACTCACACCTTTACTCCTAGCCTCCTGGAGGCAGAGATCCATCTGTATCTCTGTGAGTTCAAAGCCGCACTGGAAATAGCCAGGCATGGTGACTCACACCTTTAATCCCAGGAAGTAATGGCAAGATGCAGAAAGGTATTTAAGGCATGAGGACCAGGAACTATAGGCTGGTTAAGCTTTTAGGCTTTTGAGCAACAGTTCAGCTGAGATTTATTCTGGATGAGGGACTCAGAGGCTTCCAATCTGAGGAAACAGGATCAGCTGAGGAATTGGCAAGGTGAGGTGGCTGTGGCTTGTTCTGCTTCTCTGATCTTCTGGCACTCACCCCAATACCTGGCTTCAGGTTTGATTTTATTAATAAGAACTTTTAAGATTCATACTATAGGCCACTGTAGTGGGAAGCCATTTCAGCTTTGATCTGGAAGTTCCAACCCCCACTGAGGCTTCAGTAACTGTCATGTCTACAAGGCAGGGCTGAGGGAGGACCCTGAAGCCCCGAGATCCTGATGTGCCAGCTCTCTTGGTTCCTGGACCCTGGATGCTGGAGGTAGACCAAGCAGAGTTCTCCAGAGAACACTGCCGTCGGACTATGCCACACCTTTCCCAGACCCTGTAGCCTATTCCTTCACTTGTAAGTTACCCGTCAAAATAAACCTCCCTTTTAACTATGTGGAGTGGCCTTAATAATTTCACCAATAGGCCACTTCTACCTTTTCAACTAGAACTGAAACACACAGGGCTTGACACTTCTCTGGTGTTATAAGGCACAAAATTGATGAGATTTGAACATAGAATTGAGAGTCCTTTAATATTGTTCCCCATTTCTTCAGTAGAAAATAGCAGTGAGGTTGGGAATTCTGTACAGAAATACATTTCAGATCCACTGACCATTCACATAAGACAAGCAAAGCCCCAATAGTGAAGACATGTAGCTCCTAATGGAAATCCTGATTAGAAAGTTTGACAATTATGACTAGTGGACAGTCCATGAATGGACTAAGAACTCCTCATCTTCTCTTAAGACACAAAGGAAGTTTAGTGGCTGGTGTTGGCTATTCTGAAACAATGACCTCTCCCACAAACCACTTCTTAACTAGACATTTGCACAACAAACATCTGTGTTTCTATATGCAATGTACTGTGAGTTGCTCTTTATAGAAGTTATGCAGCAATTGAATATTCAAAAGGCTATATGATTTAGAGTAAGGGAATCTGTTTATCTTTCCTTAATACATGCTTTGTTAAACATAAATGACCTGAAACCCCTTTATTCATGGGCATCCATGCATAAGTACTTCATTTAACACAAACTGGGAAACCTTGAGTAGAAGTCACTGTAATCTCAGTCTTCCCTCACTTCAAGGCCATCCTTTAATTCCACACCTCAATTCCACACTGTTCTTTTTCAGCTATGAGGCAGCTCTCATCTTAGAGGTTCAGAATTGAATTATAAACTATAGTCTTTTTCTTTCCACATGATAGTGTCAATGTGGATAGACCCAGAGAATAACAAGGTCTTAGTATCAAAATATCATAAGAGCTTCAGGTAAGTAGGCAACCTAACTCAGCACAGGAAAGGAGTTTGGGAATTATGTATGACAAAAGTACTAAAGTCACAAATGAGATCTACTTCTGGGCCAGACAATGTGTGTGATGGCCTAATGAGGAAGACCTTATTCTTCCAATGATTCTGAGGCTGTCACCGTCCCACTGTCCATGGAGGGGCTGTGGACAGCCATCTAACTCATCACATCAATACCCTTTGTTTATCTTCTTTCAAAGCTTTCAGTGCTTCTAGTGAGAACTAAGGGTTTCATTTTGGGTTTCCTCCATTCTTTGTTTATAGTGTGTGTGTGTGTGTGTGTGTGTGTGTGTGTGTTTGTATGTGTATGTCTGTGTGTGTGTGTGTGTGTCTGTGTGTGTGTGTGTTTGTATGTTCATTTTCTGTAAGTAATGTTTTTATCTGTTTTCTAGCCAGAATACATACAAAGCAGATGGAAGGTAGAACTCCTACCTTATTCTTCACCCTTAGAACCTTCACATAATAGGAACTCAATAAACATTTATTGAATATTCAGACACATAATAAGGAAGGGGTAGAGCAGCCATGTCTAGATTTACCAGCAATTATATTCTCCCCACATTTTCAAAATTCACCATTCAAGATTAAAGGCTATAAATCTAACAATTACTTTTTAACCCCACACAGGTCCTATCCATAACTTTCACCTGTGAAAGTTATTCTTTGTTTATTATCTGCAACCTAATTTTTCTTTGAACTCCCTGATCTCTTCGTGTTTGAAGAAATTCTGAGGCTTCAGTTTAAGAATTTGTTGCAGAGAGAATATTTGCACAAAGAAAAGAAAAATGCCTTAGTTTCGGGCACTTTAGCAAAAGTCACAAGAAAACTGATCTTCAATGCATATTGACAAGTGGACTACACTGAGCCTGAGAAGAAAAGGAACTTCTCACCCCTTCAAAGGATGAATATACCTTCTTTATATCATCAAGGACAAGCAAGGTGGAAGAGAGCAAAAAGCAAAGGCCTACATGGTTAAGTGACAAGATTAATGATGTTCATAAAATTGATGGAGGCTTGTGGGCATAAAGTAGTTGTAATAGCTCACATCAAGCCCAAGGATGTAAATATTCAACAAATAATTACTGTTGGTCTCATAGCCACTACAGAGCCACAAAGTAAATGTGGGAATATTAAAATAAGAGGCAAAAACAATAAAAGTATCTTCTCTGTTATTTCTCCCCAAAACTGCTCACTGCTTTTGAACTTGAAATACTCTCATTCACTTTTTTTCTGTACACATAGATGTTATAATATTTCTGATGAATAATTTCACCTGTTTAAATTTTCATATACCCTTGTATATTTGGTGTTTTTACATAGTCTGACAGGTCTTTGTAAACTGGTTTGTAATCCCAAATGGAAATCTTGTACTGTATTTATTTGGTCTTTGGAAAATCCATCCTGGGTTACTATTTGTCATTCTTGAATAGTGGGTGCATTTATGAAGGAGTGCATTTCTTCTGTATCAAGCAGGAGGGGAGTTATGTCAGTTCCCACCCATTGTCTAACCCTGGACCCTTGGTGGATTCAGTCATCTCTCTTTATTCCTTCCCAGACCCTGCACTTATGCCAAGACATTGGTGGCTCTGTGGCGATACATTGGTGAGCTTATTCCTGACAGGAAGAAGAGAATGACATTGTTCACTTCGGGAAGGTAAATCAACTTCACAAAATGTACCATCACTTTAATAAGAGTCTATATTTATTGAACACTAATTATGAGCTAGCTACCACACTGAGTGATTTACAAACATTATTTCATTAAACTATCACTGCAGCATTATGAAGTAGGTAGTTTTATTATTCCCCGGTTTACAAATGATGTAACCAAGATTTAGAGAGGTTATATAACATACTCAAGGTCATGAAGATAGGAAGTGGATGAACAAAGATCATAATAATCCACATCTGTCTTGTTCCCAGTGTTAGCCCTTTAATCTGTAACAATTCTTCATATATTGCTCCATCAGAAAAGAGCCCTAATGGTATAATGGCTATTTTTCAAGTTACTAAATTGTTTCCTAAATCTGTAAAGTGATTAAATATTTAGGAAATATCAAAAAGGAAAATTGCATTAGTATTATACTGTTAGCAATCGTATGGGGTTTTAAAGATCGTATTTTAGGATTATCTTCATGGAAGTATGGGATGGAATATCAGCCAAGGCCATAAAAACACAACATACCACTTTATACTTATTTTATTTATATAAATGTTTATATATTTATATCTTATTGTATTAAAAGAACAGACAATATTAAAAAAATCTGCATTTTTTTTTAAAACTCACTTGAATTAGCTAGCACCCAAGCCAGGTGGGAGAGGACAGCTCTTCTGCAGACAGTTACCTGCCTTTGTCTTTACTTGGCTTCCTGGAACCCAGCTACGTGGACTCCACAGAACTTAGCAATACAGATCCCTCTTCCTTGGACCTTATTAGTACCACTTGCCCTTTCTCCTGAATCCTCTGGCATTCAGGGTCTCTCAGTAATTATTTATTCAATTTGGTTTCATTTGCATTCCTTTGCTCTGAATTTCTTTTCATATATCCTGTGAATATATGCCTAGTCACCCTGACAGTCTTTCCCTATTCCCCTTCAAATATCTTTCCTCTTATTTTAGGATTTGGTAGTGACCATGACTCTCCATGTTCACTTCAAGAGATACTTGTCTAATAAAGTTAATATTAAAAGTAGGTGATGTAGGGGCTTGAGAGAAGGCTCGACTGTTAAAAGTGGTATTACTTTTGTAGAGGACGTGAGTTTGGACCCAAGTACCCATGTCAGGCAGCTCACACTTGCCTTACTCCAGTTTCAGGGAAAACACTACTCTACTCTGGCCTCCATTGGGACCTGCACACATGTCCACTCTCTGGCCAGACACAAGCATGTAATTAAGAATATTAAATTTTTGCCGGGCGGTGGTGGCACACGCCTTTAATAACAGCACTTGGGAGGCAGAGCCAGGTGGATCTCTGTGAGTTCAAGGCTAGCCTGGGCTACCAAGTGAGTTCCAGGAGAGGCACAAAGCTACACAGAGAAACCCTGTCTCAAAAAACCAAAAAAAAAAAAAGAATATTAAATTTTAAATCTAAAAAATAGGATGATGCAATGTTAGGAATACGACTTTGTTCTGATCCACAATACCCTATAAAAAGTTGGATGTGGTGATGTGTGCTGTGATCCCTGAGCTGGGAAGGTGGAGACACAAGGCTCTCTAGAGCTTAGTGGCTGACTCACCTAAGTGAACTGGTGAGACCCTAGTCTAGATTCAGTGAGACATTCTGCCTAAAAATTAAGATGAAGAGTAGTTGAAGAAGACACCCCAAATCAACCTCTGGCTTCCACATGTTCAGACATGCACGAACACACCTATATGCATAATTACACAAACATACATGCACACAGAAACCATACATACACACAGTTTCAAGCAAATACAATGCAATGTCTGAATCAAACTAAATTGGTTGCACATGTAAGCCACATATAAACTAATGTAGTTAATGTAAGGTACATGTCATTTTTGCTGTTGAAAAAATATTAATAATGTATATGCAGACATATGTTGAAAAACACAGCATGTTTACAATGTCAATAGACCAAAGACTATGATGTCAGTAAAATAATAAGAAAAAATTAATAAAATGATAAAGCATATAAAAATATAAATGGCCAATTGAAATCACCACAGGGACTTTCCAGAATTACCTGATCTTTAAGAATTCTGACCTGTAGTAAGGTATTATAAACTTTCATTATGACAGTAAGTGTGAAGCAAGAAATACACGAAGGCAGAGTGTCTCTATGTATTTAGGAATGTATATATGTATATATGTATATACATATTACAACAACTAGGGAAAAAAGAGGCCAAGAATTTAAAAGAGAGTAAGGAGTGGTATGTATATGAGAGGGTTTGGAGTAGGAAATGTAAGGGATAAATGACGCAATTATATTATAATCTCATAATAGTGAAAAAATAATTAATAAAAATAAGAGTGAAGGACTACCATGCTGCCAGCAGCATGTGAATGGACTGTCACTCAAAAATAAGAGGTCAAATGTGCCTGGTCAATTATCATGTGTGGTAGCTCCTTAACAAGTTAAATGTGTTAAGCTTTTTATATTTCCAAATGCAGAATTACTCAGAGAGTGATGGGATAATTTGCTTAACCAGTTGTTATGCACATGGAACAGCTGCAGCAAAGCATTTTCTCTGCATTTACAAGTTGAGTGGATAAACTGATGCTTAGAAACTGATCATCAAAATGTCCTTCACTAAGCTCTAGTCATCAGCAACATTCACTTCTAAATGAGCCATAAACCTTTCTGCTCAGACAAGAGCAGAGTGGCATGTATCAAGCTCAGTTCTGAAGTCATACCATTTTTAATCCTTTACTTTCAAAGTAAAAAATAATTATGTGTTTCAGCTTTGCTCTTTTTAAATTATCTGTAAGGCTAGGTAACCCCCAATATTCACTTTGACCCAGAACATTTCCAAATCTAGTGTTTTTGTACTAGATGCTAAAAGCAGATAACCACACAGAGGTACATTGTATCACCATGAATTAAGCATCATGATCTCAAGTCACCCAAGTCTGACAAGATATGAATAAGGAGACTTGATGTGACAATTGTGTGTGTGTGTGTGTGTGATATGTGCGTATGTGCATATGCGTGTGTGTACTTCAGAATGGACCTGTTAACTTCTCATGATTCGAGTATGGTTTCTAGTCGCCCATTTTCTAACAAAGGTACTACCTTGGGGCAATTTGGTAAAAGCTTTGCTGCATGATAATGAAAAGTTGAGCAACACATATGAAACCTAATATTTATTTAAATAGCATCATGAATTAAAAAAAAACCTAGATACTTTGCAATATTCATCTCATGACAACAGAGTACTTGAAAATGCTGTAAAACCTAAAAATAATGCATTTTAATTTTCGTAACAGCTTGAAGCAAAATTGGATGTTTTAAAATTAAAATCATATAGGGCATTGAGGGGTAAGCCTTAACTCATACAATGAGGCATTATTTGATCTAGTATCTCCTATTAAATCAAAGACATTAGCCCAAATACTTTATGGCATAAAAACAGATTATGACAATTTTTATAGTATTACCCCAAGTGTTACCAAACTCCTTACTACAGCAGGTATCTTATCTCATATGGATGAGCTGTGATTTATGACTTGTAGCCTGGAGATATTCAAGAAGGGCCTGACCAGGTAGTGACTTTAGGCTACTGAGCTCTTTCTGTATAGTTGGAAACAAAAGTCAGGGCTACCTGGTCTCAAGTATAACTTTCAATTTTATACATACATACATATATACATACATTCACACACACACACACACACACACACACACACACACACACACACACACACATATATGAGTGTGGGTACAGTTTCAAGATGGGTTTCTATGTGTAGCTCTGGCTGCCCTAGAACTCATTCTGTAGATCAGACTGGCTTCAAAGTTACAGAGATCCACCTGCCTCTGCCTCCCAAGTTCTGATATTAAAGGCATGAACCACCACCACCTGGCTGAAATACATTTTACTAGATAGATTTTATATTTGCAAACCAAATATGGTGAGTTCAGAGAAGTCAAATAGAGTATCCCCAGGACTCAATAAGCCCCATTAATGTTCAAAATCCTCACAGATACCACATGGCATTTGACTTAAGCGCTTCATAAACAATTTACCACCACTTCCAAGTGCCCAACATGTGCCTGTCAAACATAATTACATTGAGGCAATGCTCATTGTGTAAGTTTAGTGTATGTAAGCTCACAAAGGAAAAGGTTCTTCGTCAACAGAGAACCTTCCACCACACAGTACTATGCCAGGCTGCCACCAAGCAAATAGAAACCAAAAATAATAATTATAACGTCCATCAAATAGGTAACAAACAGAACCACAACAGGAAAAAATAATCCAAATATATTTTTGAGATGGTTATTTTGATTATATGTCCTTTAGCGAATGATAGTGAGAATTTCAGAGAAATCTATTTAATTTACCAGGTCTGTCTTGGTAGTAGAATAGCTGCAGCAACTTTACGTTATTCAGTGGGTGTGGTTGTTTTGAGTTGATGAACAAAAGCATGGAAATGCTAGGGCCCAGACTCACTTTGGGAGAAGGAGAAATAATTTGGGAATATTTGTAAAAGAAAGAACAAACCCTATAACTGGAACTGAAATAGAAAGTTCCTATGGGCTCTCATGAAAACTTGATAATAATAAAACAGTTTTTTCATTGCTATCTGCATAAAAAAAAGTAGCAATACACTCATGCTCATTAGCAATAAGCATGCATAAATAAGCCTATAATTGTCCTTGTATATTCATATAGCTCTGCTTTCAGAATTAGACCACCTGTCTGTCATTCTCTACTAAAGTGATTAGCCAGCTTTCTGACTTCTTTCCTTGCATGCTTTCCTCATGTGGTCCTGTTTCCATGCAACAAAGTGGTCCTACTAAGAGCAAGTGCAGTCATGGATCACCACATACTGCTGCTTTTGTTGGAGTCAAAGTCAAAGTCCTTTAAATATCTACAGAATCGGTCTCCACATTTTCTTGCGTGGCTGAGATATTGAAGCCATCCTGGCCACCCAGTTTCTTCTTGAACTCTGCAAGAGCTTTATCAACTCAGGATCTTTGTCTATGCTGCCCCCATTAATTCAGACTGCTCTTATCTAAGAGCCGGGTGGCTCCATCCCTTACCCCCATTGTCTCTTCACTTAGCCCTTCTTACCTCTGTGAGTTCCTTTCCCATCCCTCTGTGTCTGCACATTAACCTTCTTATGGGCTAGGGTTTGGTTGTTGTTGTTGTTGTGTTTCATTGTTTCTTTCCTCATTGATTTATCTTTATGTTCTCTCTGTACTACTTGAATGCATAATCCCTGAAACTGTTTCTTCAACACTACAGCTAAAGAGCTTAAAATAACATTGGTACATTAAAGATGTTCACAAATTTTCACTTAGGTAATGAAGTATGAATACACCCGAATATGTGTGTGTGTGTGTGCGTGTGTGTGTGTGTGTATACACATATACATATATATATAATTACAGTATACATTATATAATGTCATATGTAATTTGACCAAAATGAACTGACTTTGTGAGTTCTTATGGGGGCAATATAATATGGATACTGTGATAACTGTGAGTGAAAACATGACCCAGGTTTGACAAACAGGAAGTGGGAGAAAAAGAGATACAGTTGCAGATAAGGAAGCAGTGGCTTCTGTGTGCACTGTGCACAGGGAAAATAATTATTGAAAATTGTGATCTTGTAATAGCACAGGATCTTAAGTAAGTAGAGGTTATTGTGCTAACACCTTTTCTCACACTTAGATCATCCAAAATGCCTTTGGTATACCTTATGAATGGAAAAAAAAGTCATCACTCAGACCAGAGACTTTGAACTGTTACAGGAGTACCCAAGTTGGAAAACTTAATAAATCAAAGACATGTATATACAGGCATTTCTACCTTAGCAGATGAATGCTAAGAAACCAAAAGTCATGTTTCTATGTCATTGCTATTTTCTTTCCTTTCATGGGTCTGATCATAAATATAAGATTTTAAATAACAAAGATGTAATATTCTTGGTAAAATATTTTTCGAACGATATGATAACACTTGCATTTACTGCTCAACTAATTACTTTTTTCTCTCTTGAAGAAAAATTCAATGAAGTATGATTATTCTATTATAAAGGTAATTTCTGTGTCTGACTTCAATTTTTCTTTCATTTTGTACATCATCCTTTTTTTTAGTAGACACAACTTGAAATAGTCTAAGAAAAACTCCCTGAATCCAGAAATGCACTGGTTAGTGTTTAATAAACAGAGATGAAATGTCTGGTTACAGCTCATTCGGATATGGTTGTGATGAGCTATCATTATGTTGCATTATTTACATCCCAGAAGAGAGAGCATCAAAGCATCTGCCTGCCTCCAGAAGCCAATGGTCATGCACACAGAGCTTGGCTGTGTTGCAAACAAACACCTGTGAGTCACCTCTCCACTTCCCTGTGAACTCTGCCAGCAAGAAATTTGGGGCTGCTCATAAACATACACAGAGCCTTCCCTCTGGCAAATGCTGAAAATCAGTAGTTTGTATCTGAAGTTGACTTAAATACAGATTAACTCCACAGTACACTAACATTTTATTTGATGTCCTTCTCTCATTATCCCCAAAGTTCTAATGTTTATTTTCACAAGGAATCAGAGTGAGACTTTGTCAAAAGAAAGGAGTGAGCCCTCATTTTTTCTGCTGTGAAACAATCTACACCTTCATTATCAATGTTAACTTCATCACAAGGCCAATTCAGAGAATAAATTTATGCTACAGGTTTACTTATTGCGTTTGACATAGTATTTAGTTCATAGGTGGTACAGAATAAGCATCCCTTAAAAGAATGTTCAAGAAGAAGGAGTTGAAAGTTTGGTTCAGTGTTTTCCTTCCGGTGCAGCACGCTTAAGTCCTTGGATTCCTTCTTCAACAATGCGAAACTGAAAGAATAGGACAAAATAATATTTAAAACAAAAGAACATTTATAAAAATAAACTCACCTGGGCCTGAAAAATGGCTTTGTGAGTAACAATGTGTGGTGGCAGGCCTAATGATCCCGGGACCTTCATAGTGGAGAGAGCCAATGTCACAAGTGTCTGAATTGCTCAACCATTTCGACAGCCCCATAACTTCATTTTAAATCAAATTTAACAAAGCATAATTTACATCAAAGAAAAGTCATATTGTATCATACTTTTTCACACTGCTGGACTTGAATTTTCTCAAATTCTGGGTTTGTATTCATGAAGGGTATGCAACTGCAATCATATCTGTGTTTTGTGATCTAGCACAGTAAAACAAATATAGAGTGTTTTTTTTTTCTTTCAGCATTTCACAAGTTTGTCAATGATGACCATTATTTCTGTCCTAAGCTTGTCTAGAATTCACAAGCAAAGCTATCTTGGACTACATTTTTCTTCATAAGGAAGTTTTAATTACAAAATTGTGTAAACATGTCTCCCCATTTATTTAGATATTTAATTTAGATATTTAATTTCTCCCAGCAATTTTATCCCATTTTCTCCTTGAAGCTCTTGTATGTATTTAATTAAGCCCATTTCTAAATAGTTTTCTATGTCAGTTTTGAGATGGCACATTTATGTAGCATTTTAAAAATCTCCTTTTCAGTTGTTTTTTGTTGCTATGGGGAAATGCAACTGATTGTTTTGTGTGTGTCAGTTGGTATTCAGTGATATCACTGGATTCATTGCTGGTCTTAGTACTTTGGTCACAGACTCAGGAACTTCCCTGTGCATTGTAGTGTCATCTGCAAATAAAGCATACATTTACCTCCTTCTTTCTAAATGCTGTAACTTTTATTTCTTATATTTTCTTGATCAGTGTTGGATATAGTAAGCAAGTGAATTTTGCTTGTTGATATGGGCACAGCCATGTAAATGAACCTAATGCCTCAGCCCCTTTGGCATGGTAAAGCCTTCCCTGGGAAAGACTCAGAGGGATGGTAAAGCCCTCCTTGGGACCAAATGTGATGCTGACAGTGGGCACAGAAGATAACCACCAGAGCTCCCATCCATAGATGTTTGCTGTGGGATAGTCTGTATGTCAAATTACTCTGATTGGCCAATAAATAAAACACTGATTGGCCAGTGGCTAGGCAGGAAGTATAGGCGGGACTAACAGAGAGGAGAAAAGAAAGAACAGGAAGGCAGAGGGCATCACTGCCACTGCCGCCATGACAAGAAGCATGTGAAGATGCTGGTAAGCCACGAGCCACATGGCAAGGTATAGATTTGTGGAAATGGATTAATTTAAGCTATAAGAACAGTTAGCAAGAAGCCTATGACGGCCATACAGTTTGTAAGCAATATAAGTCTCTGTGTTTACTTGGTCCGGTCTGAGCGGCTGTGGGACTGGCGGGTGACAAAGAGTTGTCCTGACTGTGGGCAAGGCAGGAAAACTCTAGTTACAGATGTTCATGGACTAAAGACTGCTTTCCTACAAAAACAACTACTTCTCAAATTAGCTAACCCAGCCTCCTCTTCCAACTCTATGCAATAAGCCTACTTCCTTGTTCAACTGTATATAAAAAACACTCTGAGCTGTTGGGTTTCTGTGTCTTATCCATCTGTGAACCCAGCTTACCTGATCCCAGCCTTTCTGTGTCCATGTGTCTATCATTTCTTTAGTGTCTGTCCTTTCTTCACTTCCTTGTCACCCTAGTCAGAGATCCAGGACCCAAACCATGCAAGAATGTAGCAGTTGGAAATGAAGGTTTTCAATCTTTCACCTCGTCTTAGTGCCACTATATGTGATAGTAGATGAAGTTGTTCCTGGCTATTCACACTCCTTTAGGAGCTTTGTCATTATTTGTTATTTAGTTTTGTTAAGTTACTTTTCTTCATCTACTGAGTTCATTTTATGATTGTTCCCCTTTTCTCCTAATGTAATCCAATATACTGACCACTTTTCAAACTATAACCCAACTTTTTCTTACAAAGATAAGCATCATTTGGTAATTTTGTATCATACTTTTTCAATACTGCCAGGCTTGGCTTTTCTAATAACTCGTTCACTAAAATTTTTTTCTTTATTTTCACAAAGGGCATACATCTCTAATTTTAAGTGTTGTAATTTTAGCACAATGAAACAATTTAGGAGTATTCTTTCCTTTTGTATTTCATAAGCTTGTGAATGATGACTGCTAGTCTGTCATAAACATGTTCACAATTCACAAGCAAAGCTATCTTGGATTGGATGTGTCCTCATAAGGAAGTGTTAATCACCATATTCATATCTTTGATAGCTGCATGGCTACTAACCTGTTTTTCCTCAGTTCAGATTTTGTACACTGTGCCTATCATGAAATAGATCTATCACATATTTTACAAGTTTATTGGTATATTAAAAATCTGCAGCAATATTCCAACATTTGTTACTGAAATCAGTTATTTCTGTTCAATTTAGCTTTATGCTTTCTGTTTTATTATAAATTTCAAGGAAAAACCCACTGAAATTGGCTAATTTTCTCTTCGTTTTTCTCCTCCTTCCGCCACCATCTGTAATCACCCCATCCTCAGTTTTTACGGCTTACTTACCCTTATTATTGTGTTTATCCTTACTGTTTCCACTATTGCCTTTTGCTGATTTTTGACTTAATTTGTTTCATATTTTTAACATTTGTGAAAGAAACTTAAATAATCTCTTTTGATTGGATTCCTTTTCTTCTAAGATTTACATTGTACAATTTCCCAATACTTACCACTTAAGTTGCATCATTCAAAATTTGTATTTCTTTATTCATCCACTTTGAAATGTTTTCTAAATTTCAGGTATTTTTAACTTGATCCATGTGTACTTTGACCTGTTGATTGTTTCTGATGTCAGTTGACATGAGTGTGTACTATTCATTACTTGAGACAAGATTGTGGAGATTTGTACAACTTGTCTTTTATCTCTTTGGGTGTGTGTGTGTGTGTGTGTGTGTGTGTGTGTGTGTGTGTGTGTGTGTGTTTTAATTTTCTCATTGCTGCTGCTTCTGTAGATTTGTTGTTAGGTATGGGTTCAGAGTTTGTACCCCAGGTTGATCTCTACTTGACATCCCTCTGCCTGGAGCTCTTAAGTGCTAGTACTACAAGCATTTACCGTCATGGTCATGTCCAGCTTCTCTTCAGTTGTGCCAGATTCTCTTTGTTTAAATCAGACAACTTGGGACCATCTCACATCTAAGAGCCTGACTTCCTGTCCTGATTCTCCCCTCCCTCGCCCCGCCCCCGCCACTTGCATTTGAATAGATCTTCAGGAGCAGTGATCTCTTTTTCTCTGCAGTTTGTAGTCTCTGCTCCTTTCACTTCTTCACATACTCACTTGCACTTTGAACTCCACAAATATATTCAGGTAGAGGTTTCTTTCATATTTGAACTTATTATCATGTTTGTTTCTCTTGATTCTTTTAATATACTTATAATCACTGTTTTAAAATCATTCTCTAATAATTTTACCATCTGTCATTTCTGGATCTGTATCCATTAACTAGTTTTGTTCTTTATAATGAGTCATATTTTCTAGTTATCTCATGATTTTTAATTGACTTCTGGAAAGTTTAAAATTTACATTGGTGACTTTTTAAAAAATGTTTTTCTTTAAAGAATTTTGACTTCTACTTGGGCTGGATGTTGAAATTCACTCAAGATGGCTAAATGTTTAACTGTTACATCAGAAACCTTAAAACTCCTAGAAAAGAAAAAGACAAATTAAAGTTTTCTTGATAATTACCTTGGCACTGAATTTTTGGACATGACACCAAAAGCCTCAAAAGCAAAAAGTCAAATATAAACAACCTGGACTTCATCAAACTAAGATTGTCTTTTCCTTAAAAAAAAAAAATGGCATTCTACAGAATGCAGAAAATATTTGTAAAGCAAAGAAAAAGTTGACATCAACTCAATCATTTAAAAGAAGCAAAAGTAATGAGAAAGAAAAAGAGAAAACTTATTAAAATATGAACAAATAACCTGGGCAGTCATGCTTCCAAAGAAAAATAAATACCCAATGGTGTTTGAAAGCTGTTTAACATCACTAACCATCAGGAAAAAAAAATGTACATTTGTAGATGTAACCAATCGTATTATTAAAATAAGAAACACAGAGCCAAGGTAAAAGAGAAAAGCCGAGAGGTCAGAGCTCAGAGATAAAATCTTACCTCCTACAGTGCTCCTAGCTTCCCCGAGAGAGGGAGGTACTTCCTGTGTCCCTGTTTAAATAATCTTTCTGTTCTGCCTTCTCATTGGTTGTAAACCCAACCACATGACTGCCTCATCACTGCCTGTAAGTACCGCCCTCCAGGTCTTAAAGGCGTATGTCTCCAATACTGGCTGTATCCCTGAACACACAGAAATCTACCTAGCTCTTCTAACCACCACGCTCTTACTATGGCTCTAATAGCTCTGACCCCAGGGCAACTTTATTTATTAACATAAAATTAAAATAACATTTCAGTACAAATAAAATATCACCACATACATTAAACTACAATGACCTCACCTCACATTTGCTACTGTTGTTATTATCTAAAAATAAAGGATGAATATTGATATGGAAGAAGGAAATGCCTGTAAACTATTGATGGTAATATAAATGGTAGATATAGTACAGTGAACAAAGCTTTCTCAAAACTAAAAATAGTATTACTGTAAAATCTAAGAATTTTACTTTAAGCCATGGGTCATATAACTGTTAAAGTATTGACATACTACACCTGTGGCTATAGCCTAGTGTTGTGTGCCTTTTCCTGGAGAACCATGAGCAAACATCTCTTCACCCTAGACAGGGCACCAGTAACAAACCTAATATGGGGCCCCACCAAAGAGTTACTTAATGAATTCTTTGAGTTACTTACAGAAGCAGGAATACTCAAAGGCAGTTCCATTACCATAACCCAGTATAGGTTATGATTGATAAAAGCTGCATCCTTTGAGCTCTGCATCTTACAGGCTACCTCGCTAGTCAGTCTCCTCCCACCAGCAATTTAAACTTAAAATCTTGTACATTCAAGTGCTTCCTGACCCTCCACAATTTGATGCACTTTCATTCTGGAGGGAACAATAATCTATAAGATGATATGGCCTATGTTAATGTAGTTATTTTAGTTTGTGTAAAAGCATTCTGATATTTGCACAGTGAAATGACCAAATGGCACATTCCTCAAAATATGACCTTATTATGCCACCATTGGTGCAGGCCATGGCACAAGGGATGGCTGCAGTCCAGAGGCAGAGGACACTGCTGGACAAAGTTCCAGGGAAACTTCACCAGGGGATTCAGTCTCCTATGTGCTGGCTTCTGCTTTCACTTTTAGGAGCAGTTGTCTGCACAGTGGGGCGGCCAGTGGGGGAGGGTTCTGCTTATAGAGCCCCTGGGGAAATATATTCATGCTCCAAGAGAAAACATTGAAGACAGGGTGTAGCAGCCTGAAAGAAGAGTCACAGTAGTAAAAGCCTTCCTTATGCCTCAAGGATTGTCATACCAATAGAGCAGATTCTGAGAAATTTCTTGCTCAGCTCTGGATACAAGATTTCATAAGTATATTCATTGCCCTATTCTGGAGCTCATATAAGGGATAGGAATAGTGTAGGGTGACGGTGACGGAAAAAGAATGAGATATCAGGATCTTCCTTTGGGGAGGGTATGAAAACAACAGACTCCTACCATAAAACAGAGGAACAGGAAAATGCTATAATAAGTCAGTTAAGTGCTTATTCTAAGGTATTTTGTAAATCTTACATTTTAGGAAACATCAAATATTTCTGCATATAACTTGGTTAAGGTAAAAATGATTTCAGACTGTCTAACATACTGTAACCTCATAAGCAGCTCACCAAGACACAGGCTGTAAAAATAGAAGGTCCTATGCTTTGCAGACTCTGAGAAATTTGTAACTTCCAGATTTGACAGACGCTGTCCGAAGATGTTGTTTAAGACAAGACTGTCTGTTTTGTGCTTTGCTTTTTCACCCTGGACGTTTAATAGGGAAGTGAAAAGGAGATCTGGGCTCTGATGCTTGCCAAGTGACTTATGTAGTCAATATGCTGTATAAATAATGGTTGCTCTATTTGAGAGAGAGGGAGCTGCCAAATCCTCAGTTGTATGTGTCCCTTCTTTCCCCCACCAACTCCACACCTTCTCTTCTGGACATGAACCTAACTGAAGCTGGACTTTGGCACAACACCTTACTTGGGTTCCTTTCCCTTCACCATCATCTTTAAAATGACAATAAGAAGAGAATTGGGGAACCATATAACTAGCCCAGTAGTTAACCTTCTCTAAGAAGTCACATTGCTGAAATAGTTGCTTGATGTCTGCAAAGAGTTATTCATAAGTCTGGTCTACTTTATCCAGTTAATTATGATAAGGCAAGTCTTGCAGCAGTTATCTGGAGCCTAGAATGTATCAATATTATAACTGCTCACTTACGTCTCCTAAGAGAAGATCTCTCTTTCAACCCAGGCTGTTCAAAGGGATGAACTAGTGACACATTTGATGCATTTGCTTTCTTTGTTGTTACTATAACAAATTTACTAGCTTAAAACAAAAAGTATCATTTTAGAATTACAAAGGTCAGAAGTTGGCAATGAGTCTTTTAAAAAATGAAATCAAGATGTTGATAGGCCTTTCCAAAATTCACTCCTGTTTCTTTCAGTTTTTAAAGACCGCCCCCCTCTCTTGCCTCATAGAGATTGTCCCTCTCCCCTGCTTATACTGTCATTTGACATTCTCGGTCATCGTTTCATCTTCCTCTTATCAGGACACAGTGTTTCATGATGGACCCACTCAGGTAATCTAGAATAATTTCCCTATCATGGGGAGCTGAATCACATCAGAAAAGTTATCGAATTTGTGACAGAGCTCCAGCAAATGATTCAGTGTGGCACTGGACTTGCATGTTCTGCTGCAGCCTGCCAAGTTCTAGGATTACATGTGTACAGTACAACTTATGGCTTGTAAAGCTATTTTATTGTGTAAAATGATATATTTCAACAGTCTGAGGATCAGCAACATGGGTATATTGAGAAGATGCTATTACAACATCTGGTAATCTTGGTAATGAGTTGATAAAAATCCACATACATGAAGATGTTGGATTTTGAAGTAACCATGGAGAGATTTTATAAATTGGCCATACAGATGTTCAGACCAAGGATATATACTATAATTGATGGCTCTGCACAGAAACAGAATGAATGACACAGAAAGTGAATGATTTTTTTTTCATTCATAGAAGAAACAGGAAAGATCAATGACAGAGAATTATGTAACATGCTTGTAGGTCTTGACAAGTCCAAACTTGGCAAGACAGTCATACAAGATGAAACTTCAACATGAATAAGTATAGCAGTTTTTAATCAAAGTTGCATGTAAATAGTTTGTTGCATTTCTAGGGAACTCAGTCTTTTCTCTTAACACCTTCAACCATTAAAATAAGGCCCAGTTAACATTATGAAGGGTAAAGTACTTTGCTCAAACTCTAGTCATCTATCTTGATCTTTGATCAAAAAACTGAGGATCAGAGGCTAGGCAAGTTGACTTAGTATCAGCCAAAGACAACATAAAACCTGCCACTTTATCAGATAATAAGAGGATAAAGGCAGAAAGTGGAATGTTATTTATATGAAAAGTAAGTCACCTTTAGAGAACTAGAGTAAGGGTGTAGCATGGGGAATATAATCAACTATACAATCATTTTAGCATCCCAAGTATTGAGCGGCCTTGATAATAGAGCAACATAGCTCTCAAGGTAGACTTTCCCATTTTTACAAGGATAGCTCCTATTAAAATAAGTAGTGATAGCTGGATATGATCACTATATAGTGGAACTTTCAAAGAATGAAATAATTATTTTAAAATATAGTTCATCAAATTAAATCAAGTTGACCAGAGCCTATCATTATATAGTATACAATGAAGCCATACAATTGTAACCACCAGTTTATTCATGATTTGCACTGTTCCAGAAAGGTTTATATACATTTTACATGGCCAGATGTGCATACACACACACACACACACACACACACACACACACACACACAGAGAGAGAGAGAGAGAGAGAGAGAGAGAGAGAGAGAGAGAGCAACAAACAATGAGATAAGTAATACTGTTAACATCATTTCCCAGATAAAGGAAATGAGCTTCAGAAAGACAAAGTGACTGAAAATTTTAGAACTGATGTCAATGGTAGAGTTTATACTCAAATAATATGAACTGAGAGCTAATACTTTAGGTGTATCATTCCATCTCTAAAGGTACATAGCCTTACCATTGTCCAATCTTCTCCCTTAACCCACCGCCGTCTGATTTAGTAGGGCTATGTTTTCTTCATTGGTGGAATACAAGCATGGTATAGTGATAATCTCCTCATGGGAACCTGAAGAATAATTACAATTTATTTATAATCGTCTCACACTTAGAATGACCATCTTTTCCTTGTCTATGCCACATTACAGAGAGAAGTATAGATCTATTCTATACTGCTATAGAAGTCTTCAAATACCACATGCTTCACCTCATTTGACTGGATGCTTAAATGTCCTAATTATGTGACTTGGTTCAAATTGATTAGGGAAGCATAGCAGCTTTGGTGAGAAACTTTCAAGGGCTAAGACACTTGTGTTTCTACTCTAGACCTTGAGAACAGTAGGGCTCATTATCTTTGGCTTCTTCTACTTGAATTTTGGGACCACAAATCCTAATACTGCTTAAATTCAAAACTTCAGACTAATTCAGGTAAGCATCACCAACCAGGGACATAAGACTAATGCAGGATAAATAAAAGTGTTGGTGTGAATCATGTGTGTCAAGGTTTTACATTGATGGACATGATTATAACAATATCTGAATAATTCTGGAGACATAGGAACAATGCAGTATATTAAACTAAAATGATTAACAATGTGTGAAAAGATTGATAGTTATGGAATTTTGGAGGAGTAGTAATTTTTAATTATGGCTTGACATAAATTGCAAAGAAGAATGTGAGCATATGTTGAAAGTGAAGAAATTGTGAAGGAATTTATTGAACCAGCTGCAGTAACACTATGTTGTAATTCTAACATTTCTGCCTAGACGTGAAATCTGCTACTGAGTCTTACTAAAACAAAGTAACACACAAAGTGTGTGTGTGTGTGTGTGTGTGTGTGTGTGTGTGTGTGTGTGTGTATTAGAGTGTGGAGGGATGAATTGGTTTCCAGTGCTCTATACAGGTTGCCACTATTTTTATGTTTTATTTTTTAAATTATTTTATTTTTATTTTATTGCATATATATATGTATTCTGCCTGCATGTGTGTATGTACACCATGCATGTGCTATAAATAAATATCATAAATTGATGAGGCAAATAGTCTATTAGAAAAAAATTAGTGAGACAGGAATAGGGAAAAAACAGTTATCAATATATTCTATTTTTGAGATAATAATATAATGACATAATTTCTCCCTTCCCTTTCTTCCCTCCGGTCTTTTGCAGATACCCTTCTGTACTCAACTTCAAATATATGATCTTTCTTTTCAATAATGTGTGCACTCAAATTTTCTTTTTATAAAAGTTTAAATTGTATATCTTCATTGTGCCTAGTACATATGGATATTTTCATTCAAATATAAATGATGTATTAAGCTCACTCTCCTCATTTGCCCTGCTGTTTTCTCCCCACCTGATAGTCTCTAGATAACTTTCATTGTCACACAATAATCACACTGTGGTTGTTTAGATGTATAAGTCTAGAAATCCCAAATAATAGAAAACATACATGTATCTCCCTGAAAATTGTTTAATCCATTTAATAAGACTGTCTCTAGTTATGTTTATTTATTTATTTTTTTGAAACACTGGACCTTCTCTATGACAAAACAATCTACTTTGTATACAGATACATTTTTTTTCTATTCCTCTGCTCTTGAGTGCTTAGATTGGGTCTATGTGGTGTTCTGAATGTAAATGGTCCACATAGGCTCCCAGGGAGTGGCATTATTTAAAAGGATTTTGACATGTGGTCTTGTTGGAGTAAGTGTGGCCTTATTGGAGGAAGTGTGTTACTGGCAGTGGGCTTTGAGGTTTCAAAAGCTCAAGCCAGGCCCAGTGGCTCACTCTTTCTTGCTGCTTCCTGCCAATCCAGCTGTATAACTCTCAGCTCCTTCTCCAGCACCATGTCTGTCTGTCCACAGCATGCTTCCTATATCAACTGTAATGGACTAAACCTCTGAACTGTAAGCAAACCTTAATTAAATGCATTTTTTTTTTTAAATAAGAGTTGCCATGCTCCTGGTATCTCTTCACAGCAGTAGAAACCCTAAGACAATCTGTAACTTTATTGCTGTGAATAATGGCTGCTGTACATAATAAGTTCAAGTAGCTCTGGGATTTGAGTTCCTATGGGAAAATATTCAGAAGCTGTATAGCTCACACACAGGAGAGTCTGATTTTAGTTTCTTTAGATACTCCCATACTGGTTTTTAAATGAGCTGGACTAGTACATTCCCTTAGTGGCATGCAAATGTTCTTGTAGGTCTACATGCCCAAGAGCATTTGTTCTTATCTACTTGCTTAATGAATTCCAGTCTGACTGGGATGAGTTCAAATCTCAATATGTTTTTTAACCTGCATTTCCATAATGACTAATCAGGGTAAACAGTGCATGTTTATCAGCTGTACATATTTCATATCTTAAACACTGTCTGGTCATTTAATTAGCCAATTTTTCAGCCAAGTTGTTTGGTTTCTTGTCTCAATTTGAGTTATTTGTATGTTCTAGATATTCATCCCTTGCCAGATGTAAAGCTAGCAAAGATTTACTTCTACTCTATAGGTTGTCCCTCCACTTAACACTTTGCTGTGAAGAAGCTTTTCAATTCACAAAGTCATGTTTGACAGTTGTTGAAATTACTTCATGACCAAAACTAGTCCTATTCAGAAAGTCCATGCCTATGAATTGACATGCTTTTCCTACTTTCCTACCTTTTTCTCTAACAATATCATAGTTGCAGGTTTTATATTAAACTCATTCACGCATTTGAAGTTGATTTGGGGTCAGTGTGAAAGATAGGGATTATCACCTATTAGTATACATTTGGATATCCAGTTTTGCCAGCTCTATTCATTGAAAATGTTCCAATGTCTATTTTTGGTATATTTGTAAAAATTTATATTGCTATTGTTGCATGGGCTCGTTTTTGGGTACGTTATTCTCATCCTCTGACCTACAAGTCTGTTTTCTGCCAGTGCCATGCTGTTTTTGTTATTCTGGCTCTGTAATATAACTTGGAATAAGATGTGGTGATACCCCCTGCCTAATTATTTTTGCTCAGGATTTCTTTGTCCATCCAGGGTCTTCTTTGTTTCCATATGAATTTTTGCGTTGCGTATTATACTTCTCTGTAGCATGAATCTTAAAAGTTCTTATTAATAAAACAAACCTGAGGCCAGTTATTGGGGTCAATGCTGGTATATCAGAGAGACAGAACAAGCCACATCTATCTCACCTTGCCAATTCCTCAGCCGGTTTTGTTTCCTCAGACTGGAAGCTTCTGAGTCCTCATCTCAGCTGAACTGTGTTGCTCCAAAGCCTGAAAGCTTAACCAGCCAAATGATTAACCAGGTCAAATGCTTCTAGTTTCTGGTCCTCACGCCTTATATACCTTTCTGCTTTCTACTAATACTCCCTGGGATTAAAGGCTCACTTTCTGGGATTAAAGGCGTGAGTCACCATGCTTGGCTGTATCCTTGAACACATGGATTTCTGCCTCTGGAATGCTAGGATTAAAGGCGTGTGCTACCACCGCCTACCCTCTATGTTTAATATTGTGGCTGCTATCTCTGACCCCAGATAAGTTTATTAGGGTGCACAATGTTTTGGGGAACACAATACCACCACACTTCTCTGAACATTGGTACTATGATTTTCATGGAGATTGCATTGAATGTGTAGACTGATTTTGACAGTACAACAATTTTCACAATATTAATTCTTTCAATCCACATCATGAAAAGTCTTTCCATCTCATTCAATTTCTTTCTTTGATGTTTTATAGTTTTTACTGTAAAGGTTTTCTACCTCTTAGATAGGTTCATTCCAATATTCTTGAGGCAATTATGAGTGTGACTGATTCTTTGATTTCTTTCTCAATGTTCTTGTTATTGATATATAAGAAGGCTACTGATCTCTGACAATATTGCAAATTACACTTTTCTGAAAGTAATTATCAGATCAAAAGATTGCTGGTAGAAACTCCACATTTTTTTAAGTAAAGTATTATATGTGTACTTTAACTTTTTTATTTCCTGTTTGTAACATTTTTTTTTCTGCTCACTGCTGTGATCTTCTTGCTCAAGGGCTTCAAGTATTATGTGGAATTACAGTTGACGAAGTATATGAACTTGACTTGTTCCTCATTTTCATGGAAATATGTTCAGGTTTTCTCAGTTTAGTGTTCACTACTGGTTTGTCCTATTTAGTTTTTGTTACAATTAAATATATCTTCCTTTTATTACTAGTCCCATATCATAAAGGGATGTTGAATTCTGTAAAAACTATTTTCTGTGTCTATTCTCATGTGAAATCAGTCCTTAATTTATTTGAGGTACTACATTTATTTATTTCCATAATCTTAACTATATTTGGATCTCTAGAAGCATGTTTTAAATCATGAATGACAATTTTTGTTTTCTTGGGTTTAGTTTGCAACCATTTTTTTCTCTTTTCTTGCATGTGTGTGTGCATGCTAATGTGTATTGGTATTTATGTGTGTGAGTGTAGTTATGCTTATTTGTGTGTACCTTATATTTTGAACAAGTCCCTTGCTTGAATGAATAGTTCTCTGATTTGGCTGGTCTAGGTATCCAACTTGCTCCCTTGTCTCTGCCTCTAGAGTAATGAGAAACAGACAGGCCACCAGAGCCTCCTGGCATTGCTTTTCTTCCTCTTCTTCTTCTTCTTCTTCTTCTTCTTCTTCTTCTTCTTCTTCTTCTTCTTCTTCTTCTTCTTCTTCTTCTTCTTCTTCTTCCTTCTTCTTCTTCTTCTTCCTTCTTCTTCTTCTTCTTCTTCTTCTTCTTCTTCTTCTTCTTCTTCTTCTTCTTCTTCTTCTTCTTCTTCTTCTTTTTCTTTTTTGGTATTGGTGTTGCTGCTGTGTCTTTATCTGATTTTAGTATGAAGGTTATACTGGCTTTGAAAAAGTTTTGGTAACATTCTCTCTTTTTCTATTAATGAAACAGTTTGAGAAGCAACTATTGGATCTTTGAAAGGTCTGATGGATTTCAGCAGTGAATCTGTCTGGGCTTGGACTTCTTAGATAGGAGCTCTTGTTTTAAATTATAATTACTGCTTTAATATTATTGCTTGCTATAGATATGTTTAAAATGTTTAAATGGTTTTTCACATCTTGCTTTTAGTTTTGAATATTATATTCATCTAGAATTTCATTCTTTTACAATTATTTTTCAGGTTAGGTAGAGTGGGTTTTTAAGGTATATCTTAATGATTTTACTAAATATCATTGGGATCTACTGTAAAAGCTCCATTCTCACGTCAAAATATATTAATTGGGTATTCTCTAGGTTTGGACTAATTTGTCTAAGGGATTTTCAAGCTTATTTACCATTTCAAAGAACCAACTCTATTTTGTTGATCATTTATTGTGTCCTGCTTTGCTTCAATAATGTCCACTTAAACTTAATTCTTTGTTCCATCTATTGATTTGAGTTTTGGCTCGTTTTTATATTTCTGGGGCCATATGGTGCATCATATTTATATGAGATCTCTCTTATTTTTTAATATGGGTATTCTTAAACTATAAAATTACCTCCTAGGGGTGTTTTCATTGTATCCCATAGATTTTGATGTGTTGTGTTTCATTTTTTTTTAACTCTAGAGTATTAACATTTTCATTCTTGGTGTCTTTGATGGCCCATTAAGCATTCAATATCAAATTGCTTCATGTACATGAGCTTGTGAATGTACTGTACCTTCTCTTACTGTGAATTTTTAGTTTTATTATTGTGATCAGATAGAACATGATAACTTATTTTAATTTACCTACATTTGTTAGTATTTTATATGATCTCTCTTAGAGAAAATTCCATGGACTTCTAAGAAGACTATGAATTTTGAAATCTTTGATGAGATATTCTATAGATGTTTATTTAGTTAATTTGATTTATGATTTCATTTAACTTAGATGTTTTCCTGATTAAGATTATTAAGTGGAGAAACTGAATTTTCCTACTACTATTGTGTTGAGCTTAATCTTTGCATCTTTACATCTAGCTGTATTTTTAATCAAGTTGGGAGAATCTGTTTTCAGTACATATATGTTTAAAGTTGCAATGTCCTATTAGTGGATTGTTCTCTTAAACAGTATGAAATGACTGCCATGTCTTCTGATTAATTTTAGTTTTAAGTCTATTTTTTTGAGATATTAGAACAGTAGCACCTCATCTAACAAACAGTTTTGACACTATAGGATGATATAATTTTTAACAGCAGGTCAGTAGGACCATTTAATAGTTTATGATTCCACAATTCATGTTCCAAGTTCTGGGCTCATCATAAAATACAGTCATCTATGTATCAACCCATTTTAGTAGGAATCTATTGGGTACCTAACTTGTTGCTTCAAGCCTACTACCATAAGCTAAAATAAATTAGTCAAAACTTCTACCCTTATAGAAATTTATTTTTCCGTTGTTTAGGTGTAAAGAAGAATGGTAATAAAATGTTATACTAGTAAAACATCAACAGTTTGAAAAACATTACAGAAAATGCAAGTAATGCTATGTGAATTAAAAACAAACAGTTTTTGAGAAATGAGACATTATTGAAGTCTTCTGGGAGTACATCATATTGAACTAAAATATGAGTAGGTAGAAGTTAATATAAACAAAAACAAAGTGTGAAATGTATACCAAGAGAAAATTTAAAGTAGTCTTTGGGTTGATAGTGTTAAAATTAATGGAATTATGAAAGATTTAAATTTATAAAGAAAAGAATGCACTATACAAAGATGAAAGCTTGAATTTTACTGGAAAAATTATCAGTCACAAATGTGAAAGGGTGTAATAATATAACAACAAATTGCAAAACCAGAACAAGTACAATTACAAAGAGAAGCAGATAAATCCACTTGGGTTTTGAACATTCAATTTCTCACCAACAGAAATGTGCAATTCCAATGGGTTGAGGAGAACGAACACATTTGGATAACTGATCTGAGCAGATTTCAGGACTTACTAGAGAGCTATGATAATCAAGACTGTGATCGTAGTCAAGGGATAGATGACTTGATCCATGGCACAAAGAGCCCAAAAGCATATTCACATAAACGTAGTCAATTGATATTTGAAAAGTGAAATAAAGAAAGAAAGGGAGATGTCTTCAGTAAATGATGATGAGGCAATTGGGAATCTCCGTGTTAAAAAAAAAATCAAAATATTACCTAGTCACAGAGCTCGTATTTTTCACAAAATTCATTTACATCTATCACAAGTTTTAAAATACAGTATTATAGAACTCTGAGGTGATAATACAAAGGGATATTGAGATAATTTGAGGCTTGATGGTGAGTTTTAAACTATTTATTTATGTAATAAACAGATTTATTTAGCATATTTATTTATTTAATAGGTTGATTTATCTATTTGGAGCGAGAAAGAGAGAGTCTTTGCAGACATGCCAATGCCACAGCACACATGTACAGGTCACAGACAACTGTAGGAGTAGGTTCTCTCTTTCTACCTTGTTTGGAAGCAGGTTCTCTCTTGTTGCTGTTACTTTAACATGTACTCCACTAGCTAACTTGAGAGCTTCTAGACGAATCTCCCATTTCTACTTATAGTCCTACTGTAGATGTGCTGGGAATGACAGGTGTACTACTGCCCCCACCCTCAGCTCTTCACATGGATTCTGGGATCAAATTTCAGTCATCAGGCTTGCATGAGAAGTTACTTGTCTAGCGGAAACATCTCCCTAGTAATGTTTCTTCAGACAAAATATCCATGTCTCAGTCTGCAAAGGAACAAGTTGATATGTGAGATGTTATTAAATTAAACAATAGTATCTGCCTTAAAGCATTGTCAAAGGAAAAGCACACTGTGGAAATAGGAATGAGATAGGATTGCCACCAGAAGCAGTAAGGAAATGCCAAATAAAAAGTGACCAAAGACCTCAATAGACATATCTCCACAGAAGATATATATATCTCTCAAGGAAGCATATAAAAAGGCCCCACATTGCATGTCATTAGTGAATGTGAAACAAAATAGTAATAATAAGAAGTATATACCACCAAAAACATTCTAAAATGGCCAAAATCTAGAACACTACCTCTGCCAATCCTGGAGAGCATGAGAGACACAAACTGTCATTCACTGGTTATGGGAATGAAGCTAGTATAGACACTTGGAAATTGTTCTGAAAGTTTCTTAGAAAATAAACATGTTTTATCATTCAATCCAGCAAACTTCCTACCTGATATGTACTCAAAGGAGTTGAAAATATATGTCCACATCTAAACCTACCCAAAGGGGTTTTTGAAAATATTTTCCAAAATTTAAACGTTTACTAGAATGTCTTTTATTATGGTAAATACATATGTAAAACACAGTACAGCTATACAATGAAATATTATTACACACATGTGCGCAGGAACTAAATAGCCATGAAAAGACATGATGAAAACTTCAAGCATATCTAATAAGGCAAAGAGAGACATCTGAGAAGATTGCATGCTATATAATTCTAAATTGACAACATTCTGGCAAATGCAAAATTGGAGAAAGTAAAAGCATTGAGCATGAGGAAGAGAGCTGTGAAAAGAGCAATGAGGAGATTTTCAGGAAGTGAAATTATTCCGTATGATACTGTAATGGTAGCAAGCCCATATAATGTATAGCAACAGAGCTGCATATGAATATGATCCGAGGAGGCTACATGATTATTTGTTAATATGAGTTAGTGACTGCAGCAAATGTACAACTCTGGAGACAGATGCTGGTACTAGAAGAAACAACATATGACAGGGAGTGGGTATTTGGGACAAATCTTTGCCTGCTGCTCAATTTTACTATGAATCAAAACTACTTAGAAATAAAATGTATCCAATAAAATTCTGAAGACTGTATTTGAAACTTTGTTTATGACAAAGCTAAAGAGATAGATATGTGTCACACCGAAGAACACCACAGACTTGCTGTCATTGCACAGACACTGATCTTCAGGAAATAGTGGATGAGGTTTGCACTATTGAATAGGGCTCTCTGGCTGCAGTATAGAGATCTGTTCCGAGAAGGTGACAGCATGAAGGGGATGTACAAATGGACAGAATGCTGCAGTTTTTCCAGGATAGACACGGCTGTGTCTTAGCAGTGGCTGCCTTGAAAAGCATAAATACTTTGATATTTAGAACTAGAGGTGGCAATCTTCTTGAGAAATTGAGCATCCCTATGCAGCACTCATTTGATGGGGCAGGCAAATTGATGGTTACTGCATCCCTAAGTACAGATACTGTGGTCCCATTTACATGTTAACAAAGTTCTGCCCACAAAGTACAGTGTGAATTGCCTCTGTCATTAAGCAGAGATTGAATATCCACAATGAGGAAAATTTCTTCTGACTTTGTAAATGGCTATGGGTGTTATTTGAATTTGACAAAAGGATTCACAGATCATGTGGTTTGCTCTCTTTGTCATTGAGTCTGCAAGCTAGTGAGCAATGTGCCCATTTATTCTAGAAGGAATAAGCACCCATCCAAATCAGAAGGCTGAGTAATGGCTCTCAGTAATATTCTCATCAGAACTCATTCTGGCATCAAGCTAAGTTCCCCAGACAAATTACCGAGTTTCACCCATAAATTTTTTCCCATATTCCTCTCAGCTGAAGCTTTAGCCTAACTTCCTTTAAATTTCTCTCCTGTTTTTCTTCTCTCCCATAAAATAAATGCCAATGATTTCACCTCAGAGTGCCTTCTCCATTTTATTTTCTTATAACAAACTCTTCTCAGTCTCCACCAATGTATCATGAACTGCAAATGAAGTTGGAAAAAAAAACATCATTTAGATGTTAAACTCGTTTGGAAAATTACCACTATTTTTTCTTTCTACATGGTCCTAAAATCCATTTTTATGCTTGAGATATAATATTACTTAGGAAATATTGTTAAATAAATACATGAATGAATGAATGAATGAATGAATGAATGAATGAATGAAACAGATATAGTTTATCATACCAGTCCCCTCCAATCCATGATCATGTATGCTGTTTCCTATCAACCACTTTTCAAGCTTCCATGCTTCTCCTCTAAGGCATGGCTCATGGTAATAATTAAATAATTCACTGACATATGTTTATGGTTTAGAATTTTTAAGGTCTCTAACAGCAAGATCCCACTCCAACTCACTCACTACTAAGCATTTGTGATTAATACACGGCTAAAACTTGAAAGTGGGGCAATAAGTATATTTTTTGGCAGATGAATAAATGATATATAAAATTATTAGGATAAACGAAGGCTGCTCAGTAAATGGAGGATTGTTGCTTCAGATTTACCCTGGTTCTGTACTGAAGAAAATGACAGTCCAGGGAAATCCAGGGCCCTCTTTCATAGCTTGGAAGATGGCAGGGTCATGTTTCCATCTAGGTCTCCTGATCCTGTGGCCTGTGCTTTGAAATGGAAACTATGCTCTACTGCATCGTTTAAGCCATGGTGTATTCATTTAAAGCACCAAAGATCACATTTTAGTGAGAGAATGAGTTTGTAGTAGGAGATGAATCAATTCAGCCATATGGGAGGAAGGAAAAAAAAAGGAAGAGCTGAAAAACTGCCTTTCACTTTGTGCAATACGGATTGTCACAGGAATCAAATTTGGCACATGCTGTAAAGCAGAGGGGAAAAAAATAGCCCACATTGGATGGAAAATATGACTTGCATGCTGTCTGTGCCTTTAAAATTCTGAAGAGGATACTGAATGACTCATGGACTGAGGGCATGATGTTTGATGATGGGCTTTTTATACATTTATCCCTAGGCAGCTAAGAAGAGGACCTGAAAAATTAAAGTTGACCTCAGACATAATGAATGCATTAAACACTGAAGTGCCTGGCTGAGGTCAGGCAGCTTCCTTGAAGGAAGTGGCTGTGTCTCAGGACACCCAGTCTCCAGACAGAGTCAGGGCGAGGAATCAGCCTGCTGGGCATAAAGCATTTACATCTGTGTAACTCTGTCACTTCCCTCTGAGGTTGTTTCCAAACTTGCCTTCAGCAGCATCCCCAATTCAGAACCAGAGCCTTAATGCCTTCTAATCAGAGCTGTGCTCTAACAGCAGCCATTAGTGTATGCCTCTGACTGGTACCAAAGTCTAAAAATGACAAGTGAGCCATGGAAGTTATGGATGGATAATTACGCACTCTAATGAATTGCCCATATCCAGGTCTTACTCATTCTTACTTTACCTGTGGCTCTGCAAAACAAGCCTCTTCCTAAATACTGGGCCTTCAGATAGGTCCTTAATAAACACTTTCAGATCTTTATGGAACTTTAAAAGACTCCAAGTAACTCATGGTTTCATGGGTCACACAGTCATGGGTCACTTTAAAAATCCTGTTCTGTGGGATTCATTTAGCCTATATAGGCAGTTGATGGGGACTGCCATCTCAAGAGGCACCCTTGATCCACTGTTGGATGTTAAAATCAGTAGAAAACACTTCCAAGTTTAAGTCAACATTGACTTCCCTATAGATCCTGCACTTCTGGCTTCTGTAGCTGTACAGCAGTGCATAAATCCTTTCCTTACCTTGCATGTAATAGTGACAGAAAGTACAGCATACTCCAAAGAGCACCAGGAACAGGGAAGATGGTTCAGTAGTAAGAGAAGACAGGCAAAGCCTGCTGTGACATTCCCACCTCCATTCCTTTGCCTCCCCAGCATCAGAAGCAACCAAACTCAAGCAGTAGGACTCACTACTTATTAACTGCATAACCCAAGCTCTTCACCCTCCCTAGGCAAGCTGAAAGGGGAATCACTTTGCCTTATGTGATTAAATTTTCTTCAGAGCTCCTGTTAAGTTATATACGGTGTTAATAACTCTAATATGCATCCTACCCAGAGGACAATTCATCACAGCACTTTTTCTTGAACCTCCAAGACATTTCTTAGAATGATTCTAAGTTTGGCCATCCTATAGAGATGTCTTTGTTATGAGCTTTCCCAGCTAATACTATTGTTGCAGTTCCAGTCAATGGCAGCAATTACAACACTCACAATTCACAAAGTGTGTGATACTTGAAGAGGTTTCATGTTGCTTGGTCAAGCATTCTTCTTTTTAAAAAGTAGTTCCTCATATATCATGACTCTAGTCTTTTTTGGTTGTTATACTCCACAATGACAATTTTTTTAGTGTATACACATTATAGACACATAAGTGAACATCTTGACCATCCTCTGACATGCCAATTTGACTTTATCCTGTGTCCTTCCTGGATCTGTGTCTTGTGTGTATCAGTTTCATGGCAGAACAAGGGTTTTTGCACATGATATTTGACAGATGTAAGCCCCACCATCCTGCATTTTCAGAATGGAACAAGACAATGAAAGTTGTTGTTAGGTTTAAAAGTTTGTATGTGTAAAACATTTTGAATAATAAATTTGAAATGGAAGGGTAGAACAACTTATCAAAAGCATACAGGTGGTGGTCAAGAATGAGGAGTGTGGGGAAAAGGAAATTACTGGTAAGTTGGTACAGAGATTTAGAATTTAGAAGATTAAAAATGCTGTAGGAGATGGTAGTGACTGTCCACTGATGGTTAGTGCTGATTGACAGAGTGACAAAATCTGGTCTTATATAGTATATAATCCTCCACACACACCAGTGGAGGACTGTGTTGATTGTGTTAACCAAGGTGGAAAGTGATGCACTAAAGGTAGATGCACTATTCCCTGGGCTTGGGTCCAGAACTTTCTAAACAGAAGAAAGCCAGCTGAACACAGAATTGATCAATTTTCTCTGCTTTCTGATCCCAGAAACAGTGTGAAACAAGGACACCAGTAATATAAATTTTCTTAATATCAACAAACTCTACACTAAAATATAGTGAAAAGATAAGGCAGGATGGCATTCACTGCTAGCATCCACATCCTAGACTTCACAGGAGACTGAGGCTATGAATTCTAAACCAGTATGAACTATATAATAAGAGCTTGTCATAGAAATAACTAGATGCTGAATTGATATTAAAGAATCAATTAAAAAGAAAAATGAGGACCAGTGAAATGGCTCATCAGTGGATTAATGCTTATACTGTCAAGCTGATAACCTGCGCTTGATTTCCAGAACCCACATAATGCAAGCGAACTAACAGTACAAGTTGTCTTCTAACCTCTGTGTGTGAATGGTGAGACATCCTACACCTCTACACACATATACCAACCATCTTCCACTTAGTGAAGTTTTTCTCAGGTTGTTTTCATATCTTGCCCCTATATGCTGCTGAAATTTTATTTGTTGTCTCTTTACACACACACACACACACACACACACACACACACACACACACGCGCGAGTGCGCGCGCGCACACGCGCAAGTGTGAATAAATCTTTAAAATAAAATAGAGAGTAAAAGGTAATAATATATATAAGAGAATTGAATTTTAAAAATTGAAATACAAACATGAAAAGGACTCATGTTCATAGTGAAACAGAGCTTCAATTTTTGTCTCTATTTCATGGTGACTATTTGTTTCTGAAATTTATAGATTCCTTAAATCCTATGGTCTCTTAAGACCTGTAGTTGATCTTTTAAAGGTATCATTTAGAAAACTGCATCTTTTAAAAGTCATGCACTTCCCACATACTGCAAAAATCTCATGAGGTTGTTAGGTTGCTCTTACATGCCTTGCTTATTATATTTGCTCCCAAATATGTGGTACATGAGAGGCTCATTGCACTTCCTTCATGAGCACTGAGTCAGGCTCCAAGGAGAAATTTAATCTGTTATTTAGGGTCAAGAAGAGAGGCTAGAAACAGATAAGCAAAACCTGAATCATACTCTTTGCTTTTCCATTTTTCTCATTTTAAACTAACTTCAACCACTCCACCATTTCCCCCCAAGGTTAGTTCTATAAAACACTCTATTGGGGGTGGGGGAGGATTAAAAAAATCAATTTTGATTCACTCAGTTTCAGTGTCAAATAAGACACTGGTGGTCATTTGAAGTGCGATTTAGTTATCTGATGCCATTCTCAACATCATATTTAGAATCCTGCACTAAGAAGTTAATTGTTTTCCCTTCGCTCAATATACTGATGAGTATTAATGAGTAGTTTTGGAGCACCCCTGCAGCATGACATCAACAAGCAGCAGACTGCTGATGGTACTGTGGTGGAGACAAACTTTTCAGGACATGCGCCCCTCCAGGGAGCTCCAGCTTTACTGGTTCAGAGCATAAATAAGACTCTAGTTTCGAGGCCAGCCTGGGCTACCAAGTGAGCTCCAGGAAAGGCGCAAAGCTGCACAGAGAAACCCTGTCTCGAAAAAACCAAAAAAAAAAAAAAAAAAAAAAGACTCTAGTAGTAGTTTTACAGTTAGTTAGACACTATCTTGTTGATGGAGTGCTTTGGAGTCAAATCACTCATCATAAGATCGACATGCTTACTATTCTGCTTTTGTAGAGAAAAACCACTGCTTTGAAAGGAAACCACAGTCAGACATAATACTCACTATGAGAAATAATTGCAGGCACTTTGTCCACAAAAACAAAATAGTCCATATTCCTACTAATTCATGGAACTACTGTTTGGCTAGAAAAAATGAGAATGCCAGTCTAAAACAGGAAAGTAGTTTTGAATACAGAATGAAACCAAGTAAGAACTTGGTGTCCATTGACAGAAGTTTGCAGAGATAATCTAGCATGAGAGAGACATTAAGTAAACAAGAGGTCAAATGCAGAGAGTTCTGAGAGGAGGTGGCCAGTGACATAAATCCCAAGAGAGCTCCAAGTAAGAGAGACTACACCAAGGACACCGTGCTGCCCTGGTGGAGAGGGAGGCTTGCAAACTTTGGTTTCTTCTGAATAGACTTTTCTTCACCAAGCCACTGAATCACTTGCCTTTCCTTACTCTTTATTTATAAATAAAAACCCCTGCCCTCCAGGCTCATGGATCTATGCAGAAGAGATGGGAAAGTTGTAAGAGCCAAAAGTGTTCGATGATTCCAAGGAAATAGCATCTTCCAGACACAATGTGTCCTCACAGCGGCAGCACTCACAAGACATGCACAAGTTTGAACCAGACAACATTTCAGCACTGAGAAGGGAAAATGGACACAAAGTCCTTGCCCTATTCCGCAAGTTGTTTGTAATTGGTAGCTACTGGGAAGAGGAAAATCAGTTTTCTCCAATGGAGTGTCAATGCATATATCAACCACACTTCTGGATTGGCCTCATGCCCAGGACTAATTGGCCAATAGAAAATGGGTTCCATGAGTTTTTGTGAACTGTTTTGTTTTTGTTTTTGTTTTTGTTTTTGCCTTATTAATTTCCTTCTTTGCCTGTTTTGATTTTCATGTTTGGACTTGTCTTATTTTTCTTGTTGTTCACTGAGAGAAAGAACATGAAGTTAGGTGGGGAAAGAGGTAGTGAAGCTTTGGGAGAAGTTGGGGGACTGCAAAGAATATGATGAAAATATATTGTATGAAAACAACTTTACATATTTTTTAAAGTTCAAATCATATTCATTCAAAAATTCTATCCATAGCCACCCTCTTTTATCTGAGGTTTTCCTTATTTCATACTCAATTTACATTTTAAAAGTTCTTATACATTTTCAATTATTTGATTTAGAATTAATACTGTTCTATTTAACAATATTCAAAAAGTATGTGAGAACTTGACCATTCTCTGTTTTGCCTATAGTCTAGAATATTGGAATATGCACAAGTGAGATGAAAGTGCTTGGTAACTTGTGTCATGAATGGGTGAATGGGTGAATGGGTGAATGGGTGAATGAGAGAACACAGCCTTGTGCCCACTTTTGCATGCACACTACATGCATTATCTGTTGCCTCTTAGATTTGTCTTGGGCAGACATTTTTCCTTTGAAAAGAAGAGAGCACGATGACACTATTCCATTCCACATTATCCGGAAGCATTGCTCTCATTTAGAATCTTTCATTGCTGCACAAGGCCTCATTTAATCCTCATAATACCTGTGGCTGTTGTGCTGTTCCCCATCTTGGAGATGAGAAAAGTCACATACAGGGCATGGCACTGAGATTTTCTGCCCAAATCCCTTGCTCTTTCCTCCAAATGAGATTCTGAGCCTCTCAGTATCTGTGGTGCTGAAATGAAAGAAACCTAAATGTTAGTGGAACACTAATCTCTTTTGACTTTCTTTCTTTTGCTGTTTTTCCTGGTTTTCATTTCTATGATATGTCTGAGATATGAAGAGGCAGACCCTGTGTGTGTGTGTATATGTGTATGTGTGTGTGTGTGTGTGTGTGTGTGTGTGTGTCTGTCTGTCTGTCAGTCTGTGTCTGTGTGCCTATGTGTGAAGAGAAAGAGACAGAGATAGACACAGACAGTTAGAAAAACACAGACATGCAGACATAAAGAGATTTGATTTTGTTTTCTAATATTTGTTATCATCCCTGTACTCTTAATCAACTAAACTTTGCTAACCCTTGATGTTATAATTAACTCATATTTACTAACATTAAACTGGGTACATATAAAAATCTCTATAAACATATGATGACATCTCTGTTATTTAGGTTATGGCTTTTCTTTTTATATATGTGGATTCTTTATATATATATATATATATATATATATATATGAATTCTTTATTGTATAGTCAAGTATATATTAATACAAGCAATAAATTTGATATTAGTTATCTATTAAATTATATATTTGTTTATAAGATACATAATAAAATCATGTATACATACATATATATATATAGTTTATCTACTTGTCCTGATGATCTACAGTATGAAAGTAAATGACATCCATTATTGTGAAAATTTTCTAGTTATAAATCCAACTGAACTTATAAGAATTATAGAACCTTAAAATTTGGAAAGAGCCTTAGAGGTCATTACATTGAAAAGCCAGCTGAATAAAACTTGCCTCAAGAGCTTGGTAAAAATACAGATATTACAACCCAGCCCATAAATTTATATTTAGTAGGTATGGAAAAATACCCAGAAATTAGTACTTTTATGACTCTCTCCAAGGCACTCTGATGCACCGCCAAGTCCAAAAAGCCATGAAATATAGTCTAGCAGTTTCCAAATATTATTAAATCAGTAAGACACTTTTTTTTTTGTTTTTTACTTAGAACCAGAATGTATGAAACTAACAGCAGGCCTGTTCTAACTGATGGGAGGGTGAAGATCCTATTGACACCCCTTCCTCCATGGAACACCATGAACACTGATAAGCTGAGTTTAAAAACAACTGATACAAGGTAACCCCTCCCCCAATGCTTTTAAAAGATGTTCATTCTGTTTACGAATGATTTAAAAAAAAAACTCTTTATAATATAGTATTTGCAAAATGTGCTAGAGTACATCATTAAAATATGAAATTTTCCAAATTAGTATACGTTTGTGATTCCAGTGTTAAAGCACAGAAGTGGATTAAAATATCTAAATGTCAATATGGTAGTCCCCTGAAGACAAGTAAAAGCCAAATGCCTTTTGTCCCTGTCACCACAATGCCCAGGAATGAAGAGAGGCATATCTCAGGGGATTGTTGTCCAGCCAGTCTGGCTGAGATAATCTAATCTACTAGTTCAGAAAGTTGGTCTGCCTCAAAATAGCTTAGTTCATTAAGTTGGATAAGTGGTTGAGGAAAGGCATCTTGAGGTAAACCCCCTGGCCTCTGCAGGTGATTACATGGGCACGTGAATACACACACCACATAGAAGAGGCTTATGATACATAGATCTCTGCTTTAACAAGGTGGCATCGATTAGTTGGCAGAAATACTTTATTTTATAAAACTCATTTTATAAATGATATTGGTAAAAATGACCTTCATATATGTGTTGGTTTGGATAGTAATGGCTCCCACAGGCTAATATATTTGTATACATGGTCCACAGTTTGAAACTTTGAGGGAAGAATAAGGTGTGGACTTGTTATAGGAGATATGTCATGAAGAGTGGCCTTTAAGGTTTCAAAAGACAAACTCACTCGTGTTTCCCACTGTTCTCACAAAGCATTGTAATTGTGGATCAAGATGTGAGCAACCATTTGTTCCTTTGCTCTGTCATCATGGACACTAAAACTGAAACTAAAATCACAAATTCTTTCTTTCATAAATTGTCATGGTCTTGGTGTTTTATTACAGCAGTAGAAAAATAACTAATGCAGAGCTTGGCACCAGAAGTAGACTATTGCTGATACAGGCCTAACTAGGCTACATTTTTGGAGGGACTTCGAATTAGCAAAGCAGTTGAACACTCTGAGCAGAGCTTAATGAGCCATCCTAGTAGAGTCTTGGTAGACAGTAGTCTGAGAACTACATAGATTGTGGAGGCCCAGCACAAGAGGTTTCAAATGGAAAAAGTATTAGCAACTGAGCTAGAGACGATTCCTGTGATATTTTGACAAAGAATATGGCTGCTTTCCACCCTTGTCATAAAATTTTCCTTAAAGTAAACTGAACATTAATGGAATATGTTCAGTGAAAGAGATTTCAAGATAGTCTAATATTGACTCTGTCATGTGGAAATCACTCTTATGCACATCTACAACAAAAAAGACCAAGTGGGACAAAAGAAACACAAAATATACAACTTGAAAAGGAAAAGAAGAAGAAGAGAATCTTGAAATTTAATGTGAGAGCCAAGGCTAGTGTTGAAAGTGGTAAGAAGAATACAAAAGACCTGATATGATCTGAAAAGCATACAGGTTTAAGACTTTAGTATAACAACCGATGCAAATTCCAACTCCTCAAAACAGTGCCACCAACTGGAAAGCAAGTTCAAATATGTGCATCTATCAGGAACATTCCATATTGAAACCACAAAACTATTGAACAGGGAAGTGGTCAATAATGGGAAAATGCTGCAGAATCAATCTAAATATAACAATGTGATCACTGGATATGCACTGCCTTCCATGGTGAAAGAGGAAATTAGCAATGAAATATTGTTTGTCCTATTAGATTTGTTAAATGGTAAATTCAAATATTGATAATCTGACAGTGACCAATAAAAATATATAAATAGATGACAGCTGGATAGGCAACAAGTAGTTAGATGATAGATGATAGATAGATAGACAGACAGACAGACAGACAGACAGACAGACAGACAGATAGATAGATAGATAGATAGATAGATAGATATTATACTAACCAACATTCTTATCTATAAGAAGATAAACAGACAGGTTATAGATAACTCAAGCACAGGAAAAATTTACTGGAAGAATATCATCTCCTGAAATAACTCAGAAGAAGACTGAGAAAGAAATATAGACATGGACAAAGATTGGCATGTAAACAGCTGTAAACAGTACAGCCCACTGCCAGGCTATCACAGCCTGCTCAGGCATCTCTGTCCATTTCAGTGGACACTGGACACTATTTTTCACACATCCCAGTTCATAAGATGAGATTTCAGAGTCTTGACTTTTTTAAATTATGTTTTCTCAATCCCAAGAATGCATAAAATAGTTTTCTTTAATGTGAAAATGTATTAAAACTCATACTGAAGCCTGCTTTTTCACAACACAACTTTTAAAAATTAGAGGATTAGTTGAATACATGTGAAATGAAAGAAGAGGGGGAATAATGAAAATTGAGGGATTAATTTGGACTGGGAGTATAGGAGGGTAGAGGTAGGAAAGGATTAACAACAACAACAAAAAAAAAAAAAAAACAAGATCCTTTTGGAAACCTACTAGTTAATGAAATTTTTTTCAAAATGCAACTTCAGAAAAAGAGTTGAGCCAGGCGGTGGTGGTGCATGCCTTTAATCCCAGCACTCGGGAGGCAGAGGCAGGCGGATCTCTGTGAGTTCGAGGCCAGCCTGGACTACCAAGTGAGTTCCAGGAAAAGGTGCAAAGCTATACAGAGAAACCCTGTCTTGAAAAACCAAAAAAAAAAAAAAGAAAGAAAGAGAGAAAGAAAGAAAGAAAGAAAGAAAGAAAGAAAGAAAGAAAGAAAGAAAGAAAGAAAGAAAGAAAGAAAGAAAAAGAGAGTTCAAACAGAATTGTTCTGCAGGGGTGGACAATGTTGCTCCCAGGAAACATGGGAGAAAATGGAAATTGCAGTACAAGGCATGATATCCTTCCCTATGAATTTTTGGCCTGAAAGGGCCTCAAAATAACACAAGCTATTGTCATTAGCTGTGGTTATTCACCAAAACTCCATGGTAAGACTCTATTGTGGGAGACCTCACACATTTGGGTGGCAGGATATAGAGAAATAAGTCACAATCAACCAGAAATGTGAAGACCTGTGGGGAGAGATGACAGCAGTGTTGTTACTCAGAGATGGACTTAGATGCTACACAGGAAGTGTCTCTGGCACAATAAGGGCACAGCTATTAATGGTGTAACTAACCACTTTCTGGTTATAGCAGAAGACTGCCCCATAGGAGGGAATTTCATGACTTGTATTACAACCCTTATCTAATGGTTGGTAGGGGGTGGGGCATAGGCCCTAGGACAGGATCTACTATTGTGATTTTGCCAACTGGTCATTCTGCCACTTGACTTCTACATATTTGTGGTTATATTCATAAACTTTGGCTGTTCTCAAGACTTTGGGCAAAAAAAAAAGGCTTCTTTTCACAGTAAGCAGAAGTCAATGGAGAGATACATAACCAGTCAGAGTACTGAGAGGAAATGACTACATGCTCAGCCCTCATCAGAACATCTGTACTAACCTCACTTCCACCAAGGCTCAGAGACCACAATGTAAGAGTGTGCAGAAATAATGTAAGGGCCAGAGGACATGGAAGAGTTCTGTCTTCTGAACTTGTCGAAGCTATTATCCTCATAAACTCATAGCGGCTCTGGTGACTTTCATAGGACCAGAACAAGATTAAGCCACTCAAAATCCTGGCATAGACAGGTTGATATGCCAGCCCTTCCCATACTGGGGAGATATTGGCAGCAGATAGTTACAAGGGAGGGGGAATCATTCTTTTGTGAGGATATGACCACTTGTATGTAGGACTTGCATAGTCTTGTGAGTACTTCCACATTTGTCCACATGTGAATAGCACTAGTTAAACTTAATGAGTGAGAGAGAAAAGATAGAGAGAACGTTGGGAGCAGAGCATATAGAGGAAGATATGACAGGAGTTGGAGGAGGGAAATTGGAGATAGATATAATGATGTTTCATTGTACACATGTATGAAATTACAAAACTAAGAAGAATATTAAAGTTTTTAATTGTTTCATTGTCGTCATCCAGTACTCTCTTTTTATTATTATTAAGAAATTTTCTATTCACTTTACATACCAACCTCTTCCCACCTCCCCAACCTTCCCCCACCAACCCACCCCCATCCCCACATTTCCAAACTCAAGGTCTCCCATGGGGAGTCAGCAGAGCCTGGCACTCTCAGCTGAGGCAGGTCCAAGCCCCTCCCATGCACCAAGGCTGTGCAAGGTGTCACACCCTAGGCACTGGTCTCCAAAAAGCCTGCCCATGCACCAGGGACAGATCCTTGTAGGAAAATATATGTAGATTAATTTTTGAATAAGCATCACTTCCTGTATGTTAATATACATACTCAGAAGTATGTGAATTATTCTCATCTACCTTTTCATTATATTTAAAATTTATGTATATTGTCTGCCTTTGTGAGTATGTGAGGGAGGCAAGAGGGAGTAGATGTGCCTATGTGCACAGAGACCAGAAGTACACAGAGACATCAGATCTCGTGCAGCTGAAGTTACAGTTGTTTGCTGGATGCCCAGTTTGTTATATGGGTGCAGGGATCTAAGTCCCTGTTCTCATTATGCCACAACCAAGTATTCTTAACTGCCAAGCTATCTCTCCCAATCCTACCATCTATTTTTAATAAACACTTCTGGGATATTTGGGATGCATTTATGTACATTTTAATGGTTAGTGGTTTTTATATACTAGAAATAAATCCAGTAATACCATAATTTGATTAAAAGTAGACTGGACCTTAATTTTGAAACAGAAATCTACTACTTTGGCCTTAAAACAATAAATTATCTTTCTGCCACAAGATGTTTAGAGGGAGGAAGTTTCAAGTTGGGTTCATAACTTCAACCCAGTAAAGAGGCAGAGGTAGATTTTTCTGTGACTTTCAAGTTTAATTCAAAGAAGACTCCAGTAGCACCAAGCTTTTGGAGCAGGCAGTTACTTCAAAGGCAATGAATACAGGGCAGCCTCTCTGCTCTTGGGGACACTGCCCACTAGCTCTTTTATATCTCACTGCACTACCTCATCCAGCCTGATTCTACTGAGATTAATTAAGAAAGACCTTTCATGAGGTCAGAAAAAAATTAGGATGTGATTAGCCAGAAAAGGGAGAGAAGGGCATGATAACCTTTGAAGAAACAAACAAATTTTCTGCTTTTAAAACACCATGTAAGTGTAAAGTAGGACACAGAGAGAGGGGAAGAAAGAAGTAGGGAAAGAAAGAGAGTGGGAGAGAATGAAGAAGAAAAAATAAAGACCAACATACATATCTATACACCCACATATATGGATGTCCATATTTAAATTCATATCAAATACAATCAGAATTCAAGAGTTCTGTCATCCATTAGCGAATTTAGTGGTTTTATTTTATTTTGTTCTTTGTTGATCCTCAAATACATACTTTCTGTGGTTATAGCATTTCCTTTCCAGCATAACATTTCCTTGTTTTCCACAAAGCATAGCATTTGTGGTAAACACCATGTTTGAGAAGCTTAGATCACTAGCAAGGTTGTTGATATGATCACAAAGTTCTTGCTAAGACTATGAGAACAGGTGTTAGTAATGTTAGTATTCAACATAAAAATTATATGCCATGAGGTTTTCCATAATTTAAAAATTAGTTGCTACATATTTTCAAAATGAGGCAAAGTGCATCCAAAGTCATTTCAAACATCCAAATATGGTTTTTCTCTCTAAGTTTTTTATATTATTTTTTATGTAGGAGTGGTTGTTTTGTCTGCTTGTATGTCTGTGCATTAGATGCATGCCTGGTGTCTGAGGAGGCCAAAACTAAAGTTACAGAAAATTATGGGAGGCACCATGTAGATGCTAAGACTTAAACCCAGATCCTCTGGAAATGCAGTCAGTGTTCTTAACCTCTGATTTATCATTCTAGCCCCCCTTTTAAAAGAAACATTTTTGCATGTGAGATCTTCTTAAATGCATTTGCTTTGTAGTCTTGCGACTACAAAGACATGTCGTTTGGTTTTGAGAAGAGGTCAAAAATGCAATTTAATAGAAGATGGGAGGAGGAAATCAAAGAACTTACTACAGCAGTGACTATAACTTCTCTGTTTCCTTTTGTGAATATTCCCATCTAAATAGTTGCATAGGGAAACGAAATGAAGGCCAGTAAGGAGGGGTCTTTATGTGGCAGCGCTTGGTCCCTGTGGTTCCAGAAAGGCTGTGTTTCTCCTGTGTTAAAAAGGAATTGGTGGATTTTAAAGTAACATCCTCATCAGTGTCTGACCAAACTCAGTTTTCAATGAGGAAGTGATATCACACGTAGTGGAAACTATACTTAATTGCATTAAATGCTTGGTTTCTTAGGTTATTTTGAAAACATTTGTGCATATGTATATGGTCCTATATAGAGTACTTGTGTGGGTACAAGTGTGTCAGGGGAGACAAAGAACAACTTCAGGTGTCCCTTTCATGGTGTTATCCGGTGTGATTTTTGAGAGTAGGTTTTTCTCATTGGTGTGGAACTCACTTAGGCTGGACCAACTGACTGACTAGCCAGCCTCTAGACTCTGCCTGTGTCTGTCTCTCCAGCTCTGGGATTACAGGTCACCATGCCCTTACCTGACTGAACTTTCTCCACACTTTCAATGCTTACTAATCTCTCTCCTTAACTTCAGTATTTACTTTTATAATCTTTTAGAAATGTCTTTAAGGAATCCTTGTTAGTGATTTGCCGCTTTAATACATGCTTTTATTTTATTGTTTTTTAATTTTATTTTATAATTTAATTTAATTTTACATATCAGCCACAGATTCCCTTGTTCTCCCTACCCCCCCACCCCCCTGCCTTTCCCCCAGCCCATTCCCATCTCCTCCATGGCAAAGACTCCCCTGAGGATTGAGTTCAACTTGGTAGATTCATTCCAGGCAGGTCCAGTCCCCTCCTCCCAGGCTGAGCCAAGTGTCCCTGTATAAGCCCCAGGTTCCAAACTGCCAGCTCATGCACTGAGTACAGGACCTGGTCCCACTGCCTGGATGCCTCCCAAACAGATCAAGCTAATCAACTGTCTCACTTATCCAGAGGGCCTGATCCAGTTTTTTATATATTAGGTGTTAATCTCTTCATTAATCCCATCTATTGCACAAAACATGCTGTGAAAACCATGAGTCCAAAGCCATTACTCATATAGTAGTCACTTGATCAGCTTAGAGAAAAATGCCTTGTTGTCCAGAGCCTACAGTGTAGCAATCTAGGGAAAGACTACATGAACTGTTTCTTTTCATGAGTGGAAAATTAGCCCAAAGTGCTTAAGAGCATTAAAAGAACAAAAATTGAGCAAAACAACGGACAGTAAGAATGGCATGGATAAGAAGAGCATTAAACCATAGATCATGACGGAAGAAAGTAAGGAGTTTGTGCTTTGGCCGGTGAACAGTTTTCATTTCTGTCTCTCCTTTTAATTTCCATTCTATTGCCGAGAAGAGAAACCGTGACTAAGGCAACTTTTATAAAATAAAAAAAAAGTATTTAATTGGGCTTACTTACAATTTCAGAGGTTTAGTCCAATGTCATCATGGCAGGTAGGCAGGCATGATACAGCTGAGAGCTTTATGTCCTGATCCACAGGCAGCAGGCAATGACAGAGAGAGAGAGAAGTGGGGGAGAGAGAGTGAGAAAGAGAATTAAGAGAGAGTGAGGTGGTATTGTGTTCCCCAAGATATTGTGCACTCTAATAAACTTATCTGGGATCAGAGACAGAACAGCCACAATATTAAACATAGAGGTTAGGCAGTGGTAGCACATGCCTTAAATCCTAGCATTCCAGAGGCAGAAATCCATGTGTTCAAGGATACAGCCAAACATGGTGGGTGACCCACGACTTTAATCCCAGAAATCGAGGCTTTAATCCCAGGGAGTGATGTCAGAAAGCAAAAGGGTATAATAAGGTGTGAGGACCAGAATCTAGAAGCATTTTGGCTGGTTAAGCTTTTAGGTTTTGAGCAGCACAGTTCAGCTGAGAGCCATTTGGATGTGAGGACACAGAGGCTTCCAGTCTGAGGAAACAAGATCAGCTGAGAAGTTGGCCAGGTAAAGTTAGCTGTGGCTTGTTTTGTCTCTCTGATCTTCCAGTGTTCACCCCAATACCTGGCTCTGGGTTTGTTTTAATTAATAAGACTCTTTGAGATTCATGCTACATGAGAGACTTAGTCTCATATGGGATTTTGAAACCTCAAAACCCACACTCAGTGACACCTCTTCCCACAAGGTCAGACCTCCTAATCCATTCCAAACAGTTCATCAACTGAGACTAAGCATGCAAATATATGAGTCTATGGTGGCCATTTTCATTCAAACCACTATATCTCCCTTGATTATCTGTTCGAAACAAATTATGTATTTGGGCAAAGAGCAGGAAGCAGACTGAAAAATGTATGCCAGTGGAAGTTTTTAAGACCATCCGGCTCAAATATTGTCTGAGTTTGAGCCCACTAGCTAGGTTTTAGACCTTTTACTTGTTTAGCCTTAATCATTCTTAATCATTTAAAGAACCTTGTTATTTTCTGTTATTTCTGGAATCCTTCCATTGTGCAACCTGAGGCTTTATTTTGTTATTTCCACTGGGTGCTATAGTATGCTCTCATTTCTGTAGCTATGAGAGTAGAAATTTGGATTGTAAGATTTAATTAAGACAAGAGCCATCTTATAAAATATTTGGCAACATTCTTTCCCTGAATGATGCTTCAGTCTAACTGCTTCATAAAGCAGTGGATATGGCAGGCTAGTTTGCTGACAAATGAGCAAAATTTGCATCTAAAGCCTCCAAACTAACTCTGGGCTTGAATCATTTTTCCTAATGCTATAGAATTTTGATATTTAAGGCTTAATACTTGATATATCGAGAAAGAGCAAGATTTCCTCGTCCAACACAGAAATCAAACTTGTATTTGGGGGACTTACACTGTTTTCATTTGTAGGGTGTTAAAGAAGAAATAGCACACATGTGAAGGAGTCTGTCCCCCATTGTTTCCTACTTCATATCCATTTTGAGATATGAAACCAAATATGTAAGAGTCAAATGAATAATGGGCACAGGCTGATGAATTCTGTATACATTCTTGTATGATATACATACAAAGTCATAAGGAATATTTTCTCACCATATGCATTAACACACAGAGACAGACACAAATACACTCACATAGAGACACACAGAGAGATGCACATAAACTCAAACACACAGACACACACATGCACATGTGCATACACACACACACACACACACACACACACACATACACACACACACAATCCAAAGCTTAGAAGACAAGACTTTCAGTGGTAATGTAACTTTCAGAACTTAATTTACAGCCACAGCATTATGTAATAGCTGTAGACAGATGTAAGAAAGCAAAAACCCCAGTGAAGAGTCTCCAGCCCAGGGTTAAAATGTTGTGTTGGCTCCTTTATTTTGTTTCATTCTGCATCTAATATGGAAGCACACTAAGATCTACCACTGGGAATTACTTATTTAATCATAGAAAATACATGAAAGCAGCCAAATGCTGAAGCTGTTAAGCACAATACTCAACACACTTTTATTAAAGCAGTGTGTTAGCCAAAGAATGTAGAGCCAGCAACTCCTAGGAGACACAAAGACAATCAACAAGGATGAATACAAATTGACCAATGAAAGCAACTACATATTGGTAATAAACCCAAGTCTTAGAAGAATTCAAAATAACCTTTCAAATCTGATCTTACAAATTTTGATTTCTTTTATCTGATTTTTAGCTTAAGTCACAAAGCCCTTGTGTTTTACTATTCAATTAAAGGGACTCTTACTTCCTCTATTGAAATTTTTGGCTGTACCATTTTAAAAAAGGACCTTTATAAGTGCCTATATAAAAGTCTTGATCTACACATCTCAAAACAGAATGCTGATTCTCTAGATCCATTACTATGTCTTACAGACTGAATGTTTGTTTCTCCCCAAAATCTGTACATTGTGACTCTTAACAACAAATGTGATGGTATTTGGCCATGAGATCTTTGGAATATAATATTAAGTAAAGTCATGAGAATGGGACTTCATCTTATATTTCCTATCATTGAAATGAAATAACTAAAATGGTATTGGATCAAGCAGTTTCCCTTGACGTTAAAGCTGTCAGTCTTGGAGGGAACCAACTTAAGATGCAGGGTATTAGAATGGAGGTGAAACAATAGGATGTTCTGAGGGGAGGTAAATTTTTTCATCCTCTGGAAAAGCTATTAAGCTCAGGAAGTAGACAACTCAAAGGCTTCAGGAAGTTCCTAAAACTTACCAGATTCAATAAATAGTTCCCTCACTTCCCACGCATATAAAAGCAGTGAAGACAGCTGAGATACATTTCCAGACAAGCTAAGATACCTAGGAGTACCTCAGACCAGCTGAGGTATTTGAAAATAGAGACCAGTGGAGCTATTTGGAAGAGGCTCAGATGAACTGTGGCATGTAAAAAGGATACTCCCCAATCTGTTCTGATGGATCCTGTGCAATGTGCTCCAGGTTTGCAGTTTTCATGAGTAGTCACTCATGCTTGAGTGAGTTTTTGGTGACGCAACTGTCTTTGAGTCATTTATGCTACTTTAAGTCACCCTTCGCCCATATCCCTGTAAGTTACTTCAATAAAACTCACTCTCACCCAGTGGGACTTTGATGGTTGCCTTACTTTGGTCTTTCATCATTTCCTTGTCTGGGGTAAGTAAATGTTTTTTCAGATCTCCTCAGGAGTGATGTCATACAACAGATGTCCCTTACAAGCAAATATTACATTGTTTCCCTAGCTATGAACCAGATAAGTAAACACAAAAAAAGAGAATTCTGATTATTTTATGATGAAAGGTCAGATTGACCCTATTCACCTCTATGTGACCCAAAGCAAGCTGATATTTTCTAACCTATTTCTTGTGGTGGTATTCTAATTGTACTGAAATGTGATTTTAATTGTATGTTAATAAATATAGTTCCCCGGGGGTCAGAGCTATTAGAGCCATAGACAGAGTGGGCGGTGGTGGCACACGCCTTTAATCCCATAGATCTCTGTGTGTTCTGGGATACAGCCAGCATTGGAGACATATGCCTTTAAGACTTGGGGGTCTGTACATACAGACAGTGACGAGGCAGTCACGTGTTTGGGTTTACAACCAATGAGAAGGCAGAACAAAAAGGCTATGAAAAGACAGATACACAGGAAGTAGCTATTTTTCGGAGAGCTAGGACCACCGCAGGAGGAAGGGTGAGATTTTAGCTCTGAGCTCTGACCTCTTGGCTTTCTCTTTTACATTGGTTCTGTGTTTCTTATTTAATAAGACGGTTGGTTACATCCACAATTTCTTCAATGGAAACATGAGGAAGATAAGCCCACCCCGGTTGACTGGGTGAAGACATAGTCTAAAGGAGGCAAAAGGCTTCATAGTGTGCCTGGCAAGTGCTGCAGACTGAATTGAGGCTGAGCATTTCATCCTTTCTCAATGACATCCTAAGAAGTCATATAATTCCTTAGAGTTAGAGTCGATCAATCTCCTGCTAATCTGGCAAAAAGCTTGCAGATTCACTTCCCTATTCCTACCAGCATTTCACTGAATATTAATAAATACTTTGCTTTTTATGATGCCAAAAAGAGACATTTTACCATTTAAATAGATTTTTCTGAAACGTATTATCCCTATATTGGAATATGATGTTACCTTCTAAAATCTGGTTGTTTTCCAAGGGCCTTGAAACAAACCTCTAAACCTGTCTGAATAATATACAAATAATTCAGTGTAGTAATTTTTGTGAGCACGATAGATGCTAGAAAAACATTTTTGGTTCCTGATGAGAATTCAAAGGTATCTAAGGCAGATGTCCTCAAAGAACCCAGACAAGTGAAGAAAACAGACTTAAAGAAACATCTTAAACTATAATGGCTGCTCAGATAGGCATAACCATGAGGCATAGTGACATTGACGGAAGAACAACTGGGCTATGTTTCTTGGAGAAAATGGGAAATGTTTTTGTCAGTATATAAAAACAAGCAAGCAGGTGGGGTGTTCACTGTTTTTTTGAATCTAATAGTTTCAGAAGCAATGCATCTAATGGAAAATAAGTTAATTTTTAGAGGGACTGTTATATGTAACGTAACAGTTCAATTTATAGTCTCCACTTCCAGGAGTAACACAATTTATCACGTTGTTGCAATGAGCAGTTTTACTAGTGAATTAAAACTAGTTGTTACTATATTACCCCTGGCTAAAAATAGTTGTGCCAATGGTAACAATGGACTTGTCTTAGTCTCTTTTCCTGTGGCTGTGATAAAACACTCTGACAAAAGCAACTTAATGGAGAACGGGCTTGTTTTAGCTCCCAGTTTAAGACACAAACCATGTTGTCGATAAATTCAAGACAGTAGGAACTTAAAGCAGTTTCTCTGCTGTTGGAAAGTATCAATGCCTGCTGCTGCTCAGACTCCAAGCTCACACTCTCCAGAATTCTCTACCCAAGGAATGGTCTGGCCCACAATAAGATGCTTTTTCTCTTATCAGTTAACATAATCAGGATAATCCCTCATAGGCACAGTCAGAGCCATTTTCCCAGGTGATTCTTGGTTCTGTCAAATTCACAGTCAGCACCAACCGTTGCAGGCCCCTAACATTTATGCTAGTACAGTGCAGATTTCACTCCCGTTCTGCCCAAGACTTGGCATTCTTCATTTGGTCCCAGACAAAGAACCTGAAAGTTAGACTCACCCAACAATTTGAAAAGTCAAGTCCTCCTTCATGAGGAATAAGAAGAGAACAGAAACAATTCTAAGACTTCTTTCTCAAAAGGCAGGAACACAGGAAACAGAAACTCATTTCCATCCTCCAGATGCCTCACCCAACTATCATACTGGCTCCCACGGTACTTGTTCTTAACTCCTTAAAAAATTAATTAACATTCTCATTTGCATCAATTAACATTCCAAGAACTCTAACAAATCCTGTTCCTAAGCTCTGTTTATACTACATTGTTTTTTTTCTTTATCACATTTTTAGTTATGAAAGTCAAATATGTTCATTATAGGTCACTAAAACTATAGACAGATATTATGAGAAAAATAAGTCATTATTTCTAAAGTCAGAAGTAACCACAGCTTATTGCCTTTTAGACAGTATTTTCTTCTTTATTTTTGTCCTTTGTTTATGCATTACTCTAATGGGAAATACATTGAGTAAATGCATGTTGTGCGACATTCATATCTAATAAAAAATATTGAGGTAGTTTTGGTCTATATACTATGTACAAAACTAGTATATTTCTTTTAAATGCTCAGAGCTTCCTTATATTAACAACTTATATAACTATGGTACATGTTTTTAAACTAAAAATGAACTTAATTATCATGCAAATTACATTCCCCTCAGATTTCACCAGTTATGACACCAGTATCTTTTTTCTGCTACAGAATAAAAACCGGAGGACCACAATGCATATGTTTGTCATGCTTCTCTGTCCTCTTGTCTGTGACAAAGTTTGTCCTTTTTCACAGAGTTAACACTGTTGAAGACTACTGATCAGGTATTGAATAGACTGTTCCACAGCTTGCACTTCTCTAGTGTTCTCTGGTGATAAGCTCCCTTCTCACCACAGTGTTAGGGAGAACATTGTAAGCTGATGAGTTATCACTGGGGAAACTCATTTTGATCCCTTGTATGTCAACTTCCAGAGGCAGAGGCTGCTAATAAGACCTTCTAACAATTCATGCTATATCTAGTGCCCAGTGTTTGTGGTACAAATTCGAGAAAAAGCTATTTGCCCATGGCCTTGTGGTCCCCAGCTCAGGCCCAAGCTACACTTGGCCAGTTGTGGTGGTGCACATCCATAGGATTTGCTGAAGTAGGCAGAGGCAGGAGTATCCCGAGTTTGAGACCAGCCTAGGAGGCTTCCTAAGGAGAAGCTGAGGCCCGGGCCCAGCCACAAATGGTGGCAGTGGGACCATGGAGGCAGCAACTGCTGTTCCAAGTTGCTGGCTCCTTCTCACTGTGTTGGTGACTGCGACGAAGCTGCTACTGGAGATGACGTGTTTACCACTGCTTGTTCAGAGAAGAATTGCCTGGATCATCATGTTACCAGAAAGCATTGGCAAAGGTCACTTTGGAAAAGTTTGTAAGACAAAATGGTGGGGAGAAATTGCTGTGAAGATTTTCTCTTCTAGGGAAGAACATTCATGGTTCTGAGAGACAGACATTTATCAGACTGTGATAGCTCCAAACCACAGAGGACACACACACACACACACACACACACACACACACACACACACACACACACACACACACATTCTGCAGGGAACCATGACCACACCTAACAGCAACTTTGAAATCTTCAAAAGTATGACAGGACCCCACAACGATGATTCCACATGGACTATGGTAAAGCCATTAAGCTGATTAACACTATGTACAGATCAGCTTTAGACTACAAACTGCTCAGGACAATTTTTAGATGGCTAGCTGAGATGATTCAGATTTACAGACAACTCAAGCAAGGACTTGAGACAAGCCCTACATTTTCCCATTATGTAGAGACTGGACAACAAATGATACAGCTACCTCTCCCAGGACTTGACAATTGACCCAATAATTTTCTTTTAAAGATCCCCTAAAGATGTCTTTGCCCCCAGAAAGCAGGAAGTAATTTTAAGAAAAAGATGCCCACATTCCCAAGAAGTGGGGTGGGTGTTTTTGGGTCGTTCAATAGCTTATGGATAATTGTTATTGTTTATGATGGTTAGTTACAAGTTGTTAATTGTTAATGGTCAAAAAAAATAAAGGAGATTAGATACAGGGTTCTTGTTTAAAAACAAAAAGAAAAAAAAAGAAGATATAGAAAAGGGGAGATCATTGAATCTACTCTGAAAAAAAGGGAAAATATAGAAATGATAAGATAAAAGGTAGATTTTTGGGTCTACTACAAAAAAGAGAATATGGATATGATAAGATAAATAGAGAGGTTATTGAATCTACTTTTAAAAAGGAAGTACTTGTTTTAAATAGAGTAAGTGTTGAAATTTTTGTCTGAATTTGTCAAATGTTAATAGACTGAATATTGTTAATGGAGATTTTTGTCTAAATCTGTCAAATGTTAATGGACTAGACATTGTTAATGTAATTCTTGACTGTATGTATTTTATATATTTATTAGATATATTTTTTCTTGTATTAGTTTTAAGCTTTTTAAAATTTTTAGACAAAAATGGGAAATGTGGTGATAATGTGTTCCCTAATAGATCGTGTATCCTAATAAACTTATCTGGGGTCAGAGAACAGAACAGCCACTAGACAGACATAGAGGCTAGAAAATGGTGGCACACACGCCTTTAATCCTAGAATTCTGGAGGCAGAGATCCATTTGGATCTCTGTGAGTTCAAAGCCACACTGGAAACAGGCAGACATGATGACCCACCCCTTTAATCCCAGGAAGTAATGGCAGGAGTAGAAAGGTATATAAGGCGTGAAGAACCAGGAACTAGAAGCCTGGTTAAGCTTGTTAAGCTTTTACGGCAATTCAGCTGAGATCCATTTGGATGAAGACACAGAGGGTTCCAGTTTGAGGAAATGAGATCAGCTGAGGAATTGGTGTGGTGAAGTTAGCTGCAGCTGGTTCTGTTTCTCTAATCGTTCAGCGTTCACCCCAATACCTTGCTCCAGGTTTGATTTTATTACTAAGACCTTCTAACAATTTGTGCTACCACTTCCATTTGATCTTCCTTCTATAATGTGTTACTTGGAAGCTAGTTATTGTATCCAGCCCATGCTCAGCAAATGCTTGATTTAATCATACTTCCTAGAGTAGGAGAAGCTATGCTACAGATTTGGAACTCGTTTCCATCTTACTATTTATTTACCTAATATCAGTCCAAATTCATGAATATCAATTATTTGAATAATGGTATATTATTTATTTTGTGGCTCCAAGTGCTTGGTTTGAGCTCTGTTCCCATGGGTTCTGTGATCTTTTGCAATGTCCTATTATCATTTGTGATGTCATGGTTGTTGTTCTGAGGGCATTGCTTTACTTTCTTCCACAGTAAAGTTCCTACTTTTTACCTGGGTCTAGACAAAGCTGTTCCTCCAAGGAGACTAATCCTTTCTAACAGAAAATAGTGTTAGGAAACAATATGTGCTTCTGAATATAGTCCTTTACATGGAGGAAAAATATCTAATAACCCAATAAATAATTCACCAAGTACACTTTAATACAAAAAAAGCAGGAAATTGGACAATGTTTATTCCATTTGACCTACAATGAGAACCTATTTTTCTTTCTTTTTTATCTTTTCTTTTTCTTTTTTCTTTAAGAATCTGCATAGTACAACACACCTGTGTTTAAAAGCAAAAGTCTAAATTTATATTTTAGCTCTATCATATCTTGGGCAAGTTACTTAATTTTTCTATATCTCAAGTACATGTACCATCTATATATGCAGCTGGGAATATAAGATTTCCATTCTGGATAGAAAACTGAGACATTTTTAAAAAGTTAATGCTTACAAATCTCATGGAATTATACTTAGTACTCTGTAATATTACCATTTTGCTATTTTGACATTTTTAATGAAGGTCAATACTAAAGAGGTAATATCCAGTAAAAAACAATTATTTGAGTTTGCCTTATGAGAAAGACATTCACTAATTCTGTTTATGAGACAAAGAATATTTTTAAGTTAAATATTTCATATTATTAATTATTAATTTAAATTTTCTTCAATAGAACAGTTTAATCTATATTTTATCCTCTAAGTGTTTATATTCAATTCCTCATCAAAACTTTATGAACAGATGAAACATAAAAGTCTTAGGTGAGTGAAACTCTTTGATATTATGTTATAATTGTAGATAGTTGTCATTATAAATTTGTTCAATAGAATGAACAACATCAAGAGTCTATTTTGATATAGGACATGGATTTGGGATGATGAGGATGTGTTAATGTCCACCTATCAATTGTAACAAATATACCAGTTTAATGGAGGACATTGATAATAGAGGAAGCTGTGCTTATGTAGAACTGGGGTGGAGGTTGTAGAAAAGCTCTTTATCTTCTGCTCAATTTTGCTGTAACCTAGAAAAAGAATCAATAAAATAAAGTCTATTAAACACTTTCAATGTGTACTGGCATCTCTAAGTTGGACTGGTGAATACCTTTATTAAAGTACACGAATACCACTTCTCACAGAAAAAGATTGAATCAAGCTTCTCTGACCTTGAATTTTCACATTCTTCATAATTTGTTTTATAGGTACCAGAAGTAACATTCTTTAACATTTTAAACTAAGTTTCATGAGAAACATTGGTGCTGATATCTCTGTAATAAAAAGCCTTATTTCAGGGATGATGTCTATCAAAGGCAGTCATACTGTCGTCTCTCTTGTTGTAAGTCTTTAGCTGATCCATCTCTCCATGCATCAACACTGCACAAAGAATTATGGGCAATTAAAAAATGCTGAGAGTGGGACATATAGTTTTTTTCCAGGAAAGAGCACACTAATTGGTCATCTAACAAACAAATGGTCAGCTATGAAAATATATCATGCTAGTGATGATAAAGAATAAGTAGGGATTAATTACATATATAGGAGTATATATGTATATATGAGTGCATATATACATGTAACAACAATTCATAGAAAAGGACATCATGAATTTGAAAGAGAGCAAGAAGGAGAATACAGGCGGTTTTGGAGGAAGGAAAGGGAAGAGAGAAATGGTGTAATAATATTGTAATTTTAAAAAAAATATTTTTTTAAATGCTGCCATATAGAAGTCCAAGTTCCATAAAGAGAGCAAACATAAGGCCTTGTGTTGATAACCAAATTGAACTAACAGTCAGTATCAGCACACAGCCATCTTGAATTAGTTAACAAACCACAAGTGACTGTAGACCCAACTGAGCTCTGAAGCCAGTGTACAAGAGGTCTACATTTCATTGCCCCAAACCAGAGAAGATGAATGATATAAGTAATTGCTGCTTTAAACTGGACAGTTTGTGGTTAACTTGCTACAGACACTTCACTGACAAGAACAGATGACCCATTCAATTTATTATACTTGATAATTGATGAGAAAATTTGTTCACACAAGTAGAAGTAGCAAATGTCATAAGATTAATAATGGCCTCTTGACTGATAGATGAATCCTCATAATTACCAGAATTGAGATCACTTACTTTCTTTAACTTGTATGTCATGAACTCTAGTAGCTCTGTGTCTTAATTAATTGATCAATGTAATTTTAAAAACTATTGCAATAATGTGAGTACATTTCATTTACGCACAATGTTTTCATATCAAGTACTTCAAAATATAGATAAAGCTTTTTCCTACATATTTCCAGACAGTATCTTTTTGGTCCTTAATAATTCATCTTAAAATTCAAACCATATTATAAACATCTTTAAATGAATCACTCACTCCATATTTTCAAGAATTAATTTTGTTTTGAATCTATAAATTACATGCTATGTTTTTTATGAGATTTTGTCTCATTTTTCCTTTATTTTTTTATGGGCTGAACTAATGTAAACTTTATCAAACCCATAATCATGTTTCAAAAATATCCAACATAAGGTTTATTTGGAGAAAGTGTTTTGGATTCTCACAGCTTGCAAATAAATTCTTCACAAAAGTCTATCTTTGGAAGAGCAATGCAGTTCTGTATGAAACAGCAAAGAATGGTGTCTGATCTCATCTTTTCACACACAGCTAAAAACAGCCAGGATAGGACAGCTTGGATTTTATTAGATTCACCATTTTGATAAGATTATTTAATGTGAAACTCCGATCCACAACAAATATCTGTGTCAGAAAGCCATGCTGTAAAGAAAAAAAAAGTGAATTTTGTGAGCCTCGTATTTCTAATATACACTGCATCCAGAAGTCTTTACATTTTGCATTGGTTTCTCAACATCAGAGCACACCGATGTATACAGTTTATGTATTATCTGATTTGTACTGAAATAGTCACTGATTAAACATTGTATCTCCTGTAGATATGTTTGATATTTTTATAGAAGAAATAAAGTTCTTTAGAGTGAAACTCTTTAGAAATTTTGACTATTACTGAAATCTGTTCAATCTGTAAAATATATTCGTGATTAGTTTTCATTCTGGTCACCAAGCATGTGTCTACCAGCTATATAAATTAGTACAGATTATATCCCTGTGTCTTTTGTGGTATGGTTTGGATACAGTTAAATTTTATCTCCCCAGAGGTTCTTGTTATTGGAGAGTTGTCACAGGAAAAAGTAATGGGAGGTTCTGTGGAATCTTCCAGAAGTAGAGCCTTGAGAGACTTTCTTAGAACAGTGGGCTAAGATGCTCTTGGCCAGGAGTCCTAAGGAATAAGTCTGTCCATTCTGCTCATATCCACTTTGCTGTCCACTCTAAGTTGACATGGTAAAAGGGGAAACCATGATACAGACCATACTCTATACCATTTGAAACCCCCAAACACTGAAATATGTCAAGTTCTTTCCTTATTCCTCAATAGCACACATCAGATTTCTTATAATAATAAAGGCGGACTAATGCATTTTGCATCACTGATCCTCTATATTGCTCAGTCACTTTCAAAATAGTCTAGTAAAACTGAAAGTATGGGGCTAGGGACATGGATCAGCACTTGCCTTCTGCCAACCTTGAGGACCTGAGTGCAGTACCTGGGATGTATGTGGTTGGGGAGAGAGCTTACTCCCACAAGTTGTCCTTTGACTTCCACATGTGTGCCTAGCTACACAAATGCACACACACACACACACACACACACACACACACACACACACACACACACACTTTAAAATAACAAAAAAAGCTTTTTTAGAATCCTTTTTTAAAATTTTTATTATTAAGAAATTTTCTATTCATTTTACATACCAACCACAGTCCCTCCATCCTCCCTCTTCCTGCCCCCAGCCTTCCTCCCCAACCCACCCCCATTCTTACCTCCTCCAAGTCAAGGTTTCCCCAAACTGTGAACCAATAGCTGTGTAGCCTCCATGGGACTACACCAGGCTCTCTGGAGATGTGAAAAAAATAGCTTTTTAAGGAATGAATTGCATAGTAAAAAGTAGAAAAGCAGAAACCCAAGAAAAGAGCACCCTAGGAAGATGTGAAAGCTATAAAGGCCATATGGAGAGACTGAGTCTTAGATTTTGAAAAAAAAAAAAAAACTCAAGGGAGTCAGTGTGTTTGCAGTGGTATATGTTACAGAAGAGAGGACTGAAAGGATTATGGGGCAATGCTTAACCAGCTCATGCAAAGTTCCATAGGTCATTATAACCTTTAGCCCTTGTTCTGAGTCAAATAGAGATCCAACACAGATTTTAGACAGACAATGGTATGCTCTTATTTCTGTTTTACAATGGTAACTCCTGCTTCTGTGGGAGAAGGGACTTTGGTAGACAAAGCCCAATGCAGGAAAATGGATTAGGAAACTATTTCAGCAATTCAGATAAAGATGGCAAGGTCCAAATACAGGGTAAGAGAGGATTCAAGGGGAAAAATCTTAAAGATCTACATTTATACTTGAAGTGAAAGCAAGCACTTCTGGTAGAATAGAATTGTACATGAAGGAAAAAAGAATCATACAGAGGTTTTTGATTATGAAGCTTCAAAGGATTTGCTGTTGACCTTGTGAGGCAAAGTTAATGCTGAAGTGAGTTTGCGTCATCGTCTTCGTTGTAGAAAACCTCTAAAAGAGTTCCTGGTGTTTTCCCTCCTCCTGACACTTGTGTTCATCTGTCATACTGCTCACAATAGAGGTTGGAAGAGTCACTTGCTGTAACGACTACACTACAGCACAGCTGATGGAATGTCAGCTTAGCACTGGGTTTAAGAACGAGTGGCTTTATTCTCACATTCACCTTCCAGTTCTCTCCAGTCCTCTTTTTTCTTGAGAAAGTAGCTAGTGTAAAATAAATTGCCCCATCTGGAGAGGTTAAGGTGGCATGGAACTAACTGAATGAGAACTCTTTCCCAAAGCTAGTGAGACACTAAGACTGTTGTGTTGCTGTTTCTTCTTGACTCAAACATTTTTTTTCTGGACACAGCAGGGTGACTCATAATGTTCATGAAACTCAAAAGAAAAAAGAAAAAAAAAACTTACAGCATGCAGGAGGCCATTCCTCAAGATTATTTTAAAATTATATAATAGGGGAGTAGAGACTTCGGTGGAGTTGCCTACATGTTGTACAGGAACTTCAGTAATGTATGTCTGGTGAGTTCTCACCAATGCTGGAGTTGATTCTCCAGTGACACAGGTGCCTTTGAGTCACTTATATTCCTATAAGTGACCCAGTGCATTCTTTGGCTTAACAAGCTATACTTGGGTAGAATCATTTTCTTGTCATCAATGTTTTATCCGAGGTGAAAAGGCATATGGTCATATCTCCCATGAAAATAACTAAATAGCTCAGCCCCAGCAGGTAAGAATCCCATAGGTAGGCTACTCTATCACTGACACCACCCATTGGACTCTGTAATCTACAAGACTCAAACTCACTGAACCCATCCTCCTCCTCCTGGCCAACCATCCCCTTCAACATCAGCAGCCAGTAGAGGCACAAGCACCACCTGCATCATTTGGAAGAAGAGGTGAATGACTGGCCTCCCTGCTAAACTGTCCCAGGCTCTAAGCCCCAGTGTACATCTCATGCCCCACCCCCTTCCATCTCAGCCCCAGCAGCCAGTCAGCAGGTAAGTCATGCAGGCAGGATGCTCCACCACTTCCACCAACCATTGAACTCTGTAACCTACAAACCCACTCTGCCACCCAAACCCATGAAATGCATCATCCTCCTCCTGGTCAATCATTCTCTGCAATGTCAATAGCCCCTAGAGGCACAAGCTCCACCTACACCAGGTGGAAAAACAGATCCACTCTGCTGCCCAATCCCACCTAACACAGCAGCCTCCTTGTAAAGAACCCTCTTCAGCATCATCAAAAGATTCTATAGGCACAAGTGCCACCCACATCAATTGGAAGAACAGGCATAGGCAAAATCTAAATCAGTTGGAAGAACACATCACTTAGGCACAAGTAAAGCTCACACCAGCCAGAAGAACTGGATGATATGTTGGATCTAGGCACCCAAACCCCCACAAACCTCAGCTGAGGCAACCATACTAGACCTGACAACCAGACAATCACAGGTCTCTGTGGCCATTCTGGTCAAAAGACAATAAAGGAAACAGAAAATAAAGGAACAACAAATCCATCAAACAAAGACATCACAAGAATCAATACCTGTTTCGATGATTATTCCAGACCCAGATGGGTAAGTGGCAGTGCAAGCACACATTCAACAACATAAAGAGCAGTATGGGACCACCAGAACCTAGTGGTCCTACAACAGCAAGGCCTGAACATGCCAATGGAGATGAAGCAGAATAAACTGACCTTAAAAATAACTTTATGAAGATGATAGAGACCCTTAAAGAGGAAATAAAAAATTCCCTTAAAGAAATCAAGGAAAAGACAAACAAAAATTGAAAGAAATCAATAAATCCCTTAAAGAAAGCCAAGAAAAAAAAAGTCAAACAGGTGAAGGAATCAGTTCAAGACTTGAAAATTGTAATAGAAAATGCAAATCAAGGAAATTTTGGAAATGGCAAATCTTGGTAAATGAACAGGAATTATAGATGCAAGCATAACCAACAGAATATAAGAGACAGAAGAAAGAATCTCAGGCATTGAAGATACAATAGAGAAAATAGAATCATCAGTCAAAGAAAATGTTGTATTCAACAAAGTCTTAACACAAAACAACCAGGAAGTCTGGGACACCATGAAAAGACCAAACCTAAGAATAATAGGGATAGAAGAAGGAGAAGAGTTACAGCTCAAAGGCACAGAAAATATATTCAACAAAATCATAGTAGGAAACTTTCCCAACCTAAAGAAGGACATGCCTATAAAGTACATGAAGCTTACAGAACGCCAAATAGATTGGACCCCCCACCCACCCAAAAAAAAGTCACCTCACCACATAATCATCAAAACACTAAACATACTGAATAAAAAAAATATATTAAGAGCTGTAAAGCAAATGGGACAAGTAACATATAAATGCTGACCTATCAGAATTATACCTGATTTCTCAATGGAGACTCTAAAAGCCAATAGGTCCTGGATAGAAGTTTGCAGACACTAAGAGACTACAGATGCAAGCCCAGGCTACAATACCCAGCAAAACTTTCAATCACCCTGGAGAAAACAAGATATTCCATGACAAAACCAGATTTAAATAATACCTATATACAAATCCAGCCCTACAGAAAGTACTAGAAGGAAAATTCAACTCAAGGAAGTTAACTGCACCCATGAAAACACAGACAGTAGATAATCTCATACTTGCAAATCCCAAAGAAGGGAAACACACACACACTACCAACAAAAATAACAAATGCAAAAAAATAACAAGAATTAACAATCACTGGTCATTAGTATCTCTTAATATCAATGTACTCAATTCACCTTTCACAAGCTAACAAAATGGATACAAAAACAGGATCCACCCTTCTGCTGCATGCAAGAAACGCATCTCAACTTCAAAGACAAATATTACCTCAGAGTAAAGGGTTGGGGGAAAAAATTCCAATCAAATGGACCTAAGAAGAAAGCTGGTGTAGCTATCCTAATATCTAACAAAATAAACAGCAAACTAAAATTAATTTTAAAAAAAGATGGAAAAGGGCATTTCATATTCATCACAGGAACAATCCATGATGTCTCAATTCTGAACATTCATTCTCCAAATATAATGGCACCCACATTTGTAAATGAAACATTACTAAAGCTTAAATCACACATCAAATACGACACACTAATTGTGGGAGACTTCAATACCACATTCTCACCACTGAACAGGTCTACCAGACAGAACCTTAATAGAGAAATAAGAGAATTAACAGATGTTATGACTCAAATAGACTTAACAGATATTTTGTGTTTCACCCAAATACCAAAGAATATAACTTCTCAGCACTTCATGGAACTTTCTCTAAATTTACTGTATACTCAGTCACAAAGCAATTCTCAACAGATACAAAAAAAATGGAATAACTTCCTCTATCTTATCAGATCACTATGGCTTAAAATTAGAATTCAACAACAGCACAAATTACGGAAAGCCTACAAACTTATGGAAACTGAACAATGCTCAACTGAATCACCACTGTGTCAAGAGATAAAGACAGAAATTAAAGACTTTCTAGAATTCAATGAAAATGAATACAAAACATAACATAACCTATGGAACACTATGGAAGCAGTGTTCGAAGGAAAGTTCATAGTCTTAAGTACTCACATAAAGAATTTGGAGAAATCTCATAGTAGTGACTTAACAGCACACCTGAAAGTTTTAGAACAAGAAGAAGCAGAGTCACCCAGGAAGAGTAGATGCCAGGAACTAATGGAATTGAGGGCTGAAATCAATAAAATAGAAACAAAGAGAACAAAATAAATAACCAATGAAAGAGTTGGTTTTTTGAGAAAATTAACAAGATAGACAAGCCTTTATCCAAACTAACCAAAAAAAGCAGAGAGAGAATATTCAAGTTAACAAAACCAGAAAAGGAGGACATAACAGATACTGAGGAAATCCAGAGAATCATTAAGTCATACTTCAAAAACCTATACTCCACAAAATTGGAAAATCTAAAAGAAATAGACAATTTGTTGCATGAGTACCACATACCAAAATTAAATCAAGACCAGATAGACAATTTAAATAGACCTATAACCCCTAAGGAAATAGAAGCAGTCATTAAAATTCTCCCAACCAAAAAAGCCAAGGTTTTTTTTCCGTACAGAATGTCAAAGAAGAGCTAATATCAATACTCCTCAAATTGTTTCACACAATACAAACAGAAGAAACATTGCCAAACTCTTTTTATGGAGCTACAGTAACCCTGAATTTCCAAAGGTTCAACAAAGAAAGAGAATTACAGACCAATCTCCCTCATGAACATTGATGCAAAAATACTCAATAAAATAGTGGCAAACTGAATCCAAGAACACATCAAAAAATCACCCACCATGACCAAGTAGGCTTCATCCCAGAGATGCAGGGATGATTCAATATATGAAAATCTGTCAATGTAATCCACCATATAAACAACTTGAATGAAAAATACCACATGATCATCTCATTAGATTCTAAAAAAGCCTTTGACAAAATCCAACACTCTTTCCTGATAATGATCTTGGAGAGATCAGGAATACAGCGAACATACATAATAAAAACAATATACAGCAATCCAACAGCCAACATCAAATTAAATGGAAATAAATTCAAAGCAATTCCACTTACATCAGGAAAAAGACAAGGCTGATAACTCCATATGCATTCAATATAATAGTTGAAGTTCTAGCTAGAGCATTAAGACAACAAAGGAGATCAAGGAGATATAAACTGGAAAGGAAGACGTCAAACTTCACTCTTTGCAGGTGATATGATAGTATACATAAGTGACTGCAAAAATTCTACCAGGGAACTCCTATAGCTGATAAATACCTTCAGTAATGTGGCAGGATACAAGATTAGCTGAAAAAATATCAGTAGCCTTCCTATATACAAATGAAAAACAGGCTGAGAAAGAAATCAGAGAAACAACACCCTTTAAATAGCCATAAATAATAAAACAAAATTCTTGAGATAGCTCTAACCAAACAAGTGAGAAACTGGGATGGCAAGGACTTTTTAAGTCTTTGAAGAAAGAAATTGAAGAAGATATCAGAAAATGAAAAGATCTCCCATGATCTTAGATAGGTAAGATCAACACAGTAAAAATGGCATTCTGACCAAAAGCAATCTACAGATTCAATGCAACCCCCGTCAAAATCCCAGCACAATTCTTCCCAGACCTCAAAAGAACAAGATCATCATAAAATTTGCAGGCAAATGGATGAAACTAGAAAAAATTATCTTGAGTGAGGTAACCCAGAACAGAAAGACAAACACAGTATGTACTCACTCTTAAGTGGATATTAGATGTAAAGCAAAGGATAACCAGGCTACAATCCACAGCCCCAGAGAAGCTAGATAACAAGGAGGATCCTAAGAGGGATGTACAGATCACCCTGAGAATAGGAAATAGATGAGATCTCCTGGGTAAACTGGGGTGGGGAGAGGTAAAGGGGAGGGGATGAGGGATGGGAACATAAGAGATCAGGATGGTGAAGTTGGGGGAGGGACTAGGAGGGAGAGCAAGGAAAGAGATAGATATCTTGATAGAGGGAGCCATTATGGTGTTAGGGAGAAACCTGATGCCAGGGAACCTCCCAGAAATCCACAAGGATGACTCCAGCTAAGACTCCTAGCAGTAGTGGAGAGGGTGCCTGAACTGGCCTTCTCCTGTCATCAGATTGGTGACTACCCTAATTGGCATCATAGAACCTTCATCCAGTAACTGATAAAAGTAAATGTAGAGATCTACAGCTAAGCACTGGGCTGATCTCCAAGAATCCAGCTGAAGGGAGGGAGGAGGAATTATATAAACAAGAGAAGTCAAGATCATGATGAGGAAACCCACAGACACTGCTGACTTGAGCTCATAGGAGCTCAGGGACTTTAGACTGACAGCTAGTGAGCCTGCATGGGACTGACCTAAACCCTCTGCATGTAGGTGACGTTTGTGTAGCTTGGTCTGTTTGTAGGGCCTTAAGCAGTGGAACCAGGACTTGTCCTTGGTGCATGAGCTGGCTTTTGGAACCTACTCCTTATGGTGGGATGCCTCTCTCTGTCTTGATGAAGCAGGGAGGAGCTTGGTCCTCCTTGATATGCCATACTTTCTTGACTCCCATGGGAAGCCTTACCCTTTCTGATGGAGATGGAGAAGGAGTGGATGGGGAGGTGCATAAGGGAAATGGGAGGAAGGAACGTGAGTAGTGGGTGTAGCATGAATCTTAAAAGTTCTTATTAATAAAGTCAAATCCAAGGCCAGTTATTGGGGTGAATACTGGAAGGTCAGAGAGACAGAACAAGTCACAGCTATCTCACCTCACCAGTTCCTCAGCTGGTCCTGTTTCCTCAGACTGGAAACATCTGAGTCCTCATCCTGAATGAATCCCAGCTGAACTGTGCTGCTTCAAAGCCTGAAAGCTTAACCACCTGAACGCTTAACCAGCCATATGCTTAACCAGCCAAATGCTTCTAGTTTCTCGTCCTCACGCCTTATATATCTTTCTGTTTTCTACCACCACTCTCTGGGATTAAAGGCTGGCTTTCTGGGATTAAAGGCGTGTGTCGCCATGCTTGGTTGTTTCCAATGTGGCCTTGAACTCACAGAGATCCAGAGGGATTTCTATCTCTGGAATGCTAGGAATAAAGGTGTGAGTGCCACCATTTTCTAGCCTTTCTATCTAGTGGCTGTCTGTTCTCTGGCCCCAGATAAATTTATTAGGGTACACAATATTTTGGGGAACATAATAGCACCACAAGTGGGAGGGGAAATTGTGGTTGGTTTGTAAAATAAATAAAATAATTAATTAAAAATAACTAAATATGACTGGCTTGCAAACTAGAACTGACAGAACTTTGGATTAGTTTGGGATGATAGCAACATGGTCTCTGATATAGGTAAAAAGATGTATAACTGAAGTTAGAGCACTTGTAGAGCCAGGTGTGATACCCTGCATTTCCCAGTACTTTAGGGAATAATATTCCTTTTTGCTACTGTAGTGATAGTTGTGTGCCACTGGTATGCTGGTATACGTAATATGCTGTGCAATCAAAGATAAGTTGTCTATGGATGGGGGAACCTTCAGGGGAGTCTCAAGGTGGCACATCTTCTTGACAAGTGGTGTCTATAATTTGTGTATATTAATGCCCATAAAAGGGCTAATAAGATAGAGAAAATATTACAAACCCTGAAAGTAGCACCTATTTGACAATGTTGCTAGCAGGCTGTTGCATAATTTGTATGGCCTTTGCTGTGGGTGAGGAGACACACAGCTGCAACTCAGCGGTCTGCACTGAATGAACATATAAAGAAGGAATTACAGTGAGAAAAAGCCATGCACATGCTACCGATTGCATCAGCTCCTGACTGAGCAGGAACAGTGAATAAAAGGTAGAATAAATAGAGGTGCCAATTTGTCATGGTCTATACCAAATAAGGCATAAGGAAAAGAGTGAAAATTAAATCTATGCTAAAAACCCCTGCCATCAAGATAAAATGCTGGAAGTCTGGGAAGAATATGACAGAGAAGGGGGGGAAGAAGAGATGGAAGAGACTTCTGATCTCAAGTCTGAACTCTAATACAGAGAAGGGAAAATTCACAATTGACCATGCAGACAGGTGCCTTTAATAATGGCCCAGAACAGAAAGCTATGGTTATCAGTGACTGCTCTGCATCTGAGCTACTTGTAATAGGAAAAACTAAGAAACAATAAGTGAAAGATCCTCAAGGCCTGCTTTATATAGCTGTGGCATATGGGGATGGACATGATCAGTTCAAGGGCTATAGAAGCTGAGAAACTGAATGATATAACTTCTGTCTCTGCGTAAGATAAAGACTATTTGACCTAAGGCAGTATGATGAAAATCCTGACAGAGATTAATGGCTATCATTAGCTAAAGACCACATGGACATCAGTGACTGGAAAACAATGAAATATGGATAGACACAACTGAAGGCATCTAACATGAGGTAGGTTGTGCTTCATACCCAGTTCACTGAGTCAAACATGATTGTGTTCACAGAAGAGTTGTTAATAAAGGGAATAGTGCAGCAGGACCTTAGGACAAGTATTGAGCTTGAATGGCTTTGATGAGCTCTGTAGTGGAAGGAGATATTGAAGAAGTAAGTGGGAAAATTAAAAGGTCAAAGAATTTTCTTATAACCATGATTCATTACTAATATTCTATGCAAAAATAACATTATGGTTCTATGCATAAGCTGTGACTCCAAGCCAAAAATGAAAGAATCAGAGGATTCTCCAAAGTACATCCAAGGAACTACTAACTGTATAGCTATATATAAAATTTACATTTTTGTATCACTTAATTTACTTTTTAAAACTTTTTTATATAATATAAAACATTTTTATTAAATTCTAGTTATCAAAGTTCTCTATTTATATGCAAAAATGTATAAAATGAGCTAAACAGAAAATATTTGATGTAAGAACAATATAAAAAAGTTTAAAAAGTAATGGAGTACATTTTGATAAAATTTTGAAATATGCTATTAAATATGAAGGTTTTTAACTAAAATATGAAATTGTAAATATGAATTTTATTTACTGTAACAATTAAAATTTCAAACAAGAAATGATGAAATACCCCTATACTAGGGATCAAATATATTAATGCAGATTAATTTGTATAACTCTTATAGCTTATATCTGAAAGGATAAATAAAGAGAAAGTGAGAGTGGGTACCTTTCGGTGGGCCCTGCTAAGGCATGTCGCTAAGCAAACACACCACATGCAACAGTGAGTGCAAGAGGGGAATTTATTGGGGGAAGAGGGAGGGAGAGAATGAAAGGCAGGTGTCGGGACTTGAGAGAGGCAGGTAGGCAAGAGGAAGAAGAGAAGCAAGAGAGGAAGAGAGGAAAGAAGAACCAAAGAAGAGCAAGAGGCAAGAGAGTCCAGAGACAAGAGAGGTAAAGAGGCGAAGAGGATGAGTGAGCCTGGTGGGCACTTTTAAAGGGTGCACATATAAGCCAGCCAGTGGTGGCGAAGCTGGGCAGTGGTGGCACATGCCTTTAATCCTAGCACTCGGGAGGCAGAGGCAGGCATATTTCTGTGAGTTCGAGGCCAGCCTGGTCTAAAGAGTGAGTTCCAGGACAGGCTCCAAAACTACACAGAGAAACCCTGTCTCAAAAAGAAAGGGTACACATGTCTCATACCTGATGGTGGAAAAGCACCTGGTGACAGATGAAGTGTAACTGCTTCGGCAGCAAGGGCAGGCTGCTGCTGCAGCTACAGAACCATACAATATCCCCTTTTAAAGTCAAACTAAATATTTTACTTATTTGTTCTGAGTAACTAGTATTTTCTTTGAGAAAAAAAATAACTTATTTTAATGTTGAGTCAAAAACTAGATCAATTCACTGTTAACATGAAAATTCTAATAATTTTCCTATAAGAAAGAAAAACGTACATTCAAAGATAATTTAGGTCAATTAAGTTTTATATGTTCATAATAACAATTGGATTCATAATCATGACTTCTGCCACTTACTGAATATGGCTAGGGCTAGGTACTAGACATTTTTCTAGTGGTTTTGGGAGCCTAAGTGATGTAGGACAGTCAATCACACTGTGAACCCCAAGTTTTCATTTGAGTTAATTAAAAATAAAATCAAGCTTGGGTCAGGAGTCTGTGTTATCAACTTGTTGACCAAAAGTAATCATAGACAGTCAGAGGAGGTCTGTAAGATGATAGAGAGACGTACAGGAAGTAGTAGGGAGGGACTTTGGTGGCATGGGTGTTTTTGTTCTGGTGGAACCAAAGGGGCCCCTCTTTTAGAGACTTTGGCAAAGAGAGAAGGTCAGCTAGTTGCTACTCAACCTCTCTGAGCTGGGAGGTTTTCACCCCAGCCTTTGACTCCTGAGTCTTATTGATAAGTAGAACAATAGAGATTTAATTAAAAGCTATATTTGACAGCAAACGCATAGCTGGTGCCTGTGGGAACAGAATTCTTTCCAGGTCATAGCCTGCGCGGCCAGGCTGCTGACAGAGAGGCAGCCCAGTAAATGTGGAGATGCAATTGCTGGCTGAAGCAGCAGTAGATAAAAGTGCAGCCTCTTTGCCCATGGGAAAACAACCAAAGTAATCTTCCAATAATCCTCCCAATAAGATGACTTTATTATTTCCACTTTACAGATGAAAAAAAGTGGAGTTAAAAGAAATTACCTAATTTTCTTAATTCTGCCCAATGTAAAACAATCAACATGCAGTCAAGCCCGGGTATACACTGAAGAGAAGGAACAGCTGAGTGATTAACTAAACAAAACAGAGATGGATCTGTCAGCAGTGAGATCCCAAGACACAGCTCCATGAAGTCACCTTCAGCAGCATGAGCTATTTTTTGATATTTTAGGGAGTTTAATTCATATATCATATTTAGGGAGCTTAATCCTAGGATTCTTGACTTCAACACGGACAAAAACATGAAACAAAGATTGGATGTTATTAAAAATAAGAAGAAAGGCGCTCAAGATAAAGAACCAAAGCTCACCTAAGATCATGGCTATGGGCTTCTCTAAGACTGAGTAGTTTATTAAAATGGTATTTTGAAAATAGACCTTAAGCACAGGGGATAAGGGTGGAAAATGCTCAGGGAATATAAGCTATTCCCAAGTGTGTCTCGTCATGGGAATGTCACAATTAATTGCCTTAGTACTAGCTGTAAATCTCCAAATGTTGCTAAAAAACATTTTGTTTTCCCTTCACTCTTTTGATAACTAAGATTATAATGTAGCTCTGGAGATGCCTTTAAAAATCTGAGAAGGTAAAACCAGATACTGTAAGGATTGTGCCAAGGATGTCTGGTGAAATGCCTAGAAAATTGCTGGTTTTCAGGAAAGAAGGAAGAAAAGCCAAGCCCTATGTAGTGGTTAACTGTGATTCTTGATTCTCATCTGCAGGAGGCTTCACTACAGATCAGGATGAGGGTTTTTTTTTCCTATGCTCCTGTAACTTTCCCTGCCTTCCTATCCACATTAGTTCATTGGTAAGATGAGAAGGAAAAGTTGCAGTAGTGTGGCTGTACAAATGGATACAATATAGAAATTACAAAGGACGAAAACCAGTTATTCTATTCAGCAGCCTAAACATAAGCAATTACACAAGGCTAAAATATACTACCAGCCATTTTATGTTTATAACCATTATGAGACTTAAATTATCCACATGATGAAAATAATCATAACTGTGCAGGGTTCATGACACACCCCTGAAAAAGTCTAGATAAGGAATCATATTTGAAGCACTGCTGTACACAAGGTATTATGTTTTAATCTACATATCATTATCATTGTTAGGTTTACCTTTGTTTAATATTCCGATAGATATATTCTAATAAACATTGTGTTGAGATTAGAACTCTATTCCACAGGCATTGACAAGTATAAGAATAAAGATTACAGAAGAGAAAAGAAATTTCAATGGTCTTATATTTAGCTGATGAGGGGTATGATCATTCTTTACCTCGAATTTTGTAGCACCTCCCCTAGCACTTACCATATATGCTGATTTACTAGAAGATTTAGTGGTTTTCTGGTTAATTCAAAATTTTAACAGATTGGACTGGAGAAATGGTTCAGTGGATAAGAAAATGTGCAGCAGCTCCAGGAACCCAATCTCAGTTACTATCACCCACATTGGGTGGCTCACAAATGTCTGTAACTTCAGTTCCAGGAGACCCAAGTCCATCTTCTAACCTCCATGGGTATCTTTATGCACATGGCTTATATTCACACATACACACATGGAATAAATTATAAACATTAGCATTGTTTTCTTTATTTATCTTGCACTTCATTGCTTCTTTATATAGATCTCTACCTTCTTGTCACCAAGAACTTCCTTCACATTAGTGGAGTTTTGCGAAAAGTTCCCACCATTCCTGTACCCACCTGCTCTCTATACATCTTTCAAAACATTGCTAAAATGATTACTACTACCTCAAAGAATACTTCTAAGATCTGTTTCCAAAACTACCAGCTCTTTAACATTTTTCTTGTACTCCGTTGGGCCATGGTCAATGTATCAATGACATGTCATCCACAAAGTCTTGGAGAATAACCCATGACTCATATAAACTTATCTAAGACAGATAAATGTTAATGAGAATATTATAAGGCCACTAGAAATATATCTTCTATAGAAACTCTCAGTGCATTTTGTTTCCATCAAAAATTGTATGTGAGAACAGCTAGCCTTCACTCAGAATATAATAAAAATTGAGATGATTGAAACCAATGATATAAATTTTCAGGAATGAAATATTAAGAAGACAGTACTAGTTAGAGTTGGGCAGAGAACAAGGTTTCCCAAGTAAAGAGTGGGACAACTTAAAAAGTCCAATTTTTATCTTTTATGATTTTGTTTAGATTTGTCCATCCAAATTCTTATTGAATGTTGATTTAGCTATTATTGATATTGCACTTCTTCTAGCCCTTTAACTTGTTAGGATAACTTGTCAATATAAAGTATTTAGAAAATTGACATCCAAGCTAGGATTTGAAAGAGAAATACTCCACAATGTGATGTTTTTTAAAGTGAAGGACATTAAAGAAGAGAGAAAAGAGAGGCTGCAGGCAAAAGTAGGACACTTGTCTAAAGAGTACCTAAGGAGAACAGCAAACCAGCTTGAAGGTAACACTGTGCTGTCCTAAAATATCCAGGAGAATGGAACTGACAATAGTCTTTGAATTTGTGCTGGGAAGGAGTAGAGCAAAGTGGAAAAATAACCGATAATTACAGTGAAACCACATGTTCAAGTCCATCAACCTTTAGAGTTAGTACACCAGACTTGGGACCAGTACTTTGGACAGATTTTCCAGCAAACAGAAGTGCATGCAGTAAGAAATATTTTTGGGATTTTATAATTAGGTAACACCTAATTTTAAAAGCAAATAAATCAGAAATGGCTACTCAGTGTTATATTCCAAGTGGGAAAATAGTGTGTGTGTTTCACTGTTGGTCACATTTTAATTCTTTGGCAGAGGGGAAAAAAGATATAAAGCATCTCTCAGAATGGGGAGGAGGATTGTGCATCTATCTGGTGGAAAGAAGAATTACAAAGGCATGATTGAGAAGTATGGGGTGGTATCTGGGGAAAGAGATGATAGAAGATGCAATTCTCAAAGCTTCAGAACCTTCCTGGGTTATGAATCTCTTAATATAGCAATAAGTCAGCAATTATATTTCACATAAACAACATTTGCATCCTCAATCCTGACTTATAATTGATCTACTGGTAGCTGTAAAACCCTGTCACATGATTTCTGTGAGCAACAGCTAGTACAGGTAATGTAGTGCAACATGAGTATTATTCAGACATCATCTGGGTAGTACTACTGCTAAATAATCCCTTACTCCATTGAACCTTCCATTATTCCTCTTTACTCCTTTATACTACTTCACGTCCTCCCATATGGCCACTTACTGATTTTCTGATCCTCATTGGTATTTCAGCTGAGACACACAAATCTGAAAATGCAAAGCTAATATCTATGAAGGAGAGAAAACAAATGACATTTGTCTTTCTGAGTCTACACTATGTCACTCAGAATAATTGTTTCCAGCTCTTCCATCTACCGTAAATTTCATAAAATTGTTTTTCTTACTAGCTAGAAAATATTCCATTGTGTAAAAGTACCGCATTTCCATTAGGATGGGAGGGCAGGGTAGAGGAGAGAATTTGGGAAGGTATAAACTAACACTAAAAACTTGAAAAAAATCATGTGGAAACCTACTATCATAGAAGCTTCTTAAAATATATACATATACATAATATTCATTATATAATATACATACATAATTAGAGATGAAATAGAGTTACCCTATAAAAGGAAGACCACGCCTCTCCTAGATATTACAGAATAACAAATAGTTCAATGTCAGGAATGAGTTATGTCTTCCATAGTTATTGGCCAGTGTGGTCTTATTAAAAATTACAGGCTATATCCAGTGTTCTTGGTTACATTCCAGAACTTTACAGCAGGGACCTGTTGGTGGAGATACCACATATTTGAGTCATAGGACATGGAGGTATCAAGTTTGTATTCACCTGAAACTTTCACCCCACTGTCTAGCTTTCATAGAGCTGGAAGACACTATGCATGCTCCCAAAGGAGAAAAGTGATCACCAGTCTCAGCTTAGTGTGAACTTGTGAGCTACAACAATAACTAGCCTGGCAAGACATAGCCACTGGTACAACAGTGGCATGAATGTAATGGGAGGAACCAAACACTTCCTGACTTCATTTAATTCCTATTCTAAAGGTGGAACCATTTTCAGGGCCCCAGTCCTATAACTGGGCAGCCTGTAAGACCTAAGAGAGGACTACTATTATTATTATGCTAAATGGAATAGTATTAAATTGACTCCTAATGACTTATCATTCTACTCATAGATCAGTGAATCTTTCAGCCTTCATCAGAGTCTTCCTTTTGAGGCAGATGGCAGTTAACCCAGAGAGCTACATACAACTGTTGGAGGTTCAAGACTGTATGGTTCTAGACTCTATATAGGATATCTATATTATACCCCTCCTCCCAAGACTCATGGATCATTTGTAGAGAGGGAGCAAAAAGATGATAAAAGCCAGAGATGGTACATGGCTTTACTGGACATGACAGGAGAGTTTTACATGTGATCTCACAGCAATGAAGACAGCATGTCCAAGAACTGACACACACCTGACAAATCCAAGCGTGCTGAGGGGAAGTGGGCATCAAGACCAACCCAAATGAAGAGCTGTGAATGAGTGGTAGCTGTTGCAAGACAGAGAAGCAGTTTTCTTTAAAAGACTAGCCCCTGGTAAAGCAACCATGCTCCCATGCAAGGCTACATATCCAGGACTACAGAAGCAGTACAATTTGGACTTGATGAGCTAAAGAATAAAAGGAAACACAGGGGGCTGATTGTGGGGAAAACAGGGAAGGGGGTGAATATTATCAAAGTATATGGCACAAAATTCTCAGAGAACTAATAAAAGTTATGAAGCAATAATTTATAAATTATAATGAGTGGGTGGAAGAGCAGAAAGGAGATTCATGGTGTAAAGAAAAGAAAAGCTTTTCAGGAGAGGCAGGAATTCTGCTTCATTGTTGAACTTAAAAGCTGTTCATGCTGTATCACTGTAGCAGCAAATTCATCTTCTTTTGAAGTCTTGTATATCTTCTATCTTTCTCTCTTCCTTTATCATAAATAACTTTGCCTGAAGTACAAATGCTCTGCTGAACACTAACAGAGTTACTGTGAGCAGCATCCTAATGTGTTTTTCATGCCACATCTGCAGAGGGTAAAGTTTTTAACACTTAAATTTATAGTTTTCAAAACTGATATTTTTATATTAACCTATTGTCACAGAAAATAAATCTGGCTAGAGCCTTAATCTATAAAGGTATAGGCATCTGATATATAATGAATTAAGCCAGTTTTCAGATATTAAAAAGTTTAAAGTTTTTTAGCATGACAGTACCAATGGCTACACAATATTATATTTTTGAGAATATGGATTTAGGGTCTATGTAAAATAAAAGGCAGTGTATTTGTTCAATACTGATTTTTACCCTAAAGTACATTTATTAAAGAAATGCTGCATTAGGTAATCATCCAGGATTCGATTCAGACAAACACTGACTGAACACCTGAAAGGAATTTTTTTTATAAAATGGAAAAGATAATGCAAACCTGATGGAAATCTGTTTTCTTTTCTGACATTTCACACTTCACAAGAGAAGCCAAGATATATGGACAAATACAAATCAAATCAGTAGATTTCAAGAATAGGCTGAAAAGAAGATACAGAGATGATAGATAGATAGATAGATAGATAGATAGATAGATAGATAGATAGATAGATAGATAGATAGATAGATGATAGATAGATAGATAGATAGATAGATGATAGATAGATAGATGATACATACATAGATACATAGATAGACAGATAATAGATACATACAGATAGACACATAGATGACAGATAGATAAAGATAATTGAGGCAGAATGGAGGTTATTGATTCCAAAACCTAGAAGATGGTCATCTAAAGCATCGTTGAAAGAATAGGGCTCAGTAAAGCTTCTAAAGAACAACTGGTGTAAATTGCAATGGTACGTTTTTCAAGTCAATCCTCTTTTATATTGTTTCAATCATGGCTATTCTGTACCTGCTATTTATCTCACAGCAATAAGAGCCATATGTTTTCATGAAACCCAAACTATCATGCAGTTATAAAATAGCATAATTATTGTTATATCATTAGTATTACTCTGTCACCAGTATCAAGACTTTGTGAAGTTTATCAAAGCCCTGCTGATGATTCTCTGACAACCTTGAAATCTGGGAGAGAAAGACAGTAAGCTCAGGATACTGGAAGCAGAAAATGTAAAACAAAAGATAATTAGCTATCACGGATGAATTTCCATGCTGACTACATAGATGAGCAACAGTTTGTCACTGTCCATGTACCTCTGCATCAGAGGACCTGGGATGCTGGCTAGCATCCTCTGGATACCCGGTCCCTGTGTAGGAAGTATAGACTATGATTTCCTGTCATCATTGCTGCTGCTGCTACTGTTGTTTTGCCTCGTTTTAGTGCCTCCCTCTACAGCCCTTGCAGGCCTCAAATTTGTGATCCTCCTGCCTCAGCTTCCTAAGTGGTAGAAAAATAGATGTATATGTCTGTCTATGTATATAAATGCCAAGACATTTTAAACATAAAAAAAGACAAGTATGATCACCTACATCTCAAAGCAATCCATATTACCTCAAAGGAGAGGAGTGTTGATTGGAACAGGGCAGGTAGGATGCATACATTACATACACCCAGTCATAAGCTGCAGGAGTTCCCAAAGTCAAATTCATGTTCAAAGATGAGATTACTCAGAGCCAAGATCAAGCAAACAAAGTAAAGCAAATAACAAACAAAGAAAAACATGTCAAATCTAAGTATACTCTGAGGAGATCTGTACACAACTGCTTTCAAACCCACCTCACATAACCTCACTGCTTCTGGGTAGAATATAATAGTCCAGTGAGGTGATCAGCCCTCAGATGGGCAAAGTTAACACCTTTTCAGGGTGTTAACAAAGTCAATTATCAAATGGTAATCAAAGAGTGCAGTATACCTTCCCAGTGTGACTGACTTGTCCAAGAGAATGCCTAAGGTGTTTAGAGTATTGGGCCTAATGTGCAGAAAGAGATTCAGAAAGGCAACTGAGAAAATAAAGAATTTTTTTTTAAAGAGCAGGAAACAAAATACAAAAAGCATCAAAGAGTAATTGTTAACTTAATAAATAATGAGCATCACAAAACATGCATTCATTGAAGAACCACCAAATATACCACAACAGTCACAGAAATCATCCTGATTTTACAACTGAATAATGAATACAGCACCTTAAAAATACAAAACTGCCAAGATAAATGAAAGAGTGAGGAAGCTGGCACATGCTGACCTCTGGCCCTGCAGCTTCCCTGCCTCTGGGAGAGAAGACAGTGTGATCAGGCAGCTCAGGGGAGGTAGCAACAGCACAGAGAAGCACTAAATAATGGATATCCTCAAGAGCTTTTGTAGAACCTATGAAACTGCCATGGGCCAGTGAAGAGGTTTTAGAAACCTTAAAGGTCTTGTGGCAACCAGGAGAAAGCTAGAAAAGAAATTGGTAATAAATCTTTCAGTACCCTGGACTGGGCTACCAGATAAGGACTTTATCCACTTTAGGGGAAGAGCATTTGTTCCCTTGCTAAAATATTCATATTCAACTCATATTCAATGTATTAATGAAATCAGATCCAGTCTGAGAAAAGCAGGCCGATATCATCCCATTCAAAACCATTTACTTGTTTAACTCTGGCTAGCAGATTCGCACACATTGATCGACAGAACATTTTTGCCTGGAATTTTTGAAACACTTTGCAAATGGTTAAACGAGAGCCGTTATTGATCATAGGTCCTGCTAATGTAAATGGAGGGATGCTGAGGCGGCACTACTGTCTACAATAGGATGTAGTTCACAATGCTAGCGCCTCTCCCCCCATCAAGCCTTCAGCTCACTGTGCAGCCGTTATCTGTACATGCTGACACATGTAATCTAACGTTCTCACTTTGCCACAGCTGGAGCAATTGCTTGACAATTTGATTACAGTTTCCTGTCAGCTCATGCACAGAGTATTTCTACAAGTTTTCAGCAATTGCAAAATATTTTGATTTTTAAATGATAGTAATCCATGAGTCAAAACAAATATCTACAGGATATTGATTTCTGATCACAAATGAAGGTCTCCATAAAGAAATCACTGTGAATGCTTCTGAATAGTTATATATCTCAACAAGTTAAACATAAAGGTTGGGCTGAGGGAACTACTGAGGGGGCAGGCTTAGGGACAAAAGAGTCACCATGTGCTCAATATCCTGGTGGGGATAATTGAATTACTACTCTACTTGTCTAAAATATAATATGTCTGTCACTGTCATTCAGAAACACTTTTCTTCTTTCCAACAGCTAAAGGTTCTTGGGTACGTGTACAAATTTCATATGAAATGGAACTAAACAGTGAAATGTCATCATTTAGTAGACCAGTTATCTCTGATTTATACATCACATGTATATATTTAAATGATCCAACCTCAATTGCTAAAGGTCATTTCTACATGTGAGATTTTTTTCTGTTCTTTACTATAACATAGAATGAGACTTTTTCAATATATGAGTATGCTTGGCCCTCTTTGGCCTCTAATAGAGATGTGAAATAGGATTTGTCTTGAATTATTGACCTTACCCCAGGAAATGAGAATGTGCCAAGAAAGAACTTCACATTTCTTTCTGTTGCTGCAAAAATCAGTCATTCAAATAGTTAGTACAGGCATTTTAGGCCCGTCTACATAATGGTGGTTCTCCCACAGAATAATAGAAAACTGAAATTATTTCCACAAATGAACAAGATAAAAATGAGTATAAGATCAGACTGAAAAATCATGGACTTATAAATGGAGGAAAATGTTCTCAAATGAAAACCTATTACTATAGCCCTGGAGCTAAAGGTAATTTATAGGTAGACCGGTAAAGCATGTGTACCTCAGTAACATGATCAATCATCTTACCTGGAGTCTAGCCACTAAGCAATGCAGGGCTCTAGCATGAATCTAGAGACTTTTTTCAAGCAGCTGATAGTCAAATAGCTTTTAATGACTTCTACTTTTAGACAATAGCCAGGGATATTTAAATATATACCTTGCCCTGTGTCTTCCAGAGAGTCATCATGCACACAATCATGCTGACTTTGCTTCTATTCCAAACAGGGGAGACAAAACAGTTACACTTTGCCTTGGAAAACATAAAATGCTCACAAAGAAATTATTGGTCAATGACATGTACTTTCAATTTTATAATCAACTATAATTTGTACACAATGAAACCATAATTTTCATAAAAGACTGTGAACTTTGAAAAGCGCAACCTTGTACCCACCAGAATGAAAAGAATAATGCAGTAATACCACAAATCCCTGGTTTCTCTTCTCCAATAAGCCTCTTCAAAATCACTCAGGTTCCAGAAATTATATTCTCATAGCTGTGTCTTTTCCAGAGTGGCACACAAACAGAATGGGCCAGTAGATAGACTTTTGTCTATGAAATAACTTACCAACAGTATCTCAAACTTATCCAAGTACATATTAAATTTTTAAAAATATCCTGCCACCCTATTTTCAGAAATGGTTTCACTGTTTTACATTCTTGTAAGTGGAGTGCATTAGTTTTAATAAGTCCACTTCTTTTAGAAGTTGGCATCATAGTAAATTTCTCCCAATAACTAAAAGTGTTAAGTTTCCTTTCATCTGCATAAAAGTTGGTTCAATGTCTGTTCAAATCGTTTGCTCATTTGAAAATATGTGTTTATGGTTTGTTATCATTGCCTTATGATAGTTTTTAACATAAGATATACACCAGGCCTCTCTATTTATGAAACTGAAATAATTTCTACTTAACACCTTATTTTAACAGTGTTAATAGTGCCAAACATAGAACAAAAGTCTCTATTTCAGTGAAATTAACTTATCAATCTTTTTTTTATACATTATACTTTTAGTTTGGAATCTAAGCAATCTCTGCCTAAACCAATGTCAATTTTTTTTCTCTTTTCTTCTTAATGATATAGGGTAATCATAACATTGGTTCAAATACATTAACATGGAACCTTAGTGCAACCTTAGTGAAATAAGAGACAATAGCAGAAAATAACTTATTTAACAATTTAGAAGAATGTTAGGAGCCTTCAGTATTTTCCATATTTATGAATTCTGGAATCATGTATGATCTGTTCTATAAACTATAACAATAGTCATTTATTGATTAATTTATCAAAAAGTTGTTAGATGTTTCTGTTGTGTTTCAATTACTCTATTTAATGGTTAAAATGTACTTCTTTTGAGGAGAAAGAGAAAAGGCAGAGGGGTGGAAAACAACAGGAATATCCCTTCTCATTTGTGCAGTAACCACACGGGCAGAATCACTCAGATGCCACTGCTTTGGAACTAATGAGTTTATTGAAGTCTTCCAACTTCCAAAGGAAAGTTTGCATAGTAAGCAGGTGTTAATTTCTCCCTGTTTTTTTTTTTTAATGTAACTTTTTATTTTTCATCCTGGGCACAGTTTCCCATCCCTTCTCTTTTTATAGTCCCTTCCCAACTCCTCTGTTCCCACCTCCCAATCCACGCCTCCTCCACTTCTTTTTAGAAAAGGCTGTGTCCCACGAGTATCAACAAAACATGGCATATCAAGTTGTAGTAAGACTAAAAACCTCCCCATGTATTAAGGCTAGGCAAAGCGACCCAATATGAGGAGTAGGGTCACAAACGTGAGTAAAAAAGCAAGTAAAAGATTCGGAGACAGCCCCTGTTCCCACTGTTAGGAGTCCCAGAAGAAGACCAAGCTACAAAACTGGAACATATAAGTGGAGTGCCTAGGTCAGTCCCATGCAGACTGCCTGGTTGTCAGTTCAGTTTCTGTGAATGCCTGTGAGCACAGGTTAGTTGATCCTGTGAGTTTTGTGGTGTCCTTGAACCCTCTTGTTCCTACAACACTTTCTCTCCCTCTTCTGTAGAATTCCTCCAAACTCTTCCTAATGTTTGGCTGTGGGTCTGTATCTGTTTCCAGCAGTTGCTGAATGAAGCCTCTCTAATAACAATTGGGCTAGGCACCAATCTAGTCACAAAAGATGACCAGTTGTTCAGACTACATATTCACTATTGCTAGGAGTCATAACTGGGTTCATCCTTGTAGATTTCTAGGAGGTTCCTTTACGCCACGTTTTTACCTGATACCAAAATGTACCCCCTTTCTGGTAGTCTCCTTCTGTACTCTCCCCCACCCAATGCCCACCTGATTGTTCCCATCCCCACTTGCCTTCAGTGCACATACAAAATCTCTTCTACTTCCCCTTCCCAGGGAGACCCTGGCATGCCCCCGACCCATGAACTCTCTTTGTTACCTAGTCTCTCTGGATTTGTGAATTGTAGCATAGTTATCCTTTATTTTATAGTTAATATCTACTTATGTGTGAGTACATACCGTGTTTGTCTTTTTTGGTCTGGGTTACCTCACTCAGGATGATTTGTTTTTTCTAGTTTCATCCTTGTGACTTCAGATTTCCAGGTGTCCCTGTTTTTGACATCTGAGTAATACTCCATTGAGTGAATGTATCACATTTTTTATCCATTTCTTGGTTGAGGATATCTAGATTGTTTGCAGTTTCTGGATATTACAAACGAAGAAGCTATGAACATAGTTGAACAAGTGTCCTTGTGATATGGTTTAGCAACCTTTGGATATATGTCAGAGGGCAGTATAGCTGGGTCTTGTAGTAGGTTGAGTCCCAGTTTCCTGAGAAATCACTACACTGACTTCCAAAGTAGCTTACCAGTGTGCGTTCCCACCAGCAATGGAGGTGTGTTCCCCTTGCTCCATATCTTCTCCATCATGAACTGTCACTGTGATTTTGATCTTAGCTATTCTGACAGGTGTAAATGGAATCTCACAATTGTTTTGATTTCCATTTTCCCAATGGCTAAGGATACTGGACATCTCCTTAAATGTTTCTTGGCCATTTGAGATTCTTCTGTGGAGAATTCTCTGTTTAGATCTGTACCCCATTTTTTAAATTGTATTATTTGTTTTGTTGATATCTAGTTTATTGAGTTCTTTATATATTTTGGAAATTAGTCCTCTGCCAGACATGGGGTTTGTGAAGATTTTTTTTGTTGTAGAATATTATTTTAAGATGTGTTACTTTTGTTTATGTTGCTTTTGTATTACTCTGTGAAACTATGGTACTTTGCCTGTCTAAAACACCTGATGGTCTAATAAAGAGCTGAATGACAAACAGCAAAGCAGGACAGAGAAATAGGCAGGATTGTCAGATAAATAGAAGTAGAAATCTGGGAAGAAAAGGAGAAAAGAAGAAAAGAGCAATAGAACAAGGAAAAGGGGATGTCAGGGGCCAGCCACTCATCTACACAGCCACACGAACAGTCATGGAGTAAGCATGAAAATAAAACATACAAAAGTAAGAAAAGGAAAAAGCCAGAGGCAAAAGGTAGATGGGATAAATTCAAGTTAAGAAAATCTGGCTAAGAAATAAGCCAAGCTAAGGTCAGGCATTTATAAGTAAGAATAACACTCCCTGTGTGTATTTATTTGGTAGCTAGGTGGCGGGCTCTCCAAAGAGCCCAAAGAGTAATAACAATCACCTACACATTTCCTATATGTAGGCTGTTTTGTCCTATGAAGAGTGTCCTTTGACTTTCAGAAGCTTTTCAGTTTAATGAGGTCCCATTTATTAATTGTCAATCTTAGTCCCTGTGTTATTGGTGTTCTCTTCAGGAAGTTGTCTCCTGTGCCAATGCATTCAAAATTATTTCCCACTTTCTCTTCTATCAGGTCCAGTGTACTTGGATTTATGCTGAGGTCTTTGGTTCACTTGGGCTTGAGTTTTGTGCAGGGTTGTAGATATAGATTTTTTTCTTCTACATGGTGACATCCAATTATACTAGCACCATTTTTTAAAGATGCTTTATTTTTCCCATTGTATAATTTTGGCTTCTTTGCCAAAAATTAGGTGTCCATAGGAGTGTAGATTTACATCTGGGTTTTCCATTCAATTCCATTGATCCATTTGTCTGGTTTTATATCAATGCCATGTGGTTTTTATTGTTATATCTCTGTAATAGAGCTTGAAATCAGGGATGGTGATACCTCCAGAAAATCTTTTATTGTACAGGATTGTTTTAGTGATCTTGAGGTTTTTTTTTTCCATGTGAAGTTTAGTATTGTTCTTTCAAGATCTGCAAAGAATTGTATTGGCATTTTAAAGGGGATTGCATTGAATCTTTAAAATGTCTTTGGTAAGATGGCCATTTTTACCATGTTAACCCTGCTGATCCATAAGCATGGGAGATCTTTCCATTTTCTGATATCTTCTCTAATGTCTTCTTCAAAAACTAGAAGTTCTTGTAGAGGTCTTTCACTTGCTTGGTTAGAGTTACATCAAGATATTTTACATTATTTGAAGATATTATAAGGGGTGTTGAATCCCTGATTTCTTTATCAGCCCATTTATTGTCATTTATTGTCTGTATATAAGAGGGCTACTGATATTTTTAGTTAATCTTGTATCCAGTGGCTGTAGGAGTACCCTGGTAGAGTTTTGGGAGTCGCTTACATATACTATCATATCATCTGTAAATTTAAAGAATGCCTTATTTCAAACAGCTGTGAATGTGTAGGAGACAGTGTGGAAAAAAAGACTCTGTCCTTCACTGTTGGGAATGTGACCTCTGATCAGTGATTACTGGTTATAATTACAAAGGTACAATTAAGGGGCTACTAGTCATTGATGCTGAAAACTCCTCCCTGTCAGGCTAATATTATTTCCAAGTAATTTCAAGAGCCTGGACTCTTTTCTCTACTCTTAATCACTTTGTTGATTTTTTTCTCCTTTGAAGATGAAAATTAAAGAGGAAGACAGATCTCTTTTGATGGTGCCTTCTTTAATGACACAAATAGGGAAAATAAGAAAGTTACCAAATCCAGGTAAAAGTGCAAGATAACAAAGGTATGAAAAGACTTTATGTGGATGCCTCAAGCTGATTCTGGTTGCAAACTCTAGGCAGAGTTTTCCCATCCCATCAGCCACTTCCAAATTACCACACTGAAGCTTTTATTAATTATAAATGCTTAAAAGATAGCTGAGACATGTTACTAACCAGCTCTTACAACTTAACCCATTTCTATTCATCTATATGCTGTCCCAAGGCTTCTGGCCATACCTCTATCCCATTTTGTATGTTCCACTCATTCTCCATCTGGCTGGTGACTCCTCTGACTTCGTTCTTTCTCATCCCATCATTCTCATTTTGACTTTCCTGCCTAACTTTATACTATTCAGCTATTGGCCTGTCAGCTTGTTTATTAAACCAATCATAGTGATATATAGTCACACAGTGTACAGAAAGATTATTCCACAGCATACAACCATCAATAAATCAAACGTTGGTATTCAAACAAGCAAACGAATCTACCCATCCCTAGTTAAGTAAACAACTCAAACTTTATGATACCAATTGTATTCAAATGTTTAGTTTTCTACAACAAAAATAAGATACATACACATGTATATGCACATACACATGCTCATTTTCACATATGCACAGAAAGTATGATCCATTCAAAGAGTAAAATGTGAACCAACAAAACTTTTCCCTCAGAAATGAGATCTTGATGACAAATCGATTAAACAAAGATAAAAAAAAAAAACCTCTCTTAAAGATTCTAAGAAAACTAGAGGAAGATAGGGAGGAATATTTTTTTAAAAAAAATGGTGTATAAATAAAAGATGTATGTATCAGTAAGAAGAGAGACACCCTGAAAATAAATCAAAAAAAAATTCTGCAATTGAAATGTGCAGTAACTGAAAGTAGCTATGTAGGAGAATCATGCACAAGCATGTTTGAACAGACAGGAAAAAAACCATACTGCTGTAGAGAAAACAATAAAATCTATTATGTCCATGAAAAAAAAGAAACAGAGAAAAAAATTAAAAACTAAAGAAAATTGAGTAGAGCCTAAGGGACCCAAATGATAATAAGACTTTATCAAGCAGGCTAGTGAACATGCTGTGGGACTTACCAAAATAGGAGAGGGGGCTGAGAAGAATAAGAAATAATGAAAGAAAGAGTAGATGAATAATTCTCAAATTTGATTTTAAAATTTAATATTAACATCCAATAAGCTCAACAAATTATAAAATGAACTCAAACAGATCCACAACATTCTAAAAGGCCAGAATCTCCCTCACAGCAGAGTCACAAAAAGGTATCACAAGAATAGCATTAAAGACTAACTTCCCAGATATCATTCAACTCCATTAACATATGTAAAATATATAATAACATTTCAGTACTCTTTCATGATAAAAACATCAACAAACAAGGACTACATCAAATACACGAAGCCTACAGGAAACATCACACTGAGTTGAGGAATATTGAGGGCTTCCTCCCTGAGATTAGAAACAAGTCAAGAATAAGAATTTGTCAGTTTTGGTGCCTGGGTCCAGCCCGGACCCCATCCCTGGCCACCTGCCACCCCGGGAGGACCTGCCCAGCTTGGCGCCGGGTTCTGGCCACTGGGCAGCTCCCCTTCTAGCCCCACCGGGAGGGATCCCCATTTCCAAGCCCCCGGCAGCCCCTGCAGTCTCCGCGCCCTGCCCCCACGCCCATCTGCCAAGACCCCACCCACTTCCTGAGACTTAGAGACCGGCCCCCAGCTCCCAGCCTGCCCCTGACGACTTCCCTTCTGGACCAGAGGTGAGTGCCTGGGTCCAGCCAGGACCCCATCCCTGGCTACCAGCCACTCCTGAGAGGCCTGCCCAACTTGGCACCAGGTTCTGGCCACCGGGCAGCTCCCCTTCTAGCCCCACCGGGAGGGATCCCCATTTCCAAGCCCCCGGCAGCCCCTGCAGTCTCCGCGCCCTGCCCCCACGCCCATCTGCCCAAGACCCCACCCACTTCCTGAGACTTAGAGACCGGCCCCCAGCTCCCAGCCTGCCCCTGACGACTTCCCTTCTGGACCAGAGGTGAGTGCCTGGGTCCAGCCAGGACCCCATCCCTGGCTACCAGCCACTCCTGAGAGGCCTGCCCAACTTGGCACCAGGTTCTGGCCACCGGGCAGCTCCCCTTCTAGCCCCACCGGGAGGGATCCCCATTTCCAAGCCCCCGGCAGCCCCTGCAGTCTCCGCGCCCTGCCCCCACGCCCATCTGCCCAAGACCCCACCCACTTCCTGAGACTTAGAGACCGGCCCCCAGCTCCCAGCCTGCCCCCGACAACTTCCCTTCTGGACCAGAGGTGAGTGCCTGGGTCCAGCCCGGACCCCATCCCTGGCCACCTGCCACCCCGGGAGGACCTGCCCAGCTTGGCGCCGGGTTCTGGCCACTGGGCAGCTCCCCTTCTAGCCCCACCGGGAGGGATCCCCATTTCCAAGCCCCCGGCAGCCCCTGCAGTCTCCGCGCCCTGCCCCCACGCCCATCTGCCAAGACCCCACCCACTTCCTGAGACTTAGAGACCGGCCCCCAGCTCCCAGCCTGCCCCCGACGACTTCCCTTCTTGACCAGAGGTGAGTACCCGGGTCCAACCCGGACCCCATTCCTGGCCACCAGCCACTCCTGAGAGGCCTGCCCAGCTCGGCGCCGGGTTCTGGCCACCGGGCAGCTCCCCTTCTAGCCCCACCGGGAGGGATCCCCATTTCCAAGCCCCTGGCAGCCCCTGCAGTCTCCGCGCCCTGCCCCCACGCCCATCTGCCCAAGACCCCACCCACTTCCTGAGACTTAGAGACCGGCCCCCAGCTCCCAGCCTGCCCCTGACGACTTCCCTTCTGGACCAGAGGTGAGTGCCTGGGTCCAGCCAGGACCCCATCCCTGGCTACCAGCCACTCCTGAGAGGCCTGCCCAACTTGGCACCAGGTTCTGGCCACCGGGCAGCTCCCCTTCTAGCCCCACCGGGAGGGATCCCCATTTCCAAGCCCCCGGCAGCCCCTGCAGTCTCCGCGCCCTGCCCCCACGCCCATCTGCCCAAGACCCCACCCACTTCCTGAGACTTAGAGACCGGCCCCCAGCTCCCAGCCTGTCCCCGACTGCCATTCTGGACCAGAGCTTGCCCCTGACTTCCCTTCTGGACCAAAGAGTTGGACAAGAGAACTCCCTTTTGGACAAGAGAGAGAGTCTTCCTGAGTCTGTCAGCTCTTTGTGAAACAAGTCCACTGATAAGACCAAGAAGGAATCACAAGGAGATGGGCAGACGTCAAAGCAGAAGTACATACAGCAAAATGAAGAGCAATACAGCATCACCAGAACCTAGCTCGCCTCCAACATCTAGACCTGAACACCAAAAATTGGAAGAAGCAGAAGAAAGTAGCCTTATGAGTAACTTCATGAAGAAGGTAGAGGCTTGTGTAGAGGAAAAGACAAGAAAATTGGAAGAACGCTGTAAACAACTAGAGGAAAGGGCAAACAAATTAGAAGAAAACAATAAAGCCCTCCAAGAAAACAATAAAGTCCTGGAAGAAAACATTAAAATCCTGGAAGAAAACAATAAAGCACTGAAAGAAAATCATGAAAAAGCAATGAAACAAACAAAGGAAACAGTCCAAGATCTGAAAAGGGAATTTGAAAAAATGAAAAAGACACAAACAGAGGGAATGCTGGAAATAGAAAACCTGAGTAAAAGATCAGGAACTTCGGATGCAAGTATAACCAACAGAATGCAAGAGATGGAAGAGAGGATTTCTGGCATTGAAGATACAGTAGAAGAAATAGTTCCATCAGTCGAAGGAAACACTAAAGCCAACAAAGTCATGAACCAAAATGTCCAAGAAATCTGGGACACCATAAAAAGACCAAACTTACGAATTATAGGGATAGAAGAAGGTGAAGAATACCAACTCAAAGGCACAGAAAATATATTCAACAAAATTATAGAAGAAAACTTTCCCAACTTAAAGAAGGAAATGCCTATGAAGATACAAGAAGCCTATAGAACACCAAACAGACTAGACCCCCAAAAAAAGTCCCCTCGACACATAATAATTAAACAACTAAATGTACAGAATAAAGAAAGAATATTAAGAGCAGCCAAGGAAAAAGGCCAAATGACCTATAAAGGTAAACCCATCAGAATAACACCCGATTTCTCAATGGAGACTTTGAAAGCCAGAAGGACCTGGACAGATGTAATGCAGATACTAAGAGACCATGGATGTCAGCCAAGACTAATATACCCAGCAAAACTTTCAATCATCATAGACGGAAGGAACAAGACATTCGAAGACAAAGCCAGATTTAAACAATACCTATCCACAAACCCAGCCCTACAGAAAGCACTAGAAGGAAAATTCCAACCGAGGGAAGTCAGATACACACTTGAAAACACAGGCAATAGATAAAGCCACAACAGTAAACCCCAAAGAAGAGAAGTACACACACACTACCACCAAAAATAACAGAAATGAAGAATCACTGGTCATTAATATCCCTTAATATCAACGGACTTAATTCACCTATAAAAAGACATAGACTTACAGAATGGATACGAAAGCAGGACCCATCCTTCTGCTGCATACAAGAAACACATCTCAAATTCAAAGATAGACACTACCTAAGAATAAAAGGCTGGGAAAAGTCTTTTCAATCAAATGGTCTTAAGAAACAAGCAGGGGTAGCCATCCTGATATCCAACAAAATAGACTTCAAACTAAAATCAATCAAAAGAGATCAAGAAGGACATTACATCCTCGTCACAGGAAAGATCGACCAAGATGAAGTTTCAATTCTGAACATATATGCCCCAAACATAAGGGCACCCACATATGTAAAAGAAACATTACTAAAGCTTAAACCACATATAAAACCCCACACATTAATAGTGGGAGATCTCAACACCCCACTTTCACCACTGGACAGATCTCCCAAATCGAAACTTAACAGAGAAATAAAGGACTTAACCGATGTCATGACCCAATTGGACCTAATAGATATCTACAGAACATTCCATCCTAACAAGAAAGAATATACTTTCTTCTCAGCACCCCATGGAACTTTCTCTAAAATCGACCACATACTTGGCCACAAAGCAAATCTCAACAGATACAAAACAATCAGAATAACCTCCTGTGTTCTATCAGATCACCATGGTTTAAAGCTAGATTTCAACAACAACAAAAACTACAGAAAACCTACAGCCTCATGGAAACTGAATAATGCTCAACTGAATCACCAATGGGTTAAGGAAGAAATAAAGAAAGAAATTAAAGACTTCCTAGAGATCAATGAAAATGAAGACACCACATACCCAAACTTATGGGACACTATGAAAGCAGTGCTAAGAGGGAAATTCATAGCACTAAATGCCCACATAAAGAAGTTGGAGAAATCGCACACTAGTGAATTAACAGCACATCTGAAAGCTCTAGAACAAGAAGAAGCAAAGTCTCCCAGGAAGAATAGACGCCAGGAAATTATCAAAGTGAGAGGTGAAATTAATAAATTAGAAACTAAGAGAATAATACAAAAAATTAATGAAACAAAGAGTTGGTTCTTTGAGAAAATCAACAAGATAGACAAGCCCTTATCCAAACTAACCAAAAGACAGAGAGAGAGAATCCAAATCAACAAAATCAGAAATGAAAAGGGGGACATAACAACAGACATTGAGGAAATCCAGAGAATTATAAGGTCATATTTCAAAAACCTCTACTCCACAAAACTGGAAAACCTAAAAGAAATGGACATTTTTCTGGATAGATACCACATACCTAAGTTTAATCAAGACCAGATAAACTATTTAAATAGTCCAATAACCCCTAAGGAAATAGAAACAGTCATTAAAGGTCTCCCAACCAAAAAAAGCCCAGGACCAGATGGTTTCAGCGCAGAATTCTACCAGATCTTCAAAGAAGAGTTAATACCAATACTCTCTAAATTGTTCCACATAATAGAAACAGAAGGAACATTACCCAACTCCTTCTATGAGGCTACAATTACCCTGATTCCTAAACCAAACAAGGATGCAACAAAGAAAGAGAACTACAGACCGATCTCCCTCATGAACATTGATGCAAAAATACTCAATAAAATACTGGCAAACAGACTCCAAGAACACATCAGAACAATTATCCACCATGATCAAGTAGGCTTCATCCCAGGGATGCAAGGGTGGTTCAACATACGAAAGTCCATCAATGTAATACACCATATAAACAAACTCAAAGAAAAAAACCACATGATCGTCTCACTAGATGCAGAAAAGGCATTTGACAAAATCCAACACCCCTTCATGATAAAAGTCTTGGAGCGATCAGGAATACAGGGAACATACCTAAACATAATAAAGGCAATATATAGCAAACCAACAGCCAACATCAAATTAAATGGAGAGAAACTCAAAGCAATTCCACTAAAATCAGGAACGAGACAAGGCTGTCCACTCTCCCCATACTTATTCAATATAGTACTTGAAGTTCTAGCCAGAGCAATAAGACAACATAAGGAGATTAAGGGGATTCAAATTGGAAAGGAAGAAGTCAAGCTTTCCCTATTTGCAGACGACATGATAGTATACTTGAGTGACCCCAAAGATTCCACCCAGGAATTGATAAAGCTTATAAACACCTTCAGCAACATAGCAGGATACAAGATCAACTCAAAAAAATCAGTAGCCCTCCTATATACAATGGACAAAGAAGCTGAGAAGGCAATTAGAGATACATCACCCTTTACAATAGCCAAAAATGACATAAAATACCTTGGGGTAACACTAACCAAGCAAGTGAAGGACCTATATGACAAGAACTTTAAGTCCCTGAAAAAAGAAATTGAAGAAGATCTCAGAAAATGGAAAGATCTTCCATGCTCATGGATAGGCAGGGTTAACATAGTAAAAATGGCAATCTTACCAAAAGCAATTTACAGATTCAATGCAATCCCCATCAAAATACCAACACATTTCTTCACAGATCTGGAAAGAACAATACTCAACTTCATATGGAAAAACAAAAAACCCAGGATAGCTAAAAGAAACCTGTACAATAAAACAACTTCTGGAGGCATCACAATCCCCGACTTCAAGCTCTACTATAGAGCTACAGTAATAAAAACAGCCTGGTATTGGCATAAAAACCGACATGTGGACCAATGGAATCGAATTGAAGACCCTGACATTAACCCACACACCTATGGACATATAATTTTTGACAAAGAAGCCAAAAGTGTACAATGGAAAAAAGAAAGCATCTTCAACAAATGGTGCTGGCATAACTGGATATCAGCGTGTAGAAGGCTGCAAATAGATCCATATCTGTCACCGTGCACAAAACTTAAGTCCAAGTGGATCAAAGACCTCAACATAAATCCAGCTACTCTGAACCTGCTAGAAGAAAAAGTAGGAAATAGTCTTGAACGCCTTGGCATAGGAGATCACTTCCTAAATATAACACCAGTAGCGCAGACACTGAGACAAACAATCAATCAATGGGACCTCTTGAAACTGAGAAGCTTTTGTAGAGCAAAGGATACGGTCAACAAGGCAAAGCGACAGCTTACAGAATGGGAAAAGATCTTCACCAACCCCACATCTGACAGAGGACTGATATCCAGAATATATAAGGAACTCAAGAAATTAGACATCAAAAGGACCAACAGTCCAATTGAGAAATGGGCTTTAGAACTAAACAGAGAATTCTCAACAGAGGAATCCCAAATGGCTGAAAGACATTTAAGGAATTGCTCAACTTCCCTAATCATCAGGGAAATGCAAATCAAGACAACTCTGAGATACCACCTTACGCCTGTCAGAGTGGCTAAGATCAAAAACACTGAAGACACTTTATGCTGGAGAGGATGTGGAACTAGGGGAACTCTCCTCCACTGCTGGTGGGAATGCAAGCTTGTACAACCACTTTGGAAATCAATATGGCGCTTTCTTAGAAAATTGGGAATCAATCTCCCCCAAGATCCAGCTATACCACTCCTGGGCATATACCCAAGAAATGCTCAATCATACCACAAGAGCACTTGCTCAGCTATGTTCATATCAGCATTGTTTGTAATAGCCAAAACCTGGAAACAACCTAGATGCCCTTCAACTGAAGAATGGATAAATAAATTGTGGCACATATACACAATGGAATACTACTCAGCAGAGAAAAACAACGACATCACACGGTTTGCAGGCAAATGGATGGATCTAGAAAAAATCATCCTGAGTGAGGTAACCCAGACTCAGAAAGACAAATATGGTATGTACTCACTCATAGGAAGATGCTAGATGTGGAACAAGGATGACTAGACTGCTACTCACATCACCAGTGAGGCTACCTGGAAAATGGGACCCCAAAGAAAGACACGGAGAAATGGACAAGATCTACATGAATAGCCTGGTCATGAGTGGGAACAATGAAGGGCGACAGTCGAGGGAAAGAGTGGGAGATCCTAGCTGGATCAAGAAAAGAGAGGGAGAACAAGGAATAGGAGACCATGGTAAAAGAAGACCACATGAGAAGGTGAGAAGGGGAGGAAGCAGAGAGCTAGGGAGGCCCACGAAGATCCACAAAGATACCCCCTCAAAAGACTGCTGGCAATGGTCGCGAGACGGCAGGAACTGACCTACTCTGGTGATGGGATGGCCAGACACCCAAATAGTGGTGCCATAAACCCCATCCAAGGACTGAGGAATCTGAAGGCAGACATCCACGGCTGGTCCCCTGGTGGAGCACTGGGAGTCTAATTAGTGAGTAAGAAGAGGATTTATATGAGCGAGAATTGTTGAAGCCAAGGTTGGATAAAGCACCGGGACAAATAACCAAATGAATGGAAGCACAGGATCTATGAACCAAAGGCTGAGGGGCCCCCAACTGGATCAGGCCACCTGAACGGGTGAGACAGTCAGTTGGCTTGATCTGTTTGGGAGGCAGCTGTGCATTGGTGCCAGGTCCTGGGCTCGTTGCATGAGTTGGCTGTTTGAATCCTGGGACTTATGCAGGGACACTTGGCTCGGTCTGGGAGGGGGGAATGGACCTGCCTGGACCGAGTCTACCAGGTCAACCCCGGTCCTCGGGGGAGACCTTGATCTGGAGGAGGTGGGAATGGGGGGTGGGCTGGGGGGAGGGGTGGGCGAGAGGGGGAGAACAGGGGTTTCTGTGGCTATTATGTTGAACTGAATGGTGTTGTAAAATAATAAAAAAAAAAAATAAAAAAAAAAAATAAATAAAAAAAAAAAAAAAAAAATATATACTTGAACATTAAAAAAAAAAAAAAAGAATTTGTCAGTTTTGCTGGGCGGTGGTGGTGCATGCCTTTAATCCCAGCACTCGGGAGGCAGAGGCAGGCAGATATCTGTAAGTTCGAGACCAGCCTGGACTACAGAGTGAGTTCCAGGAAAGGCGCAAAGCTACACAGAGAAATCCTGTCTCAAAAAGCCAAAAAAAAAAAAAGAAAAGAAAAGAAAAAGAAAGGAAGAAAGAAAGGAAGGAAGGAAGGAAGGAAGGAAGGAAGGAAGGAAGAAAGAAAGAAAGAAAGAAAGACAGACAGACAGACAGACAGAAAGAAAGAAAGAAAGAAAGAAAGAAAGAAAGAAAGAAAGAAAGAAAGAAAGAGAAAGAATTTGCCAGTTCTGTTCTAGCCAGATCAATCATAAAATAATAAGAATTTATTTTAAAACAAAAAGTGGAATAGAGGAAATAAAATCATCATGGCTAACATATGATATTGTCTTAGATCTAGAAAACTCTAAAAAACACAGAGAAAAGTACATTTATACTAATGATGAATTATATAAAGACAATTAAGTACAAAGTTAACAAAACTTAAGTTTCTACACACTAATAACAACTAATGGGAAAAGAAAGAATTCCATTTTCAGAGCATCAAAAAACAAAATTTTCAGAAATTAACTGAGGAGATAAACATTTTGAACACTGTAGAATATTGCTGGAATAAACTAAAAAAGGCATAAATGAATGACAACGTGTTCCATGTTTGTGGTTGAAAGTAACAATATTAGGATATTGCTAAGTGTTAATACCACCCCCAAATAATCTCCTATTTCAAATCAACCTCACCCACATCCCAAGGTCATCTTTTTTAGAGGAATAAAACTCATCATAGAATCTGTGGATAATGACAAGGGATTCCAGTGATCAAACTAATCCTGGAAAATAGACCATAAGAAGGCCGTAACACTCAGACTTGCTGATTTACAAATTTGGAAAAAGCTGCAGTATTTGAAATCAGTATGATACTGGACAGACACATTAACTATTCAGTTCTATACACTACTCTAATATAATAGAATAGGTGAGGAAAACTCATGACAAAAAAAGTTAGTCAAGATTGAATTTTTTAACACAGATTATCAAGATTGATTTATAGGAAAATGACAACATTTACAAAAAATGGATATCCACATAGAAAAACGACATTAAGTTCAAATACTATAACCAATATTTAACCCATAGTGATTCAAAGAATCGGATGTAAGACGTAAAACAACTAACTCAGGTAATAAATTAGAATCATGTGATAACAGTTTGGGGGCAGAGCAGTCAGTTCTCAGATATGATAATGTAGCCACAAGGGAAAATATTGAAATGTAGAGAAACAGATCAAAGAAACAGAAAAGCCAGCCACATTCTTACCTCTCCAAAATCCTCAGCCTCAAAAGAGAGAGTTCCTGTTTCCTCATGCCTTATATACCTTTCTGTGTCCTGCCATATTACTTGCTGGGATTAAAAAAGTATATCATTCCCAAACAAAGACATGAGATCTCAAGTGCTGGGATTAAAGGTGTGTTCCACCACTGCCTGACCTCTATATCTAATTTAGTGGCTGGCTTTGTCCTCTGATCCCCAGGCAAACTTTATTGGGGTACATAATATATCACCACAATAAGGTAGTGGTTCTTAACCTGTGGGCCATGACCCCCTCTGGGGTCACATATCATATAGTTATATTTTGATTTATAACAGTAGAAACATAGTTACAAAGTAGCAACAAAATAATTTTATGATTGAGGTCACCATAACATAAGAAACTGTATAAAAGGGGTCCCAGTACTAGAAAGGTTGAGAACCACTGTGATAAGGAATATGCATTCAGGTATTTACAAAGAACTTTTGAAACTCAGTAATAATTGTAGATGTAAATCAGACAAATGATTTGAATACTCATTTGTCCGAAGAAGATGTGAAAATGACCAACAGGCAAAAGACAAATCTTAACATCACATCATTAAGGAGATACAAAGCAAAACTGTGTTGTAAAAAACATCTAGCATAATGGATACTCTAAAAATACCATAAAATAGAGTGGCAAGGATGTGGAACATCCTTACATATAATGTGATGGATGTGTAACAAGCTATAGACTTTTGGGGTGGTACTGGGCATCTTCACAAGTAAAGACAGAATTACTATTAATCACAGCAACTCCACTTCTAGATACCTAATCTAAAGAACTGACCGCAATGTCTCAGAGATATTTGTACGTTAGTGTTCATAGTAGCATCATCCACATAGCCAAAAGAAAGAAGCAAACCAACTGTCCATGAAAGCATGAGCAAATATGTGAACTATACTGCACACATACACTCGCCCTTCAAGTGGAGAATATCCTAACTACTACAGTATGCAGGAGCCTAGAGGAAGGCCAAAATAGGACTTAATTTTTTAGTGAATATAGTCTTTCTGATTTTTTTTCAAAATGAAGAGTTGAAGAGATGGATGATAATGACAGTTGCTCTGCAACTTGGAAAATGTATTTATTACTGAACTACACACTTTATAATGGTTATTGAGGCCAGGCAGTGGTGATACATGTCTGTAATCCCAGAACTCAGGAGGCAGAGCCAGGCGGATCTCTGTGAGTTCAAGGCCAGCCTGGTCTACAGAGCAAGTTCTAGTACAGAAACCAAAAGTACATGGAGAAACCCTGTCTTGAAAAAAATGGTTATTGAACAGAATTTCAAATATTTTACTGAAATAATGGTTGAAATCTGGCTGGTCTTTTCCTTCAAGAAAAGCATGGATAAGCAGCTAAAGATGCAGCGGTGTGATCTGAGCAATGACACTAACCAGTCCCACAAGGATCCTTCAATCATCTTATGTGAAAAGGAAAGAAGACAGGTAGCTCTTAATAAACTCAGCTTAGTGGAGGAGATAAAATTATAATTATACAGATAACTATTTAATCACCAACCTGGTAAGTGTTATGGAAAATGCTTATAGTAAGTGAGAATATGTAAGAAGACATCATTGATCCCAGCGCCTAAGCAAAAATATCCCAAAAGGACCAACATGAAAATTGGAAGCTGAAAATTACCAAAACTGTATTTTGATTGTTTGTGGTTTTCTGTAGCATTCTCCCTGTCTATGGCAAAGAGAAGTTTCCTCAATGAGGGGTGATGACCACACTTGTCTGTGGGTATGAGGGACAAGTGTTTATAAATTGCTGCTAGGGATTATGTTGGCTTAGTAAATTAGTGGCTGTAGATTGTCCTCCTGTCACCCTGACTTCACTACCACTGAGTAGTGGAGCCCGGTCACAATGGATATTTCTACAAAACATTTCTACACCTACGGTTCAGGGAACATTGTACAAGAGGGGGTAGAAAGATGATAACAGCCAACGGATCAGGGAGTTTGTTGGGAGATTGTGTCTCCTAGCAACATCAGAAGCTACAACTACAAAATTTCACCAACATGACTGATAAATATAACCTGAACAAGGGGGACATCAATGGACATGTCAAAGTTGATGGGGAGAAGCCCATGAGGCCTCAACTCTCCACAAAATAACTACAGGCAACCAGTGTCAAATGGATGAAAGCTAGGAAAAGAAGTGGGCTTTCTCAGGGGAGAGCACACCAACTGGCATCCAGTGTCACCAGTGTCAAATGGTCAGACAGGGAAACATACATAAAATAACATTATATGAGCTGAAATGTTACATTTGGGTATATATGGGTATATATACATATAAGCATGCAATAACAATTAGTGAAAAATAGGCCATGAATTTGAAAGAGTGTGGGAATGGTTGTATTAGTGGATTTGGAGGGAGGAAAGGGGATAAATTTTGTAACTGTATTATAATCTCAAAAATTAAATAAATAAATTTAATTAAAACAGAAAAAAAAAAAAACGAGCAAAATCAGGACCAGCCAGTAAAATGAGCTTTTTGTTTGCTCTGGAATACTAAGGTAATGTGGTAGGATATGAGAAGTATCACATTTAAGCTCTGGAGTAAGGAAAGAATGCTGAATGTGAAAATGTGTTATGACATAAGGAACAAATTCTTTCAAACAGTGGTTCTCAAACTGTGGGTCATGACCCATTCAGGGGTGCCAAATGACCTTTTCACAGGGGTCACAGATCAGGTATCCTGCATAACAGATATTTACATTATGATTTATAACAGTAGCAAAATTATTTATGAAGTAGTTACAAAAAGAATTTTATGATTGGTGGTCACTACAACATGAGGAGCTGTATTAAGGGTCTCGCCTGGACTCCAAAAATCTCCCAAGGTCTTTGATGGACACAGAGTGAGGATGGAACTTTGTTCAAGATCCTATATCCATTTAGGAAAAATCACTTTGATGGCCAGGCAAGGCTTCAGATGGTTCTAAGAGTAGGATAGACCTGGATTCTTAGGAACAGATGGAGGAGAAAGAAAGAACAGGAAGAAATAAACAAAACCCACAAAGCGACCACTCATCCTTACATGGTTTCAAATGGTCTGCTTATTGTATCACTGGCAAACCACTAGTCAAAAGAAATGGCATTCCCTTACCAGACACTTAGCAAATCTTTGGGTATGGCTTTGGCATTTTGGCCAGATGTAGGTGTGATTAATTAAGCATCTTTCAAATGACTTTCTACTTTTTTATATATTTCAGTTCAAAAGTTTTTAAAACAAAGAACCTTCATAAGCCACTTTGGTTTTTAGAGAAAGGCCCCTTCAGATTCTGCATACAGTTTCATAAGCTGTAAAACTGAACTTTATTTTGAATGTTGTTTTGACCCATTTCTTGTCCAGCTGCTTTCAGTTGCCATAATAAACATCATGACTGTAAGCAATGTGGGGAAGGAAAAGGTTTACTTGGCATACAGATTACAGTCTATCATATAGGAAAGCCAAGAGAGGAACTTAACACAGGAGGGAGGAACTGAAAAAAAGGAACAATGTTAACTGACTCAGCTACTTTTTTAAACATGACAGGCCTACCAGTTCAGGAATGGCACTACTCATTCTGGGCCTTCCTACATCAATCAACAATCATGAAGACGCTCCATAAATATGCCCACAGACCAGTCTGATGAAGGAAATTCCTTTCCTTCTTCACAGGTATATTTAGGTTATGTCAAATTAAGGAAAACTGACTATGACCATACCAAAACATAAATCTTTAGAATCTTTTATGCTACTATTTGCTCCCATCCTTGGCTGGTAACATTGCCATAGCTTCAAATATAAAGAATCCAATTTGATATTATTTTCCTGTATGCATATATGCATATTCTAAAAATATATTTATGTATGTATTGCCTGCCTGTGTGTAATATGCAGTTATATATTGCAATATAGCTATGTGAAAAGTTTAGACAGCAGGTGTGTTTCTTTGTTTCTCTACAGATTAATTAATCTGACTACCCCATGCCACGCTTGACCCAACAGGACAGAAATCTGTGACTAAAATGGAGTCATAACAACTACATGAAAATAGAAAGTATTCAGAAAAAAGTCACTGGTAGACACATGTAGACATTTTATTGAATGATTACCTAAACAGTATTACAACAATTACTTCTTTTTTGTTTATTTAAAAACTATTTGTTTTACATACCAACCACAGGTCACCTCTCATCCTTCCTCCTGCTCTCCCCTAGCCTTCCACCGGCTGACTGTCCCCCATCCCCTCCTCCAAAAGGGTAAGGCCTCCCATGGGTAATTAGCAAAGCCTGGTACATTCAGTTGAGGCAGGACCAAGTCCCTCCCTCTCCCCTGCATCAAGGGTGAGCAAGGTATCCCACTATAGGTAATGGGCTCCAGAAAGCCAGCTCATGCACCAGGGATAGATCCTGATCCCACTGCCAGGGGCCCCTCAAACAGACCAATCTATACAACTGTCTCCTGTATGCAGAGGGCCTGGTCCAGTCCCATGCAGGTTCCACAGCTCTCAGTCTAAAGTTTGTGAGTTCCTACGAGGTTGGTTCAGTTGTCTCTGCAGATTTCCCCATCTTGATCTTGACTCCCCCTTGCTTGTATAATCCCTATTCCCTCTTTTCGACTGGACTCCCAGAGCTCAGCCTGGTGCTTGGCTGTGGATCTCTGCACTTTAACTGGCCTACCCCAGTTATCAAATTGGTGAATATCCAAACCATCTTCATAGAGCATTCATCTGGTAATGGATTGAAACAATTACCTCTATAGCATTTACAAAGTATTGAGTCTAAGTAATCTAGAGAGAATTCAAAGCGTAAAGAGGTATATAGATTATATTATTGTTTTATGTGCCATTTGATGTAGTTTTCTGAAAACCTCCATTAAGACTTCAGTAGTGGTTGCATCTCTACAGTATATATATATATTGCATCTCTACTGTATATGCAGCTCCCTTTTGTCCATTTCCTCACCCAAACTTATTTTTATTTCTTTTCCTAATGACTACTGTTCTGACAAGGTGAGATGGAATCTCAATATACCTTTGATTTGCATTTCTTAGATTCCTGAAGAGACAGACCACTTTTCTGCACTTTCTTAACATCTTATATTTTGTCATTTCCTTAGAACATTTATTGACTGGAGTGTTTGATTTCTTATGTTTAGCATTCTCAGTTCCTTATATATTCTAGATACTAATCCTCCATCAGATTTATAACTTGCAAAGATTTTCTGCCATTCTGTATGCATGACAATTTTTAAATTGGTTAAGATCACAGATGTCCAATAAACAATATCCAAAGGACTGACTTATCCCAATGATTATTAATTTGCAAACTCATTAATACTATATCACTGTCACAAATCATCTGGATTTTAAGTAGAAATATAAATATCAGAATCCATTCAGTGTTTAACTGATGTGTTTGCAAATTAGATGATGTAGATAGGTTTTTTGTTGTTGTTGTTAAACAACAGCATTTTGCTGAATCATGAAAACCCCACCTTTAGTTTATTTGAATGTATGTTCCTGGATTTCTTCCTTTCTGTTGACTAGTGTGAAGTGCATTATTTATATTTTAATTACCTATTTCACTTAGAGTTGTTATAAAATGAAAGCTCCTTACACCTTCATGAGATCATAATCCTGTGTTACCAACCTACACATCTGTAAACTCAGTATGATGGTTTTGCTTAGGAAAAGGAAGTATTTAGCTCCATAATCAAAGGTTTCCATATAAATCTGGAGAGTTTTATTGTAGGGTGCAGCTCTGGAAGAGAAAGTTGGAGTTCTAGTAGTTTAGTTGTTGGCAGAAAATAATCTGACATTGATAATAATAATAATAATAATAATAATAATAATAATAATAATCTGACATCATGTTTAAAGGCTTAAAGGTTGAACCCTTACATCTCTACCCAATACACAACAAACATTATTGCTGACTTATGGAATCATTCATGTACTTCAGGAACCATCCCCAGGGAGTAAATCCAAGAAAGCAGATAGTGATTCTTATGATTGTTAGGAAGGCACTGTTCAGTGGAAAGTGATTCTTTCTAAGGAAGACAAATCAGAGTGTCTCCCAAACTTTTCAAACCTCGAATCATAAATGATGTTTACATATTTTAGTCCCTACATTTACATTTATCATATAATAAGCAAAAATATTTAAATTAATCCCACAAATAAAAGGCAAAAAGCTGTCTTGCAAATTTTCTGCTACTAGAATGAAGTCTTCCTTTTGTTAAATTGCTTTTCCTGAGAACATGTTTTAAGAACTGAATGCAAAATAGTCAATTAAAACATTCATTGTATAAATATTATATAGAAACCATAACTGTCTATTGAAGAAGAAACATGAAAGCCGAAATGTATATAAAGACAGGAAACTTTTCATGAGGCTGTAATGAAGCTCTGCAATCTGCAGAATTAGTCCAACTTGGAAAAATCCTTGGTGGATATCAATAAATATCTAATAATTATTGTACTGCCAAACTAATGTAGCAGAGTTGACCAACATTTGCATAGAGGAAATACAAGGATATTAATTCATACTGACTAAGCTTGAATTTTGAGAGAGTTGTTACTGTGTGTTCATGTCAAGGTCATAGGCAGAGAGAAGCACACATTCCTCCTTAGCAATTATACAAAAAACGTAAGTTTCCCTTCCATAGTCTTTAGGAATAGACATCTTCAGGGAAGGGGTGCCTAATGATTGGTCCATCTTACACTTACTTTTACAAGGTTTTAAAATTGTTGTTTGTAGGGTGCATGAAAGAGCATTTGAACAAATGCTTGGATTTTAATTACACAAGTTCAGAGTTCTATGCTGTATTTTTTTTGTGTTAAGAGATATATGATATTGGTGGGTTTCAAAGGTACAAACTAATTTTCACAGTTGGGGTGCTATGTGCCAACCAAAGGTCATAAAATTAATAAGTTCAACTTGAAAGGGGCCACATTTTCTTGAACTGGTTGGATTTAAATAAAAATAACTGAATTTTATGTATTCTTTAAACATTTTTATTAGAGTTGTTTAGTTTTATGATACTGGTCTAAACATTAGTTGAAATACCTCTCTCCCTATCCTTGTCACTTTCCCTCTCCATCTACCTCCCTCTCTCCACCTCCATCTCTCCCTCTCTCCTTCCCTCCCTCCTTGCTCCTTCCTCTCCTTTCTTCTTTTTCTCCCATTCTCAAAACATAGTATCTGTAGCTCATATCCAATCCTATTTATACAGTAACAAACCAGTTGAAAGGCATTTTGGATATCTGAGCATGCATCTAGACTCATACTTTTTCTGGGCTTCTGAAATATGTTCCTCAGTTTCCAACTGTAGTTTTAAAACCTTTTCTTTTTCTTATTTAAAAATCCCCTTTCTTCAAATATAAAGCAAACAAGAAAATAAAAATATTATTTTTGACCAAAGAAAATTTCCATTTTATAAATTTGGAGAGCAGTTAATTCAGTTATCTTATTGATACTGAACTCTTTCCCATGAAATTTAAAGAGATGATTTACAAGAAACTATTCGAAAATCCATATTTTTGCTTATAAAAAGATCCTATTGTTACTACTCATAATGACATATTTAACATATGCCATCATAATTATGGCTCTTTCTTCATCTCTAATTTTGTTTTTCATCCTTCAGTTCTTAAAAGTGACTGTGTTGACAATAATTGTACTTCTAGCATTCAGAAATATAGCTAAAGACAATGTGCCTAAGCTGGAGAAACATGAAGTCTAAGTGACAATCTGCATCACCACACACACACACACACACACACATACAAAACATACATAGAAATATACATGTTCTTTTGGAAAATTGTTAAATTCCTTGTTCAAATATCAGAATTAATGTCTTGTATATTATGTGTGATAGTCGTTGAGGGGAAGCATATTTTTGGATGTAGGACTGGGCAATATTTCACAGGAGCTAGCTTTTTACCTCAGTTTTTGGGGAAAGCCTCATTGCATGTAGAATGGTATGTGAAAGTACCATATACATGGATGCTGACAGGATGTAAAGGGTATATTCCAGGGATGTGATGGCACATGCCTGAGATCCCAGTACCCAAAAAAATCAAAGCAAGAGAATCATGAGTTCGAAACCATCTGGGTTATGGTAAGAACTTGCCTAGAAAATTAAAGTTGAAGTGAACTGTCAACAGAAAAAGAAGAAAGAACCAAGATAGTGTACTACAAGGCCAACTTACAGACATAATCAAGAAACAGAAATTGTTTCAAGCCAAGAAATGTGCATTTTGGTTCATAATTAACTGGAAATATTGAAGTAGTTTTACATGTGGTATAGAGGAAACAAAGCAGAATTTTCATATTTAACTGAAAAGCTGGGGTGGAGCAAGAAATAGAGGGAAAGAAGTCAGTATAGGTTAAAAACTAGGCTATATAAAGAAGTCATAGACAAATGCAATAGACATGGGATTTCAAATGAAAACCTCAGCGCCGACCATGGGTTATCTTCTTATGTGTTACTGGTCAGAGAGGCCCCAGAGACACAGAAAGAGCAAGGTATTGATATTGCTTTAGGCTGCCCACCATAAATAAATGATAAGACCTTGTTGATGAAGATAACACCCATAGTGGTTGCAAGAAATAGAAAAATCATTCTCAAACTGACCAGGAAACTCTCTCTGCTGGCTACCTTTCACACAGGGCTGAAAGGTGGTATGCAGACTACTGGGTGAGAAAAGGCATCCGTGATCTTAGCCAGGTTACCCCTGCATGGCACAGTGTAGAAATATCAGGAATGGCATACTCACTGGTACAATGGCCGTTATAAGTCTAACCAACCACTCTCTGGTTGGGTTTAAGACCTGATGCATAAGCAGGAATTCATGCACAGTACTGTAAACCTGATGAAAAACACACGGCTAAGGGAATCATACACCCTAAGACAGAATCCGTTATTTTTGCTAAATGGTTATATTGTCAAACTGCTTTCAAATGAGTGTGTTCATTTAGCACAATTGATAGGCTTTTATTGCTCTCAACCTTAGTCAGAGAAGTTTCTCTTTGCACTGGGAAGTAGTTAATTCAGACATTTCAAAGTGCTAAGGACAAGTGATGCCTCTATCAATCTCCCCACCCCAAGTCCTAGGGAACATTATGCAAGAGGGGACTGAAAGGATGTTATAGCAAGAGGACAGGAAGGAGTGCTGTGAAATTCTGCCCTCCGGACTTGACATGACTTTTGCACACATGAGCTCACAGAAATTCTACAATTAGTGTGAAAGTCCTGCACAAAACCAAGCCAATTATAATTCTAGTATAAAGTGGAGGGAGAAGGCTGCAGAGGCCTCACAGCTAGCAGAGAAACTGTTGTTACTTGATTGTTAATGTAGGATGAAGTTACTTGTCTTTAGGGACGTAGCCACTAGTAGACGGTTCATACCCCAGTGGAAGCCCCAATGTCAATGTGCATGTGGACAGTACTAATCGGGCTCAGTGGGTTATCTATGAAAAAAGAAAAAATATGAAATTTAGAAGATGTATTGGGGGTGTCTATGACCCAGAGGAAGTTGGAATAGAAAAGTAGATGTGGATATATTCAAGATACATTATATACATATATATGTATGCATGTATGTATAAAATATATGTGTGTGTATAATATATACATATGATGCTTTCAAAGAATTAATAAAACTACTACTCAAGATAAAAAAGAATGGGTTAGAAAGTTAGTAACCAAATTTTAAATGAGGTTTATAATGGATAAAACATTGAATGACAATTTATTTCAAAGGTTTTGCTTATGGCTGGATGTTAAAAGGCATATTCAAACTTCTCTTCATTTATTTTTAAATGTATTATTTTAGTTAACTTACAACATACTATGCAAAGCCATGAGTGTACATTTGAATCTTACCATCTTCATAGATACATTACATTACTATAATGTGCAATATTTAATTACACAATTGTTTATTTATAAGTAAACATTCTATATAAATGGATATATATATGATCTTGGATATGTAAACATATATGGTTGAGGGGGAATTTGAATTTATTTCAACAAAAATGCATTGATTATAAGCAAAATATAAGCACTTAAAAACCATTAACTACCAATGAAGTAGACAGAAAGGACTAACCTTATATGGAACAACATTAATTTGTTTAGTTAACTAACCCAAGGGTATCATTGAGGAGGTCAAGCTCAGAAGGTAAATGATTGAAACAGTGTTCAAAGATGAGGGAAGACTTGATTTAGAAGGAAAACAGATATAGAAGGAAGAATCCAGAGTTAGTTCCTAGACAAGTTTGGCTTTGATGTGTCTTTGAGATATTCAACTGGAAGTGTTAAGTAGGAAGGTAGAAACATGGATCTGTCAGTCAAAGCCACAGCAGGAATGCTGGGTTTAACAGTGAAAACCCCTAGCAGACTGTCATAGACATGGATGCCACCACTAGCAAGATAATTTACAATAGGAGATTTACGTAAATGGCCTTGAACACCTGTAATAATGAGAAGCTGAGTGTAGAAGATGTGGAGGTACAGAAGACAGAACAGAAGTGTAAGCATAAAAGTATGGGAGTAAGGAAAGGTTTGTTCCTGGCACAGCAGTGGTCAATGGTATTCAATATTACTCGGAGGATAGGTAGGACGAAGTCTAAAGATGTCTGCTCTCAGACCAGTTACAGGATAAATGTTGGTGACTCTGACAGAAGTTTAGGGGAGAAAGGGAATAAAAAACCACAAATTATTGACAGCTTAGAATGAAGGGGCAGGGCAGCGAAGGAGAAATAGATGAGATCTACATGAGCAAACTGGGGGTGGGGTGGGGGTAATGGAGGGCAAGGGATGAGAACATAGGGGAACAGGAGGTTCAAGCTGGAACAGGGACAGAGTAGGAGAGCAAGGAAGGAGATGCCATGATAAATGGAGACGTCATGGATATAGGAAAAGGCAGGGTGCTAGGGAAGTTCCCAGGAATCCACAAAGATGACCCCACCTTATACTACTGTCAATGGTCTGAGAGAGGGTGCCTGAGCTGACTCACTCTGGTGATCAGATGGCTGAATACCCTGTCATCATGGAGCCCTCATCCAGTGACTGATGGAAGCAGATGCAGAGATCCATGGCTGGGTGCCAGGCTGAGCTCCAGGAGTCCAATCGATGAGAGAGAAGAGGGATTCTATGAGCAAGGGACGTCCAGATCATGATGGGAGAATGTACAGAGACAACCAGCGAAACTAGTGGAAATGCATGAATTGTGGACCAATAGCTGAGGAGACCCCATGGTACTAGACTAGGCCCTCTGAATAGGCGAGACAGTTGTTTAGTTAGGACTGTTTAGGGGGCCCCCAGGCAGTGGGATCGGATTCATCCCTGGTGCATGAGCCGGCTTTTTAGAGCCTAGTGCCCATGTTGGGTGGGACACTTTGTGCAGCCTTGGTGCAGGGAGGAGGGACCCGGACCTGCCTCAGCTGAATGTACCAGGCTCTGCTGACTCCCCATGGGAGACTTTGCCTTGGAGGAGGTGGGAATGGGAGGGCTTTGGCAGAGAAGACTGGGGGCGAGAGGAGGGAAAAGATGGGAATATCTGGTTAGTATGTAAAATGAATAGAAAATCTCTTAATAATAATAATAATAATAATAATAATAATAATAATAATAATAAAGACGAGCACACTTATAGCCTCTCAGAAGTACTCAGACAGCAAAGTCAGGGTATAGATTTACTCTGGATCTATATATTACCCAGGAAGCAATGAGCTGAGGAGGGAGGCATGTATTAAAATATGTAAACACCCAAGACCCACAAGCCTGAAGTGTTGTACGATAATTTTATTGTGTTCTGACAAATAAAGCTTGCTTGGAGTCACAGGGTAGAGTTAGCCACTAGGTGACTAAAATTAACCACAGAGGTTTTGGAAGACTGAGGACAGATAGGACAAAACGTAGTAAGGTGGGGCAGAAAGGGAGCGGGCTTTCGGTCTAGAGAAAGGAACAGAGCAGGTAGGGAGGACTGGTAGCTTTTCTGCTCTTATCTTTCAGGCTCTTATCTCCACCACCACCACCACCACCACCACCCCCGCCAAAAGAATTAAGGGGCAGGGGACTAACAAGAGTTAAGAGCAATAACTCCATTTGAAACACTCAGCAATGAATGATTTTTAATAAAAGTAATAGTTTGAAAGGCCAACAATTGTACTAGTATTGCTGTAAAGTGTGTGTGTGTGTGTGTGTGCGCGCGCGCGTGCGTGCGTGTGTTTGTACAAAACAGCACTGGTTTAAGGAAACGATACTTCAGCCTGAATATTTAAATTATGGCAGAACATATTTAAAATAAATAAATGCAGTAAAAAGATGAACAAGAAAACTAGAGCTCAAAAGAAGAAGGGCTGGAAGAATTGAAAAGGTTGATCACCTTAGAAATGAAAACAAATGTTCTAGAAGACTTTTATTCTATAGGGATCCCATGGCAGGGAACAAAACCTGCTAATTAAGTGGCTAAAATCTGTGCTTGAGGAAAGAGAGCTGCTTCTAAATCTGCAGTCTGGAAATGGGACCCAGAAAGTCACCAAGACAGGGTGAATGGGGTAAGAAGGTTAGCAAAACAATGCGCAGAATCTCTTAAGTTGTACTGTGTGCATCCACCAGTGTCGCAGGACTGTATTCGAACTGAACAATCTACTTTCCTTTCTACATATTTGAAAAATAGAGATGACATATTCTCCTGCCGTTTTCTTCACCCCTCATTGTGGGTTTAAAGAAAAATCATAATTAAAAAGAAAAGGTCAAGCAATGATGGAAACAAATGGTAAAATATCACCCTCAATCTCCCAGGCTAGAAATAATCATTAATGCTAGGAAATTTAATTTAAGTCATTTCCTTTGACTGAACATGGATGAAAATTGTAAGGATAGAAAGGCCTGTGCTAGAGAACTTGTCAAAACAGCCTATTGAACTCTTCCATGGTGGTTAGATACACATATCTTACAAATGCTTTCAACGAAAACTTGGGAAGAATGTAATCACACCTTATAAACTATTTTAATACAAATATTAATTTAATTTGTGTTTTGACTTGAGCATAAAAGGCAAAAATAGAAAGAGAACATTAATTACATAAGTGTTTCAGTAAACAGTAGTTCCTGAAATAGCTTAATTATTTTAGTAAATATACAATGAGATATTTTAAAAGTTGAAATCTTTTCATTAACTTCAAGTTCACTGTGAGTTATATATTTGTACGTGTGTATATGTCTGTGTGTGTATGTCTGAATGTGTATGTGTGTGTATTCATGTATGTGTACATGTGTGTGTATATTTATATGTATGTGTGTGTGTGTTTCTGTGTGTGTATGTATGTGTGTGTATGTGCATGTATATGTTTATAAATGGAATAAAAGCAGAGTGGAGATATTGGGGGAAGGAGACAAATGGGAAGTAGGGAGAGATATGACAATGGGGAACAAACATTAGCAGAGAACATGGTATAGATCTATGGAACTATCATGATGGAAATATTTTATAAACAACTGCTTATAGTAAATTCATATGTTTATTTTTTTTACATTATCTAAGTTCTTCTGTGTATGGGGGTTTGGCCAGTTACTTTCTATATGTACAACACACCATGGCTAGACAGAGCAGCATGGAAGATGGCGTCCCCCTAGGCTGACCGTAAACAGCAGGATTGCAACTGTCTCCTGGCCTGGATTTCTCTTTCAAAGTCTGTGGTGGAAAGTCTGATTGTTATCTTATTATTCCAGTGTTTGTATGATTCTTTATTGAAATTAGCTATTTTTACCCAGGTGGACACTGATGGTTTTGTATCATTATTTGTAAAGATACAAGATGTCTTTCTGAGCTATAAATATGGTCTTCTTTTTGATAGGGTTATTTTATTGCTTCTTTTCCTTTTTGCCTCATTGTGCTCTTTTTTAGGAACATCTAATATGTATGAGTTAAATTTCTTTTACATTCCCAATCATCTTATTTTTGCATCTTTGATATTTCCACTTAATTTTGTATATTTTCTCTACTGTGATCATCATATCTGTAACTACGCTTTTAGTCACTTTAATTATATTTTAAATTGCTTTATAATATGGCTTCAATTGCAATATATTTCATTTGTCCTTTTTATCTTGCCTGGGTACTAACATCTTAGTTTGAGTTTTCACTTATGATGTGTGGAAATATTATATTATTTAAGCTATTATATTTCTTTTCTGACTTCTTTGAAAACAGGAAAATATTACCGATGTAAATTCTTTCTGTATTTAAAAGGACTATATTTTCATAGGCTATATGTTTCTTAACTATCCTTTTAAGACTTAGGATTAACTTCTCTATTTTTCTCATAGTTTATTTGCTGCTCTCTAGCTTTTACTCAAATATAAATAGGGCTAGCTACCTCCTGAAAAGTCAAATGGAGGGGGGATAAGGAGCTCAAAGAGGGAATTCCAGAGGCTGCTTATTTGTGATGTCAACAATCTAACATCAAATTAATTGCTCTCATTTCCCTGTACTCAGGCCTGTTCTTGGTGTTCAGGCAATCACCTTGACTCACAGGGAATCTCCCTAGCTTGAATCTCCCTGTACTACTGCCCCCAGGCAGGAGGCAAGGCTGTTGTCAATAACAACAGGGAACATCCATTTGGTCCCCACATCAAATTCCATGCTATTAGCAACCTACAAAGAGAGTCTATTCTTTTCAGCAGCCACTATGTCCCCTGGATCCTGCTACTTTTAATCAAAGAACCATTGTATATGACTTTCCAGACTATAACATTTGCTTTTGGAAAAAAAATCTATACCCATTAATGTTCAGGGAGGCATGCATCATCTCTCAGCATCCTGCCCTGTTTGGGCCCAGATTTCATTTGGAGGATATGTAAATAGTTCAGAGTTTGACATTTTTGACTATTTCTTTGTTTCCTTTTACCTAGAAGTTATGATACTTTTGTTTCAAAGTTTCTTACCATGACTTTTGATAGATTAAAAAAAAAAAGCCTACCTCCACTCTGCAATTTTAAACCTGAAGTTCACCTGCACTCATTTAAAAAGTGATTCAACATTTAACATTTGATAATGATGATGGATGTTATTCTGTTGTGTTTCCCAAAACAGTTTCAGAGTTTGAAAACAAACAAACAGAAAAAAACCCACAATTCCAAAAAAGAAAAGTCAGTTTTGAAACTGAGCCTTTTCTGATGCATGTAAAAATGTGATGAGATAGACTGGCCTGCATGTGGAGACAGTGATCCCTGCATCATTAAAAGTGGGAGGATTTCAGGTGGGTTATTTCTAAAGTGATACTTGCAAACACCGAAAGCCACAAACCCTTTCGTCTATTTGACTTTAAGTACATACCGGTCCTAACACCATCTCCTTCTTGTTACAATGAGAGGGGAAAAAAGTTTCTGCCTGAAAGATTTTATCCCTCACAACCCATTTTCTCCCTCAGCCTGACCCAGCAGTGAAGTCAAAATGACAGATCTGTGACATCATAATAATTTTTCTCCTCCAGGAACAAACTGTGAAGCCATTAACACAGGATGGTGACTTCACCACAGGATCAAACAGAGCGGCTGGCTACAGAGGAAAGAAGGAGCATTCTTATTCAAGCACACATAGATCTTCAATAATAACCAGAGAAATTCAGAAAATTACTGTCAGAGTAAATTGCATTTTGTATAAATGCCAACTCCTTTCAAGTCTGCCCCAGCATGATCATCCTTCTGTGTAGTGTTGCTGCCTTCTCTCCTAAGGGACCTTTGGCAGACTCCTCTTTTGTATTTCATATATCATTAAAATGACTTAAAAGAATAGGAATCAGGTAAGCCTGGCATTTGTTTTTAATTATTTACATAAATAAAGAGGTGTCCTTATTTTATGCCTACAAGTGCTCAGAAAATATATTTTTATCAAGTGGATTTTATGTTTGTGTTTATATCAAGCCTTGAATAGATGAGATCTGTGCATTGATTAGCTCAGCAGGGCAAAATGTATATGTTTTGGTCTATGTGAGGTCTTTTGTAAATAGGGTGGTTCTTTAGTAATTATTGTTTGCATCTTTGTTCAATGAATGCTATCTATGTGCAGTATCAAGGGTAATATATGTTCTCTTCTTTTGAACAAGGTTGGTATATGTGAAAAATTCCACAATCTGACAAGGAAAGGAGCAATACATACTACACATGCTGACTGCAGAGGAGCATGTCATGCCTGTGAAGGCTGTGGGAACAGAGAGGTTAGCACAATGTGACAGTTCAATTGCTGTCCTTATAGCTGTATGTCCTCGGTTATAAAACAGGTGAAATCTGTACTGCTGTCACAGGATGGATGCAGACTGTAAATGAGTCATGGGTGGAAAGCACTTAGGAAAATGCCTTCAATAGATATAACAGCAAAAATGAGCTGCAGTTTTCTGATAATATTAATGAAATTAGACTTTAGAATTTTAAGTAAAATAATTCAGTAGGCAAAAGTCTAGGACAAGGTAATTATTCTGAGAATTCTCAAAAGAGATAATTGAAGGCATCTATGCAATATATTTGGAGAACATGATTAAATTAGTTTATTGGAAGGTGGGTGTCAAAGAAAGGAGCGAAGAAAAATAGGCTCAAAGAAATAGACACTGATGAAATTGGAAAATGTAATTCAGGCTACATTTAGAAGTTCAATCATATTTCTTATGTATTCAACAATATATGTCGAAAACATATTATCAAAGAGTCATCTAGTAAATAAAAATATAATAAATGGGGTGGAAAAATAGTTTTATCACCCTAGAACTTATACTGAGCCCAGGAAAGATAAGGATGGCATTGGATAAGAATATAATATGGTACAATTTGTACCTTAGAATAACTAATTTCATAGTCACAATAAGATGAAACAGAGGCACATGGGAACCAGAGGATTCTTATACCATGCTACTGCAGTGACCCAGCAATGATAGAAGACAATGAAAGACAATGGAGTATTAGACTGGAGGCCGTGAGATTAGTGGAAAACAAGTGTTAATTTGAGAAAGACGAGAAAGAAACAACTCATGTTAATTAGAAACTGCAAAAATGCTGAAGTTCAGAAGAGATTGTATTCTGATCTTACCATAATATTCAAGAAAAAAACTAGCAAATTATCTGGAAGGTCTGTGAACGCTCGTTTTCTTTCTTCTTTCCTTCCAGCCTTCCTTCTCTTTCTACTTAGTTTATTAGCAGGATATATGAAGACATCAAAAGGGAAAACAAAAATGTGCAGAAAATGGTCACTTCCTAGGACCTCCTGGAGATAGACAAAAAAACAAAACAGGAAATGAATCAGAAAAGTTAAAATGTATACTGAAAGCCCTCATATTGTCATTGGGGAAGTTGGGAAGAGTTCTCTAATGGAGAAAATGTTCTAAATGAACCAAAACACCAAAAAAAAAAAAAGTACACTAAAAAGGGACTGTTTGAGTGCTTTGAAAGTCAAGCGGATATTCCTTTTGCTCACTTTTAAATGGAATCCCACTTAACTATTTCAAAAGCACCTGCTCCTTTTTACACTTTCTTATTTATTCTTTGTGTCTGTCACACCATGTGTCTCCATCCCATTCATTTCCCCATCCTTTCATATCTACCCTTGGCCCTTGCAACCCCCCCCCCCCCCCGCAAAAAAAAATTTAAGAGAAAAGGAAGCTGTAGTGTGACCCTTTGGTCCACATATCTTTATTTGTAAGTGTTCATTGCAAAGAGTCATTGGTCTGGTTTGAGGCCTCTGGTTTCTGCTACCCTATTGATGCTGGGCCCTCACTGGGACTCCTCTTGGATATCCTGTCATTGTCCTGTGTTGTAGAGACCCTGCAGCTTTGTGTCTGCAGATCCTGCCCTTCACAAGCTCCTGCAGGTCATGGATTGGGTGGGTGTTGGGGTGGGCCAACTCATAACCCTGGGTCTGGGACTGGGTAGTTGCAGGATTGGTCAGCCTGCCAGCTCTCCCTTGTCCTCACCACCAATGTGAGCTCTCCAGCATTGCCCTGGCTAGTTTACCCCTTGCAGCAATGAACAAGGCCAGTTCTCCTGCTTTCATGCCCTCAGGGTGAGTGAGATCTCCCATACCTACACCATCAAGGCTGGCTCTACTATGTTGCCCAGGAGAGGAAGCACCTGCTTTTCATTGCTGGCAAACTGAGAAAATGATAAATGGCTCCATGTAGAGTCAACACCTCCATGAAGGAAAGGAGGGATACTTCTTAATGGTGTCAGATAATTACATTCTCTTTACACTTGGGATATGCGGTTAATTTTATTTTAATTTACTCAAATTTCTGTGGCCTGTAAGGAACGGGGATTATGCTTACAAGGAAGATTAAGATAGAAGTTTCAACTAGCTATGTGCTGACACTGGCCCATCTGTACAGGATTTCTCCTCTCATCATATATAGATTTATGGATGAGTTCCTCTATTACCAGACATCTTTTCTTCTTAAAGGTGACAGAAACTTACAGCTGTAAATCAGTAATAAGGGCAGTTTTCATACATTACAATCCACTGCACAATGTGTTTCTTCATAAACTCCCAGGGGTAAATAAATAAATAAATAAATAAATAAATAAATAAAAAGATACATGTCTGCAGCCAGCTGCCATGAAGCAGTCAAATGTCAAATATATAGGCTTCTCTCTCTCTCTCTCTCTCTCTCTCTCACACACACACACACACACACACACACACACACACACACACACAGACACAGACACACACACATATTTGAATTAATATATATAGTTCTGGAATGTATATTTCTGCCAAGGTAAGGCTAAAATCCATCCAGACCATATCATCATAAAGCACACTACTGAATACTCATAGCATGCTACCCATAGGACTACTTCTGAAAAGCCCTTCAGATTTAATGTTGGAGGATAAGAGATCCTGAAAGATGATCTATCCAAGTTACTGAAGTCCTCCTGTCCCAGAATTTTTTTTCAAGCAATAAACATTTGTGCCTATTTTGAGTCCTATAGAGAGGCACAGGCTGAAATTTGCTACTTCCTTTGAGTTTGATATCATGACAATGAGAAGTTCTGGACTGCTTGCCACTACCCATATGCTATGACCTTTTTCACTACTGTCTTGTTAACGTTTTATTGCTGTGAAGAGCCATGTCCACAGCAACTCTTATAAAGGAAAACATTTATTTGGGGCTTGCTTATAGTTAAGAGGTTTCCTCCATTAGTGTCATGGAAGCATGCAGGCAGACTTGGTGATAGAGAGGTACCTGAGAGTTCTACATCTGGATTAGCAGGCAGCAGGAAGAGTATATCATGTGGGTGTGGCTTGAGCATCTGAGACCTCAAGGCCCATCTCCAATGACACACTTCCATATATATATATGGAACACATGGTACCTCATCTGCAGTTCAAAGCCTATCATAAAAAAACACCCCAGAAAAAAAAACATCTTAAACAAATTTTCTTCAAAACAAGCCAATCTCAATCTAGTTCTGATTCACCTTCTGTGACAAGTGTGGAGGTTTAGTTACCACATGAAATGGGAATAGCAAGCAAACAATACTTAGAATCAGAATATTCTTGACGTAAGTTCAAAGTATGCTAAGATGTCAAAGTGGATACAAAGCAGTTGCTGAAGTCTCCTTCCTACAGAGTATGTTAGCTTCCTACATGGTCTACTTACTCTCCAAGCCATGTTGACTCTCTACAGTGTATATGTACACGTGAAGGAACCAAATAACAAAGCAGGAAGTAATGATAATTTAAGGATTTAAATCTCTTTTTGGGTATTTTTTTTTTTTAAAAAAAAAGTGGAACTCCTGTGTCTGCACATTGGGAAGAGATGAGATCCAAGACTTTCCTGGTGAAGTAATGGACATGAATAAATGAGAGGAAAGAAGGATGAAAGAAGGTGGAAATACAGGAAAAAGATGAAGTGGAAGATAGGAACTGGGTCATGTTGGCCAGCTTGTGTGGATGAATGACAGTCAAGTATCAGACTATACCCAAAACATGAGAGGTTATTTGGACATGGTTGGAGATACATTATTGTGTGTAAGCATATGTATGTCTTCCCCACCATATGTGTGTGTGTATATGTTTCTGTGTTTGTGTGTGTATAATACATAGTGGTGATGTGATAAGTTCTGAAACAAAATTGTAACTATTTGGGATATATAGACACAGAATGAAAAGATTATAGGAAAAATTTGGTACATAATAATGCTGCATAAAGTACTCTGGAAGACAAATACTCCAAAAGTGATTTGGTGTTTTTTTTTTTAAGAGAATTCACCCATTTGAAACACTTTTGTATGATTTCTTTTTATGACATCATTGTTCCTAAATCCGAGTACTACATAGTTGCTTGTGAAGATTTAAATATTGTTAATGTCTGAGATAGTTATTGGGGCCTTTTTAGTATTTCCCAAGAGACATTGAAAACCTACATCTAAAGATGAACAAGTCGGGTAGGTAGAGCAGGTCATACTTCAGAGCTGTGTCACAGAAGGTGATTCCTGGAGTAACTATAGGTCCTTTTAGAAGGTGTTCACACTGCTTTCAAACTTTAGAAATGTTATAAAGGCATGAAAAATGGTGAAAAGCAAAGCTTCCCAGATACTCTTTTCTTTCATCTGGTAGCTGCCAGCAGAAGTTGCCCAATTTAGGTTGTTTTTTTCCCACATTAACTAATGTAATCAAGATGATCCCACACAGACATTCCCACAGGCCCACCTGTGGGTAATGCAGAGTAAAGAGTAGCTGGAAGCCAGACCATGAGGTCATAATGTGCTGTAATATTCTGACCACAGGGGATGCTGAAAATCTGAGCAGACACAGTTTATCAGTGTAGATGTGAGATAAATGAGATAGCAGTATGATTTCATAGTAATATTTCTAAATTTGGGGCATTAAAGGAGAACTTGGAAAACATCTGTTATCATGATTTATTTATAAATCTTTAGACTCACAAATTTTCTGTTTAGTGGTGAGCTTCAGCTCACTGATGGTGGCTAAGCAAATCACATCTGAATGTAGCACTGTGGGTCAGTGAAATCTAAATAAATTGGAAGCATCTCTGAAACACGATGGTGATTAGATACCTAGAAATGTCTGTTAGATAAGAATTTGGTCTAACAAATAACTGAGAGAAACAGAAGTCATGATTAGCCCTGTAAATATTTCTTAATCACAATACTTAAACATATCCATTATTAATTAATAACATGAGCTGCCCACAAACTACTTTTGGAGTTTGCTATCAAGTGTAATAAGTGACCTTGAATATACTCTTCTATGAAGTGCCAAATGAAAATATACATCTGATTGTAAGTGAATCTGACAGATAAGGGAGCTATATTTGTGTTTGTATATGTAAATTTCTGAAAAATAACAATATTTATGCTGGTTTTATAAGATAAAGTTATTCTGGCAGGGATTGAATTTGTTTTATATGAAAGACCTATACTTGGTCAGAAATTTAATCCACTCAGCTCAAAATTTATTCTTTTATAGAAGTAACAAAGAACATGTTATGAAAGAGAATTCGCTAACCTCCTTGTCATTAAATTGAAATCATTCACAGCTTCTAAAAATTGTTATGGATCTATGAGCTCTGATATAAAATCTAAGATTTTAGAAATCTAATTGTATTTGTCTGTACGCAGCTATTTTTTATTATTATTTTGAATGTGTATAAGGCTTCAAGGTAATGAGATCCATTATTCTCTGTAAGCTTGCTACCTGCTGTGTAAGATAGCGCTTCCATTTATTTGAAATGTCTAAAGGGATGTGAATGCAAACTGTTAATCACTTGTGTTAGAACAGATGTCCAACTGAAATGCCTAAAGTAAAGCAAGTTCAGAAAGCAACACGAAGCAATCGTGAGAACACAGAGTTAGAAACTGCAACTCTTTAGAACCTGTGAGGAATTGGTAGGAATAGCTGAGTTTTTCCAGATAATTAAGATGTAGTCCTGTCAGTAATACAAAAAAATTGTAATTGTCTCAAACCCAGTACCTGACATAGTCTCATAGGCTAAAGGAGACAGAAGCAATGGAGACCCAGGAACTTTTTATAACAATTTATTGAAGTATAATATGTATTAGTAAAATTTAAAAATTTTAACTGTACAAATTGATTAATATATAGAACTTTTGTCTGTAACAAAATACATAATATTTTCACCTATCCACAAATGTTCCTTGCCAGCCAGATTTTATGCAATCCTATATTGCATAAAAGTCCAGTACTGGAATCATACAGAATATAGCCATGGACATGGCTACTTCTGCTCCGTTTTCTGTATTCACTATTTACCTATGTAACAGAAGTATTTGGGGTTTGGTTTCATCTTACTTGTCTAACAGCATCCCTATGTGTGGTCGTTGTTGTATTTTAAAAAGTGCTCGAAGGAGTCAAACCATAAAACAGGGCCCACATGAGAGGTTTATTGAGGGGAGGAGAAAAAGGGGGCAGGGAAGGGAGCAGAGACTGGTCCCTGGGGAGGAGAGTGAAGGAAGAGAAACAGAGTGAGATGGGAGGTGGGCAAGCTCCACCTTTTATAAGGAAACATAGTGAATGGGCACAGGGGTTGCTCTTAGTGGCTGCAGCTGAGGATATATCCTATCAGGACCCTAAAAGCAGGCCAGTACAGATGCCTAAATGCTAGCATTCCTCCCTTTTGTTTATTATAAAAAGGTGAGGAGTTAGAAAGGGGTAGTAGGTGAGGCTGGGATGAGGGAGCCATGTTCTCAAGATTGCTTCCTGCTGACTTAGGGGGCATGAGTCATCTTTGGGGGAGCTGAGAAAGCTAGGGTGCCAAGTCGACTCCCTGGAGCTCACAAAAACTTCAAAAAGAGATAAGTTTTAGAAACATTAGAAAGCAACCAAAGGGAATTTACAATCCTGAGCTTATGGCTATGATACTACAGTGGCAGAGTATAGTGTTTAGTACTCTGCCAGAGCTAGATTAGTAGCTTATCAGAACTCCATCAATTAATGTCAAGGTTGTGCACAGTAACATATCAAGAGAGAGAGAAATCTGGAACATTTTTCATTCTTGTATACATATCAAATCACTTTCTCCTTATCAGCACTTAAGCTTTCCTATCTTCATATAAACAAACCTTAAAGCACCTACCTGTTCCTTTCCCATCACCACAACATCACCTTGACACCCTCTTTCTATCCCATTTATCAGGAGACACAGGTGGTTGATTACTGAGGGCAGTCAATAGTAAAATGCTACATTGAAATCTGTTCTGTGCGTTTACCAAATACCTTATTTATCAAAGATATGTCACCACCTATTTTAATTCTCTAGAAGCTTAGTGTTTAACACTTGGTAAAAACATAGGTGTAAATCTCTAAGTCAGTTTTTGTTCATCTGAATAGACCTTTATAACCTTAAATTTTCATCACCATGGAGTTGGATCACATATAACTTTACATTTCTGTCATCATACAAAAGTCTAAACCAATCCAAACTATTTGAATCTTGTTGCTTTCTTAGTCTAAAAGGAGATACAATGAACAGAGAGCTCATTAGGACTAAGACGTGTACTCTAACCTTAGTGAAAGATGGCTGCCACCCATGAAGCTGCCACATCATTATGAGGTCACCAGCCAAGACGGTTGCTGTTTAAAACGTTTTTCTAAATAATAGTTACATGCACAATACACAGACTTGAATCCAAGTTTCAAACACATACACGCAGATTAAACCCAGCTTACATTTACACACATAGGGTTAAATCCAAGTCTCTCTCTCTCTCTCTCTCTCACACACACACACACACACACACACACACACACACACACATACACATACACACACACACACACACACACACACACACATACACAATAAACAGGAGTTGAATAAATTGAAAGAAAGGGAAAACTGGTGTGTGTTAAGCAAGATAAAGCTAGTTTCTCCATCTCTGACTCACACATTGCAGCAGACCTAGACAGGACATTTAGAGAGAGAGAGATGGAGCAGACAGATAGGAGCAGATCTTGGAGCAAAGAAAATGAAAGAAAGGGGAGAATTCTTCCTTGGTTCCCCAACTGCTTGGTCCAAGGAATACTGAGAGCAGTCTCACATCCAGGGGAATGGTCAGAGGCAGGTAGCCCCACCAGAGATCCAATTGTTGTTATTGAATGAGAGCTGTTGGTGAATGAGAAAGCAGATTTGTTGCAGGTGGAAAAGAGCAGATCCATTGGGGGTGGAGCAGGTATATAAGGCACTAGTGTGAAGTAGGTACCTTTGGCAGGCCCTGCCAAGGTATACCACAAAACAAACATGCCACACACAACAACAGCGTTAGTGCAAGAGGTTTATTGGGAGGGGGAGAGCCAAGAGTGAAAGAGTGGTAAGCTGCATTTTAGTGGAGACTTGAGAGAGGCAGGCAGACAAGAAAGAGAAGCAAGAGAAAAAAGAAGAGGCCAAAGAGGGAATTAGAGGCAAGAAATGGGGCAAAGAGAATGAGCTCTGCCTGGTGGGCACTTTTAAAGGGTGCACATGCCTTGGAAAAGACCTGAAACCAGGTGATGATGTAACTTCTTCAGCAGAGGCTGAGCAGGGGAAATGCAATTTAACTGGGAGGCACAGCAGCAGGCTTCGTAGCTTGCAGGAGCTGAGGAGAGCAGGAAGAAAAAACAGAGAGAAGGGCTTGGAAGCTTGATAATGGGGTATCCCCTTCCATCTATTGGAACGCTGTTGGAAGTTGCAAAGGTCCCATGAAATACCGGGATATGGGGTGTAGATAAGCAGCCATTTGGATTGATATCTAAGGGGCATTGGGGCAAAAGTGGATACGTTTAGCCCTTAAGTTGGGTGGTAGGTTTGGTTGCAGGTGCATTTTCTATGAGTAAGGTAGAGAATATCTAAGGGCCGGGATCTCTAGCATCCCAGAAATTCAGCGAGGATCTATGAGGAGGCACAGTCTGCCCAGTGGATCATCATCCAAAAAAGCAGGGACCAATGGGCTAAGAGCCCGAGTGAGACACCGTCACCTCATACCAGGACTTCAAGAAAAGCCAGAAGGCAAGGGCTGTGCTCAAGAAATAAAGCCTCCCTTGTGGGAAATGGCCAGAAGTGAAAAAGGGGGGCGACTTACCAATCGTCACTGTTGAAAGGAGAGTTCCAGTGATCTATTAGGTGGGGAAGTGGGGCTGTCACTGGAGGACAAGGTTCCAGGGTCCCAGCGTGTCTCAGACTTTTGGGAGAGCCTATCTGAGTCTTGGCACCAAATGTTGTATTTTAAAAAGTGGAACAAAGGAGTCAAACCCCACAACAGGGCCCATGTAGGAAGCTTATTGAGGGGAGGAGAGAGAAGGGGCAGACTGGTCCCTGGGGATGAGAGTGAAGGAAGAGAAAGAGAAAGAGGTGGGAGGTGGGCAAGGCCTGCCTTGTATAAGGAAACATAGCTAATGCACACAGCGGGTGCTCTTAGTGACTGCAGCTGAGGATATATCCTGTTAGGCCAGAACAGGTGCCTAAATGCTAACAGTTATACCAGTTTGCTGTATCATTCTATTGATGGACATTAATGTCATTTCCTGTGTGAGGCTGTTGTGATTAAAGTTAAAATAACCACTCCAATATAAGTCTTCTTGTGGTCATATGCAGTTTTTCTTGATTAAATTAGGAATCCACTATCTATGCAACACTTTACACATAATTTTATAAAACACTGTCAAAGAGTTTTTCAAAACAATAGTAACATTTTTATTCCAGTTAATCTTGAGAGATTTTTTAAAGCTGAAAAATGAAACTATAAATTTAGTATGAGTATGTCTAATTTTTCAAGAAATACACAGATTATAATTTTCAAGTGACAATTGAAGATTTTAAATATTAGCAGATAATTTCAACTGTTTCAAATAAATAGCACTATATAACACAATGCATTTGATTCCCAGATTTTTCTAGGCAAACAATGTGACAATTCTGATATGTTATATACTTCTCTTAACTTCTTAAACAGAGAAATATTTAAAAGTTTACTTGCTTCTTGATAACTCAGAATAATTATGTATCTGTAACTTGTTGCTAAGAATTTGCCTGCTATTGAAATATATGAGGTACAAAAGGTATCTCTCAACACAAAGCCATCTCTGGGAATGTAGAGATGATATTTTGCATTATTTATGCTTTTCTATTTTTTTAATCTCATTTATTGTCATCAACATAGTGCTGTGAACTCCACATTACAGATGTGGTCAACTTTCTCTTCTCTTCTAATTTGTTGCTTTCTAGTATCCTTTGTGGAAATTTAAATATTGTCTTTTTCTTAAGCAACTATAGATAACATAGAAATGAATAAATTAGTGGAGAGTGGAATGACAGCCCTATGAGCAGAGTAGGAAATGTGAAGACATGCATTTTATGACATGTTTTTCTACCTATTTATTTTCTATGATTAGATCACATACTATTGAAGGGAGTTACCAAGAGAGCTAAAATTTTAGACAGCTAAAATACAGTCTTTTTCAGTAAGGGGTTTCTCCAAAGACAAAGACCTTGGAAAAGAAAGGCAGGCAGAAGAGATGTTATTATAATGTAATTTCTTCCAGGAAAAAAAAATACATTCCCACTTGTGTTTGTCATTCTCTATATAACAGAGCTGTGTTTCCTAGTATTTATTATGAATATTTATAACCAATGCTGTTACAACCATTGGTGTTCAAATAATGCTTAAATACTGTCTAAGTATGCTTTCTATTGTGATAAGGACCAAAAGCAAAAGTAACTTCGAGGAGGAACTGTAGCTAGAATTTTCCTGCCTGGCCCACAGTCAGGACTAATCACTCTCACCCACCAGTCTCACGGCCGCTCAGACCCAACCAAGTAAACACAGAGACTTATTTTACTTACAGACTGTATGGCCGTGGCAGGCTTCTTGTTAACTGTTCTTATAGCTTAAATTAATCCATTTCTACAAATCTATACCTTGCCAGGTGGCTTGTGGCTTACCGGCATCTTTACATGTTGCTTGTCCTGGTGGTGGCTGGCAGTGACTCCTTCTGCCTTCCTGTTCTTTCTTTTCTCCTCTCTGTTAGTCCCGCCTATACTTCCTGCCTAGCCAAGGCCAATCAGGTTTTATTTATTGACCAATCAGAGCAACTTGACATACAGACCATCCCACAGCACAGCCAAGTGCAGACCATCTCAGACACCTGCATGCAGGGCCATGGTCCTAATCATCCTCTATGCGGACCTGCTGGGTAAAGCCACAAAGAACCTGAGAACGGGCTCCCACAGGACATACAGAACATCCCACAGCAAGGAACAGATTTATTTCATTTTGCACTTTATTGTCTATTGTCAGAACATGGTCAAAGAAAGGACATGTGGTGAACAGTGCCTTAGGGAACTGTGAGAGAGGCTCCAGGAAAAACAAAAACAAAAAACTTTTACCTCAAGTGTATTTGGTTCCCTGGATTGTTTTTGGGTGTGGTTTTGTGCCATTCAATTTATAAGACATATTTATTCTTGTTAGATGTCAGAACACAGCTATAGAACCCAATTTGGTCAGTATATCCTGAATCTGAATACCTTGTTTTCATGCTTTCCTAGATATAATCTGTTGTGGGATGATCTTTCTGTATGCTGTGAATATGTGTTGCTCTCATTGGTTAATAAATATAACTGTTTTGCCCTATAGCCAGGCAGAATGAGGTTAGGCATCTATAATCAAACTAGAAATGAAGAAAGGTAGAGTCGGGGCAGATGCCAGCCAGCCACCAGAAGCAAAATGTGTGGAAAATAAGATATCAAGCCATGAACCAAGTGGCAAAGCGTAGATAAGAAGCATGGGTTAACTTAAATGTAAGAGCTAGCTAGTAATAGGCCTGAGCCATTGGCCAGGCATTTATAATTAATATAAGCCTCAGAGTGATTATTTCAAAGTGACTGTGAGACAGGGAGCCTCAGCTGACACATGGCACCTCAAGGTGATGCACATACATCCACATAAAACCTGAGAAGGCTTGAAAGAAAGGGTTCTAGAGACACAAATATGGAGCCAAGTCCAGCTTCATAGTTTTTGTCTCTTCCCTTAGACACAGCATGCATGCTTGAGCTACAGCATGGCAGATTCCCATTGCAGTACATGAAGTACACAGAGATGTCTTCAAGCCATGCAGCATACTGTGTGGCAGATTTAGCTTTTGCTCATACAGACAAAAAGAGTTAAAGATACACAGTAAAAACAAATTCAGACAGAGAGAGAGACCCCTAAATAGGTCACAATGTGTTTAAAGGTTGTGCATAGGCTTGAGGGGGGAAAAAGAAAAGAATATATATAGCCTTAAATTTAAAATGTAGGTTTAAAATAATAAAATAACATCCTTAACAGGGGGATAAAGTGATATAAAGAAAATGAGCCACATAAAGATGAAAAATACACAGAGTCTGGATACTGTATATTATTGTGTTGTCTAAATTTTTTGACAGCTAATGAACAAATGATAACTGCTGAGAGACATTTGATATGAAATCTTCTAGATTAAACCAACCTATATATTTTTAAAATGTCTTGACTTCAAATTTTAAGTCAATGGATATGTTGCTTTAAGAAGGAGTTTCTGCTCTTATTTCTACAGAAAATGAGAAGCTATGGATTCATTCTGGATTAGTAAAGATCAGATTTGATCAAGGAAGACCCTTTGAAGTTGCTGACTACAGACATGAAAAAATAAACCCAAAGTAATGACAAGACATGTGATGTACATTTTACCTGCTTAAAATATAAAATAAAGACTTATCTTTGACTGGCTTGTGTACAATACATAGTTTATAATTATATTAACACAGATATATATGTTATCTTTAAAAGTTTATATATTTTCAGAACAAATGGACCAGACACCAATAAAAATGGATGATCCAATGTTTCAATAAACCTTGTTACAACTTCCTCTGAGTTCTACATCCAAAACAGCTTCAAGGCTGCTGGCTGAGATGGACCAGTCATACAAAATATCCCAGTTAGGACTTGACTATAATTCTAAATTTTCACAAAGTCCCCAAAAAACTACCAGTACTCCCAATCAGAAGGAAGTAGTCTAGAGAACTATACTCAAATTCCCAAAAATATTGTTTATGAATGTTTGTTTTCATTTAAGGGGTTTGGTTATAAATTGCTAGTGGTCATAGTCAATCTCTTTCTAAAGAAGAAAGGGATTTATGATATAGAAATGATGGATAAAAGGGCAGATTACTGTGAAAAAAGGGTAGATTATTGAATATACTTTAATCCAAAAAACAACTCTTAATCTCAAAATATTTTACATTGGTATGAATTTTAGTTTATTGATACAAATTTAAAATCAATTTTATTATATTGTATGTATATTTCTGCTCTTGTTTATGGTATTATGTTTAAGCAGCTCATTTAAAAATGTAATGTATAATTAAAAATACAGATTAGTAGTTAGTATTCTATAATAATCAAACTTATAGCCATATTGGTTAGATTTTCTATGTATACAAAGATTCATTTAAATTAGATAAGTAATCGTCAAATACTTCAAAGACTTACAACTATGGCATTTAAAATGTTTTAAGACCCAGTCCAGTCCCATGGGGGCTCCACAGCCACCAGTCAGCAGTTCATTAGCTTCTGCTAGTGTGGCTGGTCATCTCTGAACATCCTTCCATCATGATCTTGACGTCCTCTACCTGCAGGATCCCTCCTCTCTCTCAACAATTGGATTCCCGGAGCTCAGCCTGGTGCCTGGCCATGGATCTCTGCATCTGCCTCCATCAGTGACTGGACAAAAGCTCTGTGATAACAGCTAGGTTATTTGCTAGACTGGTCACCAGAGTAGACCAGTCCAGGCACCCTCTGGACCACTGCCAGCAGACCAAGGTGGAGTCATCCTTGTGGATTCCTGAGAGCCTCCCCAGTACCCTGCCTCTTCCTATTCCCATGATGTCCTCATCTATCAAGGTATTTTCCTTGCTGCCCTCCCACTCTGTCCCTGTTTCAGCTTAACCCTCCCATTTCCCTATGTTCTCATCCCCCACTCCTCGCCCTCTGCCACCCTACACACACCCAGTCTGCTCATGTAGGTCTCATCCACTTCTCCTTTGCAGGGTCATCCATGTGTCCCTCCTAGGGTCTTTCCTTGTTAGCTAGCCTCTCTGAAGTTGTGAGCTGCAGTCTGGCCATCCCTTCCCTCACATCTAGTATCCACTTATAAGTAAGTACATACTATGTTTATCCTTCTGAGTCTGGGTTACCTCTCTCAAGATGATATTTTCAAGTTCCATTCATTTGCCTGCAAGTTTCATGATATAGTTGCCCTCTGGATATGGAAGATGGTTGTTTGGCACAAAGGCAGGGGGATCAGGATCTGTCCCTGGTGCATGAGCAGGTTTCTGGGAATTTGGTGCCTGTGGAGTGATGCTTTGCACAGCCTTGGTGCAGTGGGAAGGGGCTTAGACATGTCTAGGCTCAGTGTGCTGGACTCTACTGACTCCTCATGGGAGACCTTGATTTGGGGGATGTGGGGTGGCTTGGGAGAGAGGGCTGGAGTTGAGGTGAGAGAGGAGGGGCTATCTGTGGGTGGTATATGGACTAAGTAGAAAATTTCTTAATAAAGAAAAATGAAAAAAAAATGTTTTAAGAATTTAGACTTTTCTCAACAGACCCATCTGCTCCTAGCAGCATTAATTAGTTCAAAGAGAATTATGGGCATCAAAGAAACTCCTTATGGAGTTTGCTTTCAATGTGGCCATTTGGGCAAGAAACTGCTCTTTATACAGTATATGGACTTCCTGACCATATACTGTATAAATTGGACATGTAGGACCCACAGGAACGTGACCATTAAAATCTGCCCAAACAAGGTAAGATGGTACTTCATACAAGAGACTGCCAGACATTCTGCATGACACAGAGGAAAGTGTCTGATGAACTTTGCCAATATAGGCAAGACAAGCAAATTTCCTGCTTCAATAAAAAGTCTACCAGATATTCTAGGCCTATAGGCTGAAGTTGAATACCCCAATGTTACAGAAGATCTTCGGGTGACTGTCCAGGCAGCCAGATGTCTCTGTCATTCTAGAATTTTGGAAGTTTCCTGCAATGCACTTTCTGTTTACTCAGGTAATATTATATCCTACTAGGGACTTGGATGGAATTGAAGACTAGATAATTATAGTTCTCCTTAGTTATGATAAAAGGTAAATTAGATATGAAACTTTAGACTCACAAAGATATGATAGATGATAAAGTATTTTTCTTTAACTTTGTGAAATACAAATAGACTGAATATTATAAATGTATTTCTTGCTTAATAACTGTCTTGTTTTATGTAATTTTACTATGTTGAAGTTAAAACCTTCCTTTTTGATCAGACAGAAAGGGGGAAATGCTGTGGGATGGTCTTTCTGTATGCTGTGAATATGTTGCTCTCATTGGTTGATAAAAAAAGCTATTTTGGCTAATAATTAAACTGAATAAGGTTAGCCAGTAAGATCAAACTGGAGAAAAAGAAGTGTGAATTTAGCAGAGCCAGGTGGATCTTTGTGAGTTCAAGGCCAGCCTGGGATACACAGCGAGATCCAGGAAAGGCAAAAAGCTACACAGAGAAACCCTGTCTTGGAAAAAAAAAAAAGAATGAATTTGGGGCAGATGCCAGCCAGCTGCTTAGGAAGCAAGACATGTAGAAAATGAGGTAACAAACCACGAACCATGTGGCAAAGCATGGGTAAGAAATATGGGTTAATTTAAATGTAAGAGATAGCTAGTATAAGCCTGAGCCATCGACCAAGCATTGATAATTAATATAAGCCTCTGAGTGATTATTTGGAAGTGGCTGCAGGATGGGATGGGACAGAATAAAGCCTCTGTTTACAATAATCTGTAGTACATTCCAGGCAATTGTGTTTAAATTGGTCAGTCCTGAGAAAGTTCTTGGAAAGGGCTACTCTGACAATATTTAATATGTGCTTACTAGCACTTATTTATGTTTTTCTGATTATGTATTTCTGGTCCTATTTTCTGAATTCAAACAACCTTCCATGGATCATTGCTTTCTTTGTTACTTTTGTGTACAAAAGTACACTGAAACTGAAGTACAGCTGTCTACAGCATGAGAATATAGTCTGCCCCTTTCTTTCAGGTCCTCAGACTCCAGGTCTCACAGACACAGATATGCATAGGTCAGCAAAAGAGAAAAGTCTGTCTGTCACCAGAGAAAGCCAAAGCAGTAACTTGAGGCAGGAACTGGAGCAGAGACAGGAAGAACAGTGCCGTCTAGCTCCCCAGGACTTTCTCAGTTTGCTTTCTCATCCCTGGCCAGAGATGGCACCATCACAGTGTTCTGGGACCTCCCACATCAATCTCTAATCATGAAAATGCCCCCACCAACTTTCTTACAGGCCAAGCTGATGGAGGCATTGTCTAAATTGAGGTTTCTTTGTCCCAGATGACTCTAGTTTGTGTTGGTGGACAAAAAAAAAAAAACAGCCAGCACAAATATTTTTGAAGAGGTAAAAAAGAATCTTAGTTTCCACTTTGATTTTGAAACAGTAATATGCAACACTGATTGAATGTTTTATGCTTAATATTTTGCACATCCATCATATGATCTTACCATCAGAAATATTCTACAAGTATATGTAGTACCATTACATGAAGATTCTGAGTATATGGTAGCCATGACATGTTTATAAAGGAAATAAATGCACTGTCAATAGATGGTAGGAACATAATTTAAATTAAAAACTATTTTTACATATTCTGTCATATGACCCACAATGCTATTAATGTCAATGTCCATGTTTTTTTATTTGAAAAGTATATTTCAATTATGTCACATCACAGTGATTTAATAATTTTCTGTGAATCAATGTCATAGTTCTATACATGTTATTAAAAAGCACTAGCAATTATTATTGAGTTATCAATATATACGAAATAGATTATTTGGGGGAAATCTCTGTCAAAATAAACACATCAAAAGGATCATCCATCACGATCAAGTGTGTTTCATCCCAGAGACACAGGAGTGGTTCATCATATGAAAATCTGCCAATGTAATCCACCATATAAACAAACAAAGAAAAAAAAACATGATCATCTCATTAGAAGCTGGAAAATCCTTCGACAAAATCCAACACCCTTCCAAGACAAAAGTCTTGGAGAGATTAGGGATACGGGGAGCATTCCTAAACATAATAAAAGCAATATATTAAATGGAGACAAAATCAAAACAATTCCACTAAAATTAGGAACAAGACAAGGCTGTCCACTCTTTCCATATCTATTCAATATAGTATTTGAAGTTATAGATAAGACAACTAATGGAGATCAAGGAATACAAATTGGAAAGGAAAAAATCAAAATATCATTATTTGAAGATGATATGATAGTATAATAAGTGACCAAAAATTCTACCAGGAAACTGCTACAGCTGACAAACACCTATAGTAAAGTAACTGGATACAAGATTAACTAAAAAAAAAAAAAATCAGTAGCCCTCCTATATAAACGGGCTGAAAAAGAAATCAGAGAAACAAAACCCTTTACAATAGCCACAAATAATATAAAATATCTTGAGGTAACTCTAACTAAGCAAGTGAAAGAACCTGTACAACAAGAAATTCAAACCTTCAAGAAAAAAAAATGGAGAAGTTATCAGAAGAAGGAAAGTCTCCCATGCTCATGGATCAGCAGGATTAACATAGTAAAAATGGCCATCTTACTGAAAGCAATCTACAGATTCAATGCAATTCCCATCAAAATCCCAATATAATTCTGTTTAGATCTGTACCTCTTTTTAAAATTGGACTATTTGCTTTGCTGATATCTAGGGTTTTTTTTAGTTCTTTATATATTTTAGAAATTAGCCCTCTGTCATATGTGGGGGTTGGTGAAAATCTCTTTCCATTCTGTAGGCTGCCATTTTGTCCTATTGAAGGTGTCCTTTGCCTACAGAACTTTTCCGTTTCATGAGGCTCCATTTATTAACTGTTGATCTTAGCATTTGCATAATTAGTGTATTGGTGTTCTGTTCAGGTGTTGTCTCCTGTTCCAATATGTTCAAGGCTATTTCTCACTTTCTCTTCTATCAGGTTCAGTGTATCTGGATTGAGTAGTACAGACCTTGAAAGAACAATACTCAACTTCATGTGGAAAAACAAAAAAAACCTAGGCTTTCTAAAACAACCCTGTACAATAAAAGAACTTCCAGAGGAATCAGCATCCCAGATTTCAAGCTCTACTACAGAGCTATAGTAATAAAAACCAATGGTATTGGCATAAAAGGTAGACAGGTGGATCAATGGAATCACACAATAGAAGTCTCAGATGTAAATCCACACACCTATGTACACCCAATTTTCAACAAAGAAGCCACAATTACACAATGGAAAATAGAATGCATCTTCAACAAATGGTGCTGTCATAACTGGATGTCAGCATGTAGAAGAATGCAAATAGATCCATATCTATCACCCAGTACAAAACTCAAGTCCAAGTGGTTCAAAGACCTCAATGTACATTCAGTTCACGCTGGAGAGGATGTGGAGTGAAGGGAACACTCCTGCACTGCTGATGGAAGTGCAAACTTATAGAGCCACTTTGGAGGTCAGTGTGGTAGTTTCTCAGAAAATTGAAAATTGATTTACCTTAAGACCCAGCTAAACCATTCTTGGGTATATAGCCAAAGGACATTCATTCCTACCACAAGGATACCTGCTCAACTATGTTCATAGAAGCTTCAGTCATAATAGCCAGTAACTGGAAACAACTTAGATGTCCCTCAACTGAAAAATGAATAAAGAAAATGTGATGCATTTATACATTGGAGCATTATACAGCTATTAAAAACAATAACATCATGAAATTCAAAGGCAAAGGGAAGGAACTAGAAACAAATCATCCTGAGTGAGGTAACCCAGATCCAAAAAGACAAATTTGGTATGTACTAACTCATAAGTGGATATTAGCTGTAAAATTAAGGATAACCATGCTATAACCCACAAGCCCAGAGAGGCTAGGTAATAAGAGGGGCAGGTCTTGGATCTCCCTAGGTATTAAGAGGGGCAGAGACATTTGTATCTCCCTAAAAAAGTGGAAATAGAAGAGACTTTGTGGGTGGAGTGGGGGTGGAGAGAGCAGGTGAAGATGGGAACATGAGAGATCATGTATAGGTGGAGTGAGGTGAAGAGTACTGAAAAAGCCAACTGGAAAAGGAGAGCATTTGGGGGTCAGGTAGAAACCTGGTGCAAGGAAAACTCCCAGGAATCTACAAGAATGACCTCAACTAAGACTTCTAGCAATTGCATACACATAGCCATAACTGGTCATATTTTGTCACCAGGGAAGACTTCCAATGGAAGGATTGGGACAGCAATCCAGCCACTTAACCTTCGACCTGCTGTCTGTCCCGCCTGTGGAATATGCTGGGGTAAAGGTGATACACAGATCATAAGAGTGACCAACCAATGACTGGTCCAGCCTCAGACCCATGCCAGGAAGGTCAGCCCACCCCTGACACTGCCTGGAGCACTGGACCCAGAGGCTGGACAGTGCAGAGACCTAGGATAGAATCAAACATGACTGGAGTTTTAAAAAATGTCAGTGTAACTGAATGATGCCTAGCAATATTATCCTATACTCATAGATTGGTGCCTAGTCCAATAGTCATCAGAGAGGCTTCATCCAGGAACTGATGGAAATAGATGCAGAGACCCACAGCCAAATATTAGACTGAGCTTGGGAATCCTACTGAAGAAAGCGAGGAAGGATTGTAGGAGCCAGAAGGGTCAAGGACATCACAAGAAAACCAACAGCATCAACTAACCTGGGATTACAGGAGCTCATAGAGACTAAACCAACAACTAGGGAGCCTGTATGGAACTGAGATAGGCCCTTTAATTATAGGTGACAATTGTATAGCTTAGTCTTCTTGTGGGACTCCTAACAGTGGGATAAGGGGCTGTCTTTGACTCCTTTACTGGCTTTTAGAACCCTATTCCTCATACTGGGTTGCTTTGCTGAACCTTAATACAAGGCTCGGTGCTTAGTCTTTCTACAGTTTGATATGCCATGTTTTGTCAATATCCATGGGACACCTGTCCTTTTCCAAATAAAAACAGGAGGAGTGGATGAGGGTGGGAAGCAGAGGTGGAGAGAGGAAGTATAGGAAACAGCAGCTGTGATATTAAATAAATAAATAAACAAAATTGTTACTCTAGTGTGGTTGCCTACATAATAGATGCCTCTGAGGTATAATAGAGAAGCCTATAAATTTCCACTTATTTTCATAGCCACATTTGCAGTATATCCATGAGAAGGAAGTACTACACAAGTGAGTTTGACTCATCACTTACAGAATTAAGTGACTGGATCCCTAGGTATTTTGAAAGAACAATTAGCTTTCAATTGAGAAGAAGATCCTGTGCAACTATATGTAAACATAGTTTAATCTGTGCACTATGTGTTTCCTTATGGTAGTAATTAATCACATATTTCTAAGAATGTGCCACTTAATGGTCTACTAAGAAAACAATTCCATGTTTGCTTACTAATTCACAAAGTCCTGACATTCTGACAACCATAATTGGGAGACATTATGATTTCTAAATTTGATATATTATTATCTTGACAATTAACATAGCTTTTAATTTTAATGTGTGAGTGGTTTTGAATATGTTTTAAAAGAAAAAGTAAGTTCTATTTTTAAAAAGACTATAAAATAGAGACTCCTTGAATATAATGTCTCTACATGGAATCTCACTGAAGTTTACTGGTTTTTAACTTTGATTAGAATTGAAATGGTAATGGAGATAAAGCATGCTCATTGTTTGGAAGGTCGGCTTCTACTGCAAGGGCTTTATGAACCCAAATTTGGTTTAACTAAGCTTTGACAGGAACCTGGTTAGAGGGTAGATGAATTACCACCATTCATTAAGCCTTCACTGGGTTTCTATAACATGATAGAGACCATCCTGGCTTCTTACAAATCAGATATGAATAAGAAACATGTTCATAACAACCTAAGGAGTTAGGAATCACTTCTCTCCAAAACTGTGATACTGGTTGATTTTTAATTGTTAACTTGCCACTACCTGGAATTACCTGGAAAGAGAGTTTCAGTGTGTACTAATCTTGATTAGGTCAGCTGGCGCCCAACGTGTTGGCAAGAGTTTCCACCTAAAACCTGAGAAAAAAGATTCTATGACACCATGGCCCAGATGATTCAACATCCAGAATTGTTTCAAGGCAACTGGCTCAGACGATACAGCCTCACGGACTACTCCATGATCCTTAAATATTCTTTGTGTCCCCATAAGATACAGCGCCCCCCTCCAGCAGGAAGTAGTAAGAGAAGCTACGCCCAAATTCCCAAATATACCAAGCTGGCTTTGGAGATGTGTAAAAGTTAAAACCTTCCTTTTTAAAAAAAAGAAAAGGGGAAGTGCTGTGGGATGTTAATGTATGTCCTGTGGGAGCCCTTCTTGGGTTCCTTGTGGCATTACCCAGCAGGTTTGCATAGAGGATGATTAGGACCATGGGCCTGAGTGCAGGTGTCTGAGATGGTCTGCACTTGGCTGTACTGGGGGATGGCTGTACTGGGGGATGTCAAATTGCTCTGATTGGTCAATAAATAAAACCTGATTGGTCGTGGCTAGGCAGGAAGTATAGGCGGGACTAACAGAGGAGAAATAAAAGAACAGGAAGGCAGAAGGAGACGCTGCCAGCCACTGCCAGGACGAGCAGCACGTGAAGATGCTGGTAAGCCACGAGCCACGTGGCAAGGTATAGATTTGTAGAAATGCGTTACTTTAAGATATAAGAACAGTTAACAAGAAGCCTGCCATGGCCATACAGTTTGTAAGCAATATAAGTCTCTGTGTTTACTTGGTTGGGTCTGAGCGGCTGTGGGACTGGCGGGTGACAGAGATTTGTCCTAACTGTGGGCAAGGCCGGAAAACTCTAGCTACAGTCAGCCTTTGGTTATGTACGTAGAAAATTATCTTGACTGAGGTGAGAGGATTCACCCTGATAGTGCATTTTACCATTTCATGTTCTGGTCCTGAACTGTGTGAGAGTAAAGAAAACAAGGTAAGTATAGCAGAAGCAAGGAGGCAACTTAGGAACAGTCATTTTCTCTGTTCTTGAATTAGAACACTGATTCTCAATGTGTAGGGCAAGACCCCTTGGGGGGGGTCACATATCAGATATCCTGCATATCAGATATTAACAAAATGATTCATAACTGTAGCAAAATTACAGTTATGACGTAACAATTAAATAATTTTATGGTTGCAGGTCCAACTGAATTAAAGGATCAAAGCATTAGGGAAGTTGAGAACCACTGGCTTAGAATGTTATTCGAGTAGCTAATTTGAGTTCTTGCTATAGCTTTCCCTCACTGATGGAATGTAACCTGGAATTATAAGCAAACATAAGTCCTCTCATCCCTTTTTTTTCTTTTTGTGAGGATATTTATATCACAATAGAAAGAAAATGAGAAAAAATGGGAACCATTATTTTCTTGAAGACAGATAAAAATACTAAAATAATATATACTAAAAAAATCATTACAAAAAATAAGAAGGAAGGGTGAATACTAGGTGTGAAAGGGTTCAGTGATGAGTGGGACCAAGAAGATGGCTACTGGGATCAGTGAGGTAGATGAAGAATCAAAGACCAATCAACCAACCAAACAAACAAAAAACTAAATACGCATGAGTGGTTCATCAGTTAAAATGTTTACCATGCAAGCAAGAGGCCCAGAGTTGGGATCTCTAGAATCCATATAAGTCTTAGGTGAGCAAAGTAGCCTGCATGGAATCCCATCCTCTGAAGTCTAAGACAGGAGATCCCTAGGTCCAAATGGCTAGTTGAATGGCTTATACTGACAAGCTCTAGGCTTGATTGAGAGGCCCTACCTCAATAAGATGGAACAGCAATGAAGGAAGAGTCCCAAAATCAGACTGAGGCCTTCACATGAGTGAGACCACAAATGCACACTTACCACTGTACACATTTGTATGCACACATATGCAAACATGCATGCACAACACACACACGCACACACACCATACACAAAGACATAGAAATATATAAACATGAAACATATAACTAATTATACAACGTTGAAATCAAGATCAAAATGTAAGCTCAAGGCACCCCTGTTTATCAGAGTGCCTAGGAAAACTCCCTTCATTTCCTTGAAGTAAAGATCATTCATTTGGTTGCCTATATATGCCTTCAAATTGTTACATTGATGGAAATGGTTGAATGACATCAAAGATACTGATAAATAATGTAACAATGCAATATTAAGCTTTGTTTACAGATAAAATGTTGCATGCAAAAGGACATCAAGTTGAATTCCATTAACTTACAAACATCAGAATTTACTTTCTGAATACGTATGTTTGGGAGAGTATGGTTATGCACAGGAACATTTGGCAGGATGGTTTTAGTCCATTCTCAGTCCAAAACAACTGTCATTATTAGGAACTGTCTTTGCGGTTGTTTCACTCAATGACAATATGTTTTGACTAAGTGTTCAGTATTAGGGCTAATTAAGCATATTTAAGCATATCAAGAGCTTTCAGTTCGAACAGGAGTTATTTTAGTGATTTAAAGAAACCCCACTGTGAGAAGATACAGCTCTTTCCTCCTGTCTTAAACAGGGTCTTATTAAATCCTCTTAGCTAAAGTCCTGAGAAAACTGTGTGAGCAATATAATAAGAACATTTTGCTACCATTTCACTAGGAGATTAATAGGTTCTCTGTGGGTGCTCGAGTCTTCAAATGTATTGCATTTTTATACAGAAAATGGATCATAGTCATTGTTTTCCTCCTTAAGGATAAAGCACGCAAAAATAGGGCAAGAATTGACACATACTGTTTAATACTGTCTAAATGGAACAATTCCTTAGAGAAGCAATTGATAATCATTGAAACATATTGTTTAAAGTTTTTGTCTATAGAGGGAGCAAACTCCTGACCTGCAGACTGACTGGTCCTCAGACCCATATCCCCAGCTTCCAAAGTATTATGTTGTGTTGACAACTGGCATGCTAAAATTCAGATCCTATGCATCTATCACACCGTCTGGCAACTCTGTCCCACTGGATCTGCACAGTATCTCTCTCCTGTAAACTGGACATGCTCTCCCCAGTCCACATTGTTTACCTCTCCTTACCATTGCATGATTCCCTGTCAGTCTCCTGCCTGACCTCAGAGTTAACTGTATTTCCAATGACTGTTTAAGTTATTTCTCTCGAGTACTCATGATATAATCCATTTTTACTTCTGAAGTTTCAAAACTTAATGAATTCCCTGTTGTCAGTCCTGACTAAAATGCAGAAAACAAAGTAGTAATGCATGCAAAAGTTTTCTATCTCAAAACAGTCATCGAAGAAGAAAATAGGCAGCTTGAAGCCAACAGCTCCATGCAGGCTAAAGTCTCGGGAAACATACAGCTTTGAAATATTCATCTTAAGAACACTCAGTGTGTTCTGAGAACAGCACATGGTTTAGAAAAATTTTAGCCATTCTTGCCCTCATGAGAAGAGCTGCATGCAAATAAATATATAGCAAAATCAAGGAATTCCTCAAGGTCGAAATTCTTTAAGCTTTATAGTACTGTCTAGATAGAATTAGATAATTTTCTCTAAAGAAAAAAAAAGATACTTTCAATAAATAATTGTTTCCAGGAACAATAAGAGCCCCATGCTAGGAAAAAACAAATCACTATCATATTTGAGTTCCAGAAATCCAGGGAAACTGTGTTCTTACCACTGTACCAAAGCCACTGTGTAAAGGTGTGGGAGAGAAGTAGTGTATCTACACTTTCTACACCTACTATAGGTACACTGTTAGCACTCCATCCTCTAAGACACCAAGTCAAGAAAGGAATACTCATTGCTGCTAACAGAACTTCAGATGAGGGAAATTTTCTTTCTCTGAGCTTTATAGAAGAAATCATGCTGGAAAAATTAATTTTAAATTTATAATCAAATAAATAATTTCAGTTTAAAAGAAAAAAGTCATAAGCTAATATTTTTAGTAATGTTTTTAGGTTGGCAGTTGTATTAGTTTCATTTCCTGTGGCTGTTATAGAATGCCCTGGTAAAAGCAACTTACATAAGAAAGGCATTAAAAAAAAAAAAAAAAGCCGGGCGGTGGTGGTGGCGCACGCCTTTAATCCCAGCACTCGGGAGGCAGAGCCAGGCGGATCTCTGTGAGTTCGAGGCCAGCCTGGGCTACCAAGTGAGCTCCAGGAAAGGCGCAAAGCTACGCAGAGAAACCCTGTCTCGAAAAACCAAAAAAAAAAAAAAAAGAAAGAAAGAAAGGCATTGATCAGCTTACATTCCAGGTTACAGTCTATTGTGGGAAATTTATGTGTGAACTTGAAGAACTTAGTCACATCCACAATCAAGAGCAGAGAGCGAGGGAATGCATGCACACTTACTGCTCAACATTTACACAATCTGGGACCCAAACCCCGGGGAAGGGAGCTACCTACAGTGGCCTGGGCCTTCCCAAATTAATTAACATTATCAAGAAAATCACCTTGGTTATACACAGAAGCCAATTTGATCTAGCCAATGGTTATTGAGCCTTTCTTCCTCTATGATCTATGTTGTGTCAAATTGACAATTAACTAGCCATCACTGCAACAAAATAAGGGACTTGATCTCAGTATCTTCATATGTGTGTCTCATTGTACTTTTCCTCACTGGTTCCTTTCTCCCACTGCCTTCTCATACCTCTTCCCTTTATAGCTGGTCCCCTTCTTGACATCCAGTCAGTTCACATTACTTTTCTTATTACATGCAGTCTTTTACTCTAATTCCTGATCATTTTTAATTTTATAGTTTTTGAACAGAGTTGTGCTATGGTTTATTAAAAGGTATTTCAATACAGATTTTTTTTTTTTTTTTTTTTTTTGGTTTTTCGAGACAGGGTTTCTCTGCGCCTTTCCTGGAGCTCACTTGGTAGCCCAGGGTGGCCTCGAACTCACAGAGATCCACCTGGCTCTGCCTCCCGAGTGCTGGGATTAAAGGCGTGCGCCACCACCGCCCGGCTCAATACAGATTTTAAGCATAAGGGTTAAGAAAAAGAGAGGTGCTGCATATATAAGCTTCTCAAAAGGGGTTGCATGTTATTATCACAGTGGTGTCTATATATAAGATATCAGATGTTTACGTAATTTTTTTGTTTGATAATTTTTTGTGCATGTGTATGTATTTTAATGTGTGCAGATACACTTGTGTGTGCGGGTGTTCATGTCTGTGTGCACATGCTTATAAAGTCCAAGCCACAATCCCAGTTGCCATCCCTCAGGCACCCTGTTCTCTTTAACTGACTAAAATTTTTCTTTCAAAATTTCATACACATATGTAACACATCCTAATTACTCTCAATCTCCACTCTATTTTTTCTCCTTCCCACTCCTGACAATACCCCTCTTACACTCAAGACTTTTCCCACATTCTTTATTTGTTTGTTTTGTGATTCACTGTGTTTAACCAGAGATGCCTGTGTAACCACGGGTTTAGACAAATCTTTTAGATCCTCATGAGCTTTTACCAGTGGGTAAAAACACAGAAGACAATTACTGTCCCTCTCCCACAACCCATCCATATCTCCCTCATAATTTACTTTTAAATTAAATTTTATTTTATTTATTTATTTATTTATTTATTTATTTATTTATTTATTTATGTCTATTCAGGAAGCATTTTATTGTTGCTTCAAGTATGAGAACTTTCACAGGTGATGGAGCCTTTCAGAGCATCTCCCAAACGGCCTGGCAGAGCTTCTGAATCTTAGTCTTTACAGGTATATTAATGTATGTCTCCCCAATTCGAACAACCATCCTATCCACAATTGACAGGTCAATCTGAACCTCCAATTTCAATAGTTGGCTTGGACTCATGAAGCTCTTCAGTGCTGTCTTTAACCTAGAGAGAATGGCTTCATCTACAGGAGATGTTGTGGTCACCATACAAGGCACTTTCCATGGTAGACACTCATGATGGCAGGAAAGGCAGAGATGACTCCCTGGGTGTTGCTTAGGAAACCATTTTCAGCAAGTAAATTTGTTAGGTTGGCTGTCAGGGGAGAAAACCTTTCCTTTGTTATGATGCCCTTTGGGCCTTTCATTTTGATGGAGCACTTAATGTGGGAATTCAGAACAGCAGGAAATATCTTGGGATCCTTCAGGAGTTGTCCCAGCAGCAGCGACTCCTTTTCTACTTGAGCTAGCTTATTCTGTTCAGATGCAGGAGAATAAAGGGCGACCTTTGATGTCATATATCTGATCAGGGGGCCTCGCTAGCTTGGCAAAGGGCCTGACCACAGATGTACTGAAGCTCCACACCTGTTTGGACAGACTGGACGCTGCTGGGGTGGCCATCTATTCCTAAATTATATTTTTAACTGACTGACAAATAGTAGGTTTTCATGTAACTATCTTCTGAATTTCCTATTTTTTTAACTTCACAATTTTAAAATGATTGTTAGTCTATAGCAGTAATAAGTAATAACAACTACAAGGTCTATGAAATAAGTTTAACAAAATCAAAATATCTGTTCACTATTTACCATTGATGTAATTATAAGCATTGCAGCTTGGGTGGAAAGGGATCCAGATTTTTCAGATTTGTAACTTTACCCTATATGCTTACAGATCTTGAGGTAAGATTTATACATTAGCAAAAGAGTTTTAGAGAGTTAGAACAAAACCAAAAGCATATGAGATGAGCGGCAATAGTCCCCATTGGGAATAGTCTGTCCCTTTATCTTGTTTCGCTCTCCTTTCTCTGTCACACAGCAGCAGGGGAATTCCCTGATATGGACAGAAATTTTGGAGGAAACCTTTTAAACAAGCATGCTTGGGTCTAGAGGAGGGGGAGCCATATCCCAACTCCGGAGCCAGCTTTTAACTGAAGTAAGACAGCATTGAACAAAGGTCTAATCCCGTTCATACCTAAAAGACATCTGAATCCCTGTAAAACTGGATCCAGTAACCTAAGAAGAAGGAAGACTTAAAGATGGGAGATTTTTGAGCCCTAGACACAAACAGAGGACACCACAGGAAGGAGCTGGGATGCACCAGCCAGGGAGGAGTGTGGGCAGGGAGTGTGCACGCTGCAGCTGGTCTACTCCTTTGCTTCTTCCTCCTCCTACTAGATCCAGCTTCCAGCTCCAACTTTGCAACAGGCTTACAACAAGAGTTCACCTTTTCTTTATTTATTTTTTAGTTTTGAAACAAGTGTTTTTGTTTTGTGAAATAAACTTCAATTTGAAATAAATTATTACATTTTTGAACACATTTCTTCTTTCTCCCTTTTTGTCTGTGAAAATGGTGTGCATGCATGTGTGTACATGGGTTTGTAAAGTGTGTAGGCACACATGTCTGTAGCTATGCGTGTATGTGTATACATGTGCATGTGGAGCCCAAGGGTTAACATTGGGTGACTTTATTAATTTCTTTCCACCATCTGTATTGAATAATGGTATCTCCACCGAATCCCGAATGGTCTGAACTTGCCTCAGAGAAACCATGGTTCCAGCTCTGGAGTGCTAAGATTATAGGTGAGATCTCATTCCCAACCAGAACTTGTGTGAGTATAGGAACTTGAGCTCAGGTCCTAATGCTTACGCACCAAGTACTTTATCCACTGAGAAATCTGTCTAGCCCCTCTCACATATTTCTTACAGACACTAAAATTTATACTTTCCAAACAAAAATATTACACCTCAATCTGCTTGTTAAACTGTCTTAAATTCTTAACATGAATAAAAAAACTCCAAGTGATTACACCCAGTAACCATGGTGTGAAGAAGTGAAGTCGCCTGGCTTCTTTCTTAATAGAACTTGTAACCTACATTCCAACCAGGGCTTCCACTATTCTGTCACTCACCACACTCTACCCTTATCTTCACTGGACTGCTTCAGGGAGATGCTGGAAGTGGAGCAGGACTCCCAACTGAGACACCAAGATAATGATTAATTCAATCCTACCTGCACTCCTGACTGTAGGGAAAGCTGTGACACCCCACGTTCTTGACTCTAAAAGCTGCTCCAGGTCTGTAAAGAGGACATTCTCTTATACAAAATGAACACGACATCCCAGAGCCACTCCAATACACTTCTGCTCAGGGAGACCAAGAACCTGGGCCTGGTGAGGAAGGCAAAGGTATCTGTTACCAACAAACTTTATGATGTAATCATGGCACTCAAATTGCTTTCTCAGGTTCTGTCATGCACGTCACTTGACCAGGAATTGTGATGTGATTGATACAGGAAAGCTCTGGGATTTGCAGTTCTCAGTAGGGGCTGCAACTAGTGAGCTAGATGCGCTCCCATCTTTTCCAGAATTCTTGTAATGATTCTGAAATTATTTGAGACAATGAACAGAATTTAAAAGCATCAGTTAAAGAGAAAGGGAGAGTAAAATGGAGGTACAGGAGGACAGTGTAAAGTTATGATAAGCAGAAGTCTGAGAAGCTACCTATGTACTAGCAATAAATGATTTAGAGTGATAATTCCAGAATGGTTTTTAGATTAGCACTCTTGGGTATCAATAGTCAATTTAGAATGGTAAAGTTTCAAATGTATTAACATTTGATGAGATCATTTGTTTTAATTTGTAATGATTTTCATAAATAAAAATCAAAAGGTGCTAGCAATTGCACCTTTTGTGTCCTGATTGGCATTTACATTCAATTGACTATTATAAGCAACTGTTAGTATATTACCTTTAGGCAACTTTTTTAGATCATCAATAATGCTATAGAAGTATAATTTTCAGTTTATCAGTATTTGTATGTAATTATAAAGACTAATTTTTATATAACTTTAAGATAGCATTTAAATGTGTATTTGATATCTCCCTGACTTTACTGGTTAAAATAACTGATCAGTTATAGATTTTTTTAATGATACATTCCATCTGTTTAATGCAGTGGAGAGATTTCAAATTCATGTCTTTGGTCTCGATTTCCCTGCGAGGTAACCAATTTAAGTGAAATAAAGCGATTTTTAATGGAATAGACTGTTCAAATGACCCTATTTCCTGAAGAGGGCATTTTCATGAATATTTATTTAATCTCTTTTACTTTTCTCAGGTTTTATTTTAAATTATGTTCACCAGTATAACCTCGGGAGTTGAAAAATCTATTTTTTTCATGAAGGCACTGAATAATAAACACATACCTGTTGCATAAGTTTCTAAAAGGTCCTATAACTTGCTGGTAAAATATTCATCCACTGCCATCCAACCACAAATAACAGATACCCCTTCTTTCTTTCCTTTAAATATTTAAAGAGGAATTTAAAAATCAACACACATAGAAATGACATAATAACAGTTAAAACTACATAACTTTAATCCACAAATACAAATTATTGATATACATGAAAAATGAAGTGAGGAACATACACATACTCAAAATTCAAAACGTTGTCTCTCTGGGACACATGAATATATCCAATCTCCATAAAAAGCTTGAAGACAGACCATCCCATATTTTTAAGAACTTGGGCAAAACTAACTCACTTAAACTTTTTCCTTTCTTAATGTTTGAACCAAAACAATTATAGCATTTTTATCTAAATTTGTATCTTGAGTTACTGAAAACAGACAATGTATTTGGCCTATGATATATGTGAATTTATGGAAGACCAACATTACTTAAGTTAATTGGAAAGGGGAAAAGGCAATTTCTAAGACACCTTCTATTCTGGTGTTTCTGAGTCCTAACAAAAAAAGATTTCTACAGAAAATTCCTGCACCACGCACTCATGCTTAGAAGCATAACTACCTCTCCTCCATCAAATATGGTGCTAAAACTGGCTTTTGAGAGGGCAGGCTTTGTGAAATGTCTGAGGCTGATGACCAGTTTTAATGCTGGGATCACACCACAATTTAAACAAATTGAGAAAACTTACTAAGTACTAGAGCATAGTTTGAGGCCTGTTGAGTTACTTATGTTTTCTTTTTCTTGTTTTCTCAGCCTTAGAGACTAAAGGAAGGGACCAACTCGTGAGACCTGGCACCATCGACATAGAAAATGCTTGGGGCAGTTGGCTTTCTCTGTCCCTCTTCCATCATTTTTCCCTCCTTCTGGATTCTAAGGTTCTCGTAGGTACTGCCTGCTTGGGTTGTCATTATATTACATAATCCACCTGCCACTTTTAAACTTTAGAGTTAGAAACACATAGCTTTGAGATGTCATCTACTATCTGCATGAGATTGAAATGTGCTCCATTTCCTCATCAGTAAGTTTTAAAAAAATGACAATGCCTGCCCCATGGAGCTGGGGTAAAAGTCAATTTAGGTAACACAGGTGAGCATGTTGAGGTAACAAATACCATAGACATACATGGAATGCTAATTCTAAATCCAAAGATGAATGTCTCCTACTGTCCCACTAGAATGTTCAACAGAATTAATAAAAATAAAACAACAAGAAAAACCAAAAATGAAAATGGCTACTCGGAGCCAGTTATTGAACTGGTACAATGCTTTCTCCAGAAAACCAGAGATTAAGAGAAAACGAAGCTCGAACTTCCAACTAAAGAACTGCACGGAGCCTGATCCAATTCAGTGCAAGCCCCAGAATCAGATTGCTTACTCCTCCCTCTCTCTCTGTGTGTCTCTTTCTATTCACCTTGATTTTTTGCTCAGTGTTGTGATAAAGGCCATAGGCATTGAGTCTGGTTCATGTTAGAATTTCATATCACCCTCAAACGAAGAAAAACACAGTGAAAGCTGAGCTTATTTTGATAATGGGTATAAGATCATAAAATAACTGATTTAGCCCTTCATGGGGAAAGTCCTAAGGCTTTTAATTAACTGTTAATTCAATACAGTCTTACTCTAGGAAACATCTACAAACAATACCGAGGAGAGCAGCACCAATGATAATGGTAATCATATCTGTAGATGCCTCAGTTATCTTGAGTAAGCAAGCATTTTCATACAAAAGCACCAGTGGTTACTCTTGTGACCTATTATCTTGCAAGAACAGCAGTTAAATTTTACAATATCAGTCCATTACAAGAACAGTCTTCAACATCTGGGAGAAAGTAGACTGCTAGGGCTCATAAGCAAGAACAACTTTCTTGTGGATTCCTACACAGTAGTTTTCAAATTTTAAACACAATGCTAACCATCAACCATAATGTGAATCATCACAGGACTGTTTCAAATAATGAAGATGAACGGTAAAAGATACAAAGCATCATGTGAATGGAAAAGAGTTAATTTCAGAACTAAATTAAAGTCAGTAAAGGGGATTGACTTCACAGACAATGGCAGATGCATTTGGGGACATAGTAAGTTTGAAAACCTGGTGGAACAGGTAAGAACTGTCACAGGGCAGCTCCATCAACTCCTCTCTGAAGCATTTTCCTCTCTTATTCCAGAAACTTTTTGAGTGCTGTCTAAGGGCCAAGTATAGTACAAGAGCCTGGGACATAAATACTCATGATTCATATTATTCTGATCTGTTCCATTGTTACAGCTAACTACCATAATAGGGCCTCACTCTCCTTTGAACTAGATTGGACCATCAACCTAAAAAGATGTTCTTCCTTCCTTCTATTTCTCCCTCTCCCCTCCACTACCTTCCCTCCCTTGCTGCCCCTGCTGCCTGTACCACCTGCTCTTCCTCCTGTTCCTCCTCCACCTAGTCCTCCTGTTCCTCCACCTCCTAGCCCACCTGTTCCTTCTCCTCAAATTCAGGGCTCAAGCACTGTGAAAAGTCCTCCCTCTATCCACACCTTCATCTCTTCCTTGATGTTTTGACTGTCTCTAAGTCTATAATTTGCTCTAGTGCCTGTATGATTTGTCCTTTTCTTACAGAATATCTTTCCATGGTTTTCTACAGTCTGAATAATAAAGTCCAAATAATTCACTCTGTCCCATGACTCTTAGTCTCTGTATATCTCTACAGCATCCATGGCCATGCAAGACTTCAGACACATACTTGTACCATTCAAATACGATATCGTTTTCATCAAACATAGTGGTTCTAAGAGCCCCTTACCTCCATGTGGGTTATTCTATTTCCCACCTCACTTTCCTGAATACTTTTCAGCATTCAATTGTCAATTTAGTCATCTCTTCTTATAGTCAAATTTGATGTTCCTTTAAATTGATTTAGCAATATACTATATGTCTCCAATCATTATACTTACTGCACTACTGCCAATGCTTGTCACCTCAAGCTCCTGTCAGCCTCAAGATTGTCACTGTCATAGGGGCTAGAGTTCTCCTTATGAGCTGTACAGTTGTGAGTCAATGCTGCACACTACCGTAGACACAGTAAGTACTCCAGCAAGTACTTAAGAAAGCACTAGGGGTGTGTGTGTGTGTGTGTGTGTGTGTGTGTGTGTGTGTGTGTGCACGCGCACATGCGCTCATGTGCACATGTGTGTGTTGAACTCAAAGCCTCAAATATGATAGGTAATCACTTGATCATCATGTTATATCCATAGCCTGGTAAAAAGCTTTTGAAAAAAAACATTAAGACTTCCATTATAACACAGTTGGACCTTGTTTTTCTACTGTATATGATGTAATCCTCATCTCAATGTAATTAAAATTGTATGTTTTATATTTGTCTCCCCAATTTACTATAAAACCCTTGAGGTTAAGGAATCTATTTTATAGTCCCCATATGCCTATGACTTTCAAGCTGGTTAGAGTGTGGCTGAAATTGAACACATTTCTGCTAAGTGAATAATTAACTAAAAGTCACTGGCTACAGAGACTATGACATCCCCAGCAACTCTATGCCATGTTTATCAATGATTCTTTTGTAAATCATAAGTGAATACTAATATATAAAACATACACAGACATAATAAATTCTGAAGGTTTCATGTTATGGATCCCTATAATATCTCCACTCTAATCAGTTCAGACTAATAAGACTCTTACCTGCAGTTTTAACTATTTCTAATATTCAGTCTTTATACTGGATCTTGATTAGCTTTCCAGTTTATTCTTTAGGGTGAAACATTGTTCCCTTTGGGATAGTCATGGCTACCTTCCCATTATGTACTCTGGTGCCAGTGAAGCAGACAGAGTCCATTCTTACATAGAACTCATGACTCCAAGTGTGTGAGTCACAAAGCACCAGAACAAAGAGTGAAAGACTTCTTACAATGACCCCAAAGCCTCACTTCCTGTAATGCAACAAAGATCTAAACAGTCACCCTCAAGCAGCATCACAGTCATAGCTGTTTTCAGGGATGTTTATTTTAGGATCTGGACACATTTCAATTACCAGACAGAGAACAGAAACCTTTATGAAAATAAATAAGAGCTGCAATCCTTAAGAACTCCCAACATGAAGGTCCCTCTTTGTCCTCTAAATCTATCACATTTTTGACATTATTTAGTAATGCTCTGCCCCTTTGCAAGAGTATAATTGGTCCTTGACAGGACACAAGCTTGTGCCGGGAATAGGATGTATTTACTGTTGAAGTTTGTCTATATATAGAAAGAATGCAGCTGATGGGCAAAGAAATGCAGATTAATGGGACACCAAATAAATAAATACATAAGAAAACCTAGCTTATTCATAATTTCCTTTAAAATGACCTTTGGAATGTTCTTCTAAGATACACTATTTACAATGAAGTTCATTCTACTTACTGCTCAAATTGCCCTGTTTTTATTACTGCATATATTTATAATAAAATCTAATTTAAGAGCTGTGTGTGAGATTCATTTATACATCGATAAGACAAGTTTTACTCTATCATATACATTTTTGTCTTTTTTTTTTGTTACTTGAAGATATTGTGAGGAGAACCACCTTGATGCTTAGGAATGTATTGATTGCAAAGCTTTGTATCAAGTTAGGTACGATAATAACATGCCTAGAATTCACTACTCACGAGTTGAAGGGTGAATCAGGAGTTCAAGGTCACCTTGCTCTAACTATATAGTGCTTTTGAGATCAGTCTGAACTGCATGAAATCCTGTCTAAGTAAAACAAGGGACAGGACATGTATCACATTTTTTGAGTAACTGTAGATCCTCCAGATATGGGTCAATATTCTCTTAATTACAAACAATAGAAATGGACTCCATTTACTGCAACAAAAAGATGATGAATTGAAATGATATTAAGATAACTCACGGTTTCAAGGAAGAGTTCAGTAAAAATGTTGATCCTGTAACAGGTAAAAGGTAGAAATAAGCTATGCGACCTCAGTAGCAGGTTACGCCAATACCACCACACACTGTAAACTGACAACTCGCTTTGTGTTCCCACATTTAAAACCTAAAATTTTAGTGTGTATTGACCTCTTCCAGCATGTTGGCATTAAAAATGAAGATTTCTGTTTCACAGAAACATTGTATCTAAAATTAACAGAGATAAAAGTAAGATATTCGCAATATAAAAAACCAGCATGGTATTTATAGCTAGCATCTGATGGGAATTTTAAAAAATTAACTAGAAAGACAGAAATCCCAATAGAAAAAAATGTAAGTAATCAACAAATAATTCCAAAGAGAAAAACCCCGCAGTGGTAAGCTTCAGAAGTAAAGCTTTGATCTTCTAGTGATCAAGGAAAAGTAAACTAGGCACAAGGGCTAACCTGGAAAGAACTGCCACCAACCACGTGTGAGGATGTGGTTCATGAAAGGCTGAATGACCCAACGAAAGGGGAATGAGACACAGGCCCAGAACTAAGCCAGACTTCAGAGGTCACCTTCCAGAGTCACAGATCCTGAGGGCTGCTTGGGAATCTGAAATGGTAACTGGGAGGGGAGTAAGTGGCAGCATGGACCCAAAGAACCTTGCATCTCTGCCTAATTACAAAGTTGCCTTGCTGGGAGAAGCCCCCAGAGCCTTGGTGCCAATAAGTCTGTCTTCAGTGCTTGTTTCAGGCTGGAAACAGGGGTAACTTCACTTGTTCGAGGACCCTTGGTTCAGGGCAGAGCCTAGAAGCCACACAGCGGCTTTCATTCCTTTTTTTTTTTTTTGTAGACTTGTTCCTGCTGACCCATACTTCTATGAAAGTTCCGTCACAGTAACATTCTCAGCTGAAGAGTCAGTTTGCTGTGTCCCAGAGTACATGATTGGGATCAGTTTCCGTTTTTGCCAGTTCTGGAATGGATTGACTCTGGGGCCTTAGGATGGATTGGGTGGGCTTAGCAGGTTAGAGCCATTCCTATCCATGTTAATCCTGATATTATTGAATGAACATCTCCAGGATGCAGAGATCAGCTCTTCCTTAGTGGCTAGGAGAAGTGGTCAGGAGGAATGAGCAGTGGAGTCTGATTCTGATGGGGTTCTTATTGGGGACAGGGACTTTATTCAGAAAACACTGCCCTGGACTGCAGGGTCAGTCCCCTTCGCTGAGTGTTTTGGAGATCAGGGAAGAGGGTAGAGATCAGATCCTGCTGGTTGCCTCTGTTTGTGCTAGAAGTGGGCAGGTGAGACAGAAGGGGCCCCGCAGTTCCAAGAGCCTCACACACAAGAAGCAAGCAGAGCACCATACTTCAAAGCTAACTTCCAGAGCCCAAGCTGGGGAGATGTCCTGAAGATGATGTTCTAAGAGAATTGGCGGTATCTGGAAACAAGGAAACAAACAAAACTAAACTAAAAACAGATGTTAGCCAGAGAATGAGGAGCTAGCACCAGTGCCAGGCAAAAATCGAAAGCACCTGGACGAAAGAACTACCTATGCATGGCTTTCCATGCCTCAGTGACAACCATTACTCATTGCTTTAGCAACACTTGGAGAGCCACACACTAAATAAGAGCACCAGAGTCCCAATATTCTGCCTCCATAAACCCATCCTTTATTATCCAGCATTTCAGCAGTGGTTCTGCCCTGCCTACTTGTCACTTCCCACCCTACCTACGTTGAGGTGTATTTTTATTTAAAGCCCAAGCCTAGCGTGATAGCACATCCCTATCTATCATCCCAGCACTTGGGAAGCCAAGTCAGAAGGAATGAGAGTGTGAGGACATCCTGAACACGCTAGTAAGACCTGTCTCAAAAAAGTCCACAAACAGGACTGCTGGTGTAACTCCTTTGGTAATATACTTCTCAAGCATGCACAAAGAACTGAGGCTTTTGTTTTACTTTGTTTTGTTTTTAATTTAAAAGTAGTTTTCTTGAGACTATAATCATAATATTTCTCTTTCCTTCCCTCTTTCATTTCCCAACTCTCCTGCAAGTGCATGGCCTTGTTTTTCACTAAATGTTATTTATACACATGCATCCATGTGTGTGTATATATATAAAACCTGTTCAGTTTCTTGTACATGTGTCTTCAGGACTGACTGTTTGCCACTGGACAACCAATTCATGAGCTCAGTTTGATCCCTTGCACTTCACAAATGGATGGGGTGGCAAACGCCTACAATCCTATCACTCGGGATTGGAGTCAGCAGGGTCAGAAGTGCAATGACATCCTTGGTTATATAGGAGATTGAAGGCCAGGGTAGGTTTCAAACCCAAACAAGTAGAAACATAATTGATTTCAGGGCACTCCATCTGAGAATTCAGTATCTCTAAAGTTACTGTTGACCTCTTTTGTGCATCCAGGGATGTAAACCAGTGATGTGTTTGAATATGGGGTCATCATCTAACGTGAAATAAATATGAATAAGCAGAAACAACATGAATAAAGTCACAGTAAGAAGTTCCTTTAAATCTTGTTAGTCCAACCCAAACTAGAAAGGTGGGGAATGCTAAGTGTTAGCAGTGACATGGGCTACAGGAACCATCCCCACTCTAGTTGGAAGGAAGAATGAGGTAAGGTCTTCTGGGAAATAATCTGACTCTACTCAGTTAATAAAACATGTGTATAATGTGACATCCTACGTTACATGCACATCCCAAAGATGTCAAACAAAAGCACCAAGGGACTGAAACAAGTGTATTACCTTCAGCATTACTATGGAAGAAAGCCCATGTGTCCATCATTGATAGAGAAAAAACATGAACAGTTTTGAATGCATAACCCACAATAGAATGTACTTTGCAAGCAACAAATTAGATATTCTCACAGTACTCTGGATAACAAAGGCATAGTTGAGACACCAACCTTTTGATATTAAGACAAGGCAGTGTCATCTACAAAGTTCAGACTTAAGAACCATACAACCCAGTTCCGAGCAATTACAAAAGAAAACAAAATCTCATAATATTACAATGTTTTAGGTATTTTTATGATTTTATGTTGGCCACATCCATAACTATCTGCCACCACTTGGAGCCTTCAGGCCAGAAGTGGACATGCCTGGCTCAAAGTGAAAAATAAAGGTGTCATAAAATACATTATTTAATGCTATTCATGTTTATTAAAATTACACACATATATAATAACAATATATATTTTATAAAAGTAAAAACACAAATGATGTTTTCTGTGTTAGAAAACATGCACGAGATGTGAAAGCAGAGGGTTTAGAATTGGACATGAAAATAAAATGGACTACTAAGTAGCTGAAATAAAACAGCGGTCTTGAATGAACTAGAATTGATAATATATTATGACACAAGAAACATTCATGCAGCCTTCTTATGAATATACATACATATATATTCTAATTGCTTTTAATTTCTGAGAAATGTTGCTCCTACATTTATTTCATTGCTTTCGCCTTGTTGAATGATTTCTCTTACTTCAGGCATATGTATATCTTCTCCCATGCTGAAAACAACTTTTACACTGAAATCATCCATCACACAATTTCCTCTCCCAGGCCTTTTAGGATACCCTGCCTTAAATGATGCACATAGGTCCAGAGCACCTTGCACTTGAACTTAATTTTTGTTGCTTTAGTTAATCTCTTAACCTTACCTATTACAACACCACTCTCTCACATGTGGGAATACATATAATTGACTTTTCAGACAGAAGGAAATTTCTTTCTCACAATGTTAGAAATAATTTTGTTCACTTTGGCAATACCCTTCCCAAAGGCAAAGGCTCAGAAATATAATTATTTATAAAATTTGCTCAGGTAATTTCCACAGCTTCCTAGAAGAATTTCAAATGTCCACTTCTTTTCATATCAACCTTTAATTCTTCATAAACAATAGCAAGTTCATTTATCTACTGCCTAGAATATAAAGTGTCTCTCTTCAGCATGGAACATAGAGCATTAGCACAGCATATAAATCTGTCTCAGAAATATGCCCCCTAACTCTTCTTTCAGTTTTATCTTCTATTAGAACCCTGCTTTCCTAACTTGTGTTCCTTAGCTTTATGCTGTTATGACCAAATACCTAACAGATGCACTTTAGAGGTGAATTTATCTTAGCTCACAGTATCAAGAGGTATCAGTCCATCATAACACAGAAAGGTGTGGCAGCCGAGCTAACTCAAGTCATGTGATGAGAGTTTACTGCTAGTCACATAGCTTCAGCAGACAGGAAGCAGACCTTCAACAGCCACACCCAATGGCACTTGCCCATCAGTCATATCTTGCATCTCAAAAGTCCCAAAACATCCCACAACACTAACACCAGCTGGGGAGCAAAGTTTTCAAACACATGAGTCTATTGGGTCATTTCAGATTCAAACAATATCACATGTGTTTTATGTGTCCTTACCATATGAAACTGTTTTCACTTCCCAAGAGTAACTTCCTGACTTCTTGTTGTACTATGTTGTCTACATTACTCACTACTTGTAATTCCCATTATCATCTCTATCAATAAATTTTTGCTCAGTTTGAAGCTCCTGGTCAGGTATGATCTTCCACACAGGCATTAATACAAAGTCATTTTCTTTTATGTTCTTGTGACCTGCCATTAGCATTCTGTATTTCTGTTATATAGCAACCATTATACCTTACAATCAGAACCTAAGGAATATTGTGTTTTTTTTTCTTCTACAATACAGATAGAGACAATTATCTTATTCAACAGCATCCAAGCCACTGCTTGTTATAAAAACAACTTTTTCATATGTAAAAAGAGATGCATTGATTGGTTTACAAGATAGGGGTTGGATCATCCAACAACAGCTGCCTGTATACTGAAAAGTCAGGGAAACACACAGCTATCACTCCAAGAAGCTGAAAATTGAAATTTCCTGTTGAGCACTGAAGAACTGGAAGTGTTGCTGTTGTTCATTTCCTGATAAAAGACAGAACAAGCTAAAGTCTGAGGATAATGAGGGCAGCAATAGATGTGCTCACTCAGATGAATGAAGCTTGTCCATGTACACTAGCTAGCTTCCTCTTCCAACTTCCGTCTCTGCTTTCAGTCAGTGAAGGGCACTACCCACATTCAGAGCATGTCCTACTCTCTGCTGCTCTTCCACACACCAGTCCTTACTGGAATTCCTACCATAGACACACTCAGAGTTGCTGTCCACTAGCTCCAGACAACTCTCAGTCTGGCAAAATTGATGAGTGCCTTCCATCACCTCCCTTGCTGTTACATAGTAGAAGCTGAATTTAAACAGGCAATCTGCCTTTACAGCATTGACCTTAACTATTATGCTATACTGTCACTTTATATCATTATATGGCAATTTTTTTCTGCCTAAGCAAGTTCTTGGCCATGTATTGAAACAGAATGTCTTAAAGATGTGTGGAATAAACAGTAAAATGTTTGAATGAATTAGTTGTATTCAACTTTCAGTGCCTTCCACTTCATCCAGCACCCACAATTATCACACAGCAACATGTAATACTCAATAAACTGCTCTTGATATATAAATAGTCAGTAAAATCTTCTACACTTCATACTCTAAGTTTTATAAAATATACTCCCTGTCAATTTCAATTTGTTACTAGCAATTATAGTTAATAATGAATTGACTAGAAGTCTCTTAATTTTATGGACCTCTTTTATATTCAAATATTTGTCAAGCACTGTTTAAATATATTTACAAGTATGTTCTGTGATCGATTTTTATTTTTAAAAAATGCACTTTATTTAGATATTATTATGAAAGCCAGGCAAACTTCAAACTCTGATCTCTTGGCCTCAGCCTCCCAAGTACCAGTAGATTTTTTTGTTTTGTTTTGCTTTCTTAATCTTTTTTTTTTTGTATTTTCCCTTTTATTGAAAATAGAGTCTTTTCTCATATAATACATCCTAATTACAATTTCTCCTCCCTCTTCTCCTTCCAGTTCCTCCCCTCCCATCTGGATCCACTCCCTTTCTGTCCCTCATTAGGAAAAAAAGGGTTCTAAGAGATAACAATAAACCATAACAAATTAAAATACAATATGATAAAACAAAACATCACATAACAACAAACCATAACAAAATAAAATACAATATGATAAAACAAAAACATCACACTGAAGTTGGACAAGGCAAACCAACAGGAAAAGAGCTTCAAAAGAAAGCACAAGAATCAGACACCCACTCATTCCATTCCCACATTAAAGAGTCACATAAAAATACTAAGCTGAGAGCTATAACATAGTCACAGAGGACCTGGTGCAGAAGCATGTAGGTCCTCTCCTTGCTGCTCCAGTCTTTGTGAGTTCATATGGGCTTTGCTCAGTAGATTTAGACAGTCTGTTCCCAGTGTCCTCCTTCCCCTCTGGCTCTTTCTTCTTTAGGGTTCCCTGAGCTCAGAGGGGGAGGGATTTGATGGAGACAACTCATTTAGAGCTCTATGTTCCAAGGTCTTTCTCTGTTTGTAATGTCTGACTGTGGGTGTCTGTATTTGTTCCCATCTACTGCAGAAAGAAGCTTTTCTGGTGGTGTCTGAATAAGGCACTGGTCTATGAATATAGTGGAATATCATTGGTAGTCATTGATAACTTTTTAAAATTGAGCACAGAGGAAAATAATTAATTGCAACAGTTAGTTTATAAACATTGGATTTGTTAGTCATTAATGCCCTTTCTATTTTTCTTGTGTCTACCTCTCCACTAATTTACTAAATTGATTTCTGTTAACTCATCAACCCACCTATGAATAAAAATTTAGCAATGACATATGTATTTCTTATTCTATACCTCTCCTTCTAAAGTGACTGTTACACTAAATTTATTTAGCATGCTTTTGTTAGTTTCTTTTCATCATATGTCAATATAGAAATGCTTTTGAACTGTAGAAAACATATGATACATTGTGCATTATTCTGCTGAGAACACCTTGTCCCTGACATTATATAAAAAAGAATCAGACAATGTCTGTTTTGGTTTTAGTTTTTTATTTTGGTTTTGGTTTTGGTTTTGCTTTTTTCCCAGAAACTATAATGTTCTTCAAGAATGGTTAAGATCTATTGGGCTGTGATGATATCATCATTTCAGGAGACAGCCGCCTTCTCTCTGAGTAGTCTAGGTCTTTTCAGATTTCTGAACACTCATACAATGAAAAAATTAGTATATTTTTAGATCGAAACATTTTAAATGGATACAGCTAAACTCTAAGCACATTGCCCATTGATTTATTTTTTAATAAGGCATAAAATTTCATGCATGTGAGTCTTCAGCTAACTACTCAAATACATTACTCTATGTATTTGATTACTTTATGGCTCACTTATAGTCTTCTAGTCTCTTCTTGGCTAGGTTGCTTCTTCAATAAGTATTATTTTAATCTGCTTACTATGTGTACAAAGATTTAAATACGAGATATCTGCTTTAATCATTTTCAAGATCTTTTAATAACCAATCACAGAGGGAATGAACTATGCTTATCCAGAACCCAATGACATTGGTTAACATATAATACCTCAACAGAATATGACTTTAGTGTAAGACACAAATAGAGAGAGCAGTGGGAAAATTGCAGTCAAGTGGAATGGCAATATCTGCAAAGGGGAAGGGGATAGCAGATTACCAATGAATAACACTGACTCTGGTTCTTTAACTCAAAGCAAATTAGCTAAGATTGCTGAGCCTGCTTGTTCATCTATTTAATGAAACTAACAATTCCACCTACTTCTCGGGGCTGCTATGAAGACGAAATGATTTTATATTTATAAAGTTATTAGAAAATATCTGTCACATAATTGAAGCAAATAGAAGAATTTGATAAAGAAGTGATTTTGCTAATATTTTATGCCATATTTACTTACTTCTAACTCTAGTGTCATTTTAATTTATTATGAAAATGATAATAATCTGTTGACATTTGTTTTGTAAGAACATATTCTGTTGGAAACTATGAAATATGATAATTATTATAGGAGACCTCTTACAAATTATGGTCTGTAATTTCATTCTGCCTATGTCTTAGTTACTTTTTGGCTGCTGTGATGAGATACCATGACAAAGGAAACTTTTAAATCATTTCATTTGAGACTCAGAGTTCCAGAGTATAATAGAATACATGGCAGGGAGTATGGCAGGAGTCCAGCAGCCACGGCATTGGGGCAAAAGCTGAGAGGTTACATGCTGAGACAACAACCATGAAGTAGAATGAAAAGACAACTGGAATGGCCCGCACCTCTGACACCTCAGAGCCCACCCCCAAGTTACAATCCTCCCCATAGAGTTCCACCAACTGGAGAACAAACTTCTAAACACATAAGCCCACTGAAGCCATTTCCATTCACCCCACCACTGCATATATGCAGATTTCAAGTGAGCCTATTGCTCTGACTGACTTTCTTCTGCCATAAATATTTATTGATCTTCTACTTTAGGCAAAGAACCATTATAGAGCTTTGGGGGAATTTAAAAATAAACCAGACATGAGACGATGTTGAGCTGCTTACAGCTGAAGAGTAATGAGGTTCTATACACATGAAGAGAAGAGAAAGTAAACCAGCGTGGGTGGTGCCAATGATTTGTGAAGAAGTTACTACTGTGGTGGACCATGATAGAGAAGGAAAATATGCAGAAAATTGCTCCACATGAGGGAAACAGAATTATGAAGATGGGAAGGAAGTTAGTCAGATTTGACTTTAGAGAAACTAAGGTCAGAGGATAACAGCCAATCATAACTGATCGTGCGTCATGTTTTAAGTACCATACTGATTTGTGTAAAAATAATACTGTGTTATTCCTCACAATAACTCTAGGCAAATATTGGTATCATCCCATTTTACAGATGAACATACTGAAGATCAAAGAAGTTAGGCATGATCTCTACATTCCCTTTCCAGTTGCTGAGAGTCTAAAATTTCAGTTGAAACCTATACTGATTCTAGTTGAAATTAACTTAGAACTGTGAAAATTTAAAATATTTAATTTTCATTTTTTTCTTTTAAAACTGAAGCATAAGCAAATATTTGAGTCTTAAATAAATGAATGTTAAAATTCATGTTGCACAGAAAGATGCTGTCTGAAGAAGGCCCTGACCCATGCAAAAACTGTGTTAGGGTTGTTATTTAATTGCTTTAACTCATTGAACACTGAGAGGATTTTGATATAAGATATCCTCATAAGGTTGTTTGTTTGTATCAATGCTCATAGAAAGAGATGAGGTTAAGAAAGATTGGGCATAAAAATTGTTCTATGCTAAAGTATCGGCAAAGTCCTCAGTCTACCGCATTGAGAGCTCTTCCACTGTAGTCGTTCCTTAGAGATCTCCCCATCGAAGTGGAGGGTTCTAGCCTTTAAAGTGGCAACAGCATGCTCATAAATTACTGGAAGAAAGACAAGTCTGGAAGATGATGACCTTAGACAAATGTAGATCATTCAGTCTAGTCATTCTCAAGCATGGTTGAAAACCAATGGGTTCTCTCCTGACTGCTCTCCTAAAAATGAGTTCTTCACTTTAATAAATGACCTTCATAGATAAGGTTTATCCCACTTTCTGCATGAATAATGTACTAAGCCTAAGTCTTTATACTTAATCTAAGTTTCTTTACCCCACATATAAATTAGTGCTGGCCATCCAGGGTTGCTTTACCTTCTGATCCCTTCAGGAAAAAAAAAATGTCCTTGTAGCTGTAGCTTCCGTTATCTTTCTTTTATCTTTCTCTATATTTCATTTATCTTCCTTTTATCTAGGAGGCTTTAGCATTCTTTTCATTAATGCACAGAAAGAGAAAGAAATGGTAAAGAATCACACCAGGGACTCCCTCCATAAGCCAAGACTCAAGTAGTTGATATTGCCTTTATCCTTGTTCCTGGAGGAAGACGTCAGTCATGTGACAAGACTAACTAGAAGGAAAAAAGGGAAAAGATAGTGAGCCTTCAAATTCAGAAAGACAGACAAGCACATTTAGGACTTTCTTTATAAACCACTTCTTTAAACTAAGCAATGTGTTCCCTAATCCTTTAGCATGAAATGTGTGAACTCCATTTGAATGAGTGACATCCCTGAGATGAGGCAGACACAATAGCTGATGTAGACAAATGCAGAAAATTTCTAGATACAGGAAAATAGGGTCAAAATGATTGACAAAAACCTCGCTTTTGTTTTTTAACTTGCCACTCTTTTTTTCTTTTCCCAACTGTTTCTTTTTTAAAAGTTATGCCTTAAGTCATTTTCTCTGCCTACATGAATATTATTTTGCAAAAGTTGGTCCTATTTTTTTCTTATTATTTCATTTAGACTCCTTGGTCTTTGGGCCCAGGTGGCTAAAGGAAGACGTGGGTGATCTTGCTGCTGAAAACATTGCTTTATCTATTTCAGAGAGATTTTCAGTATCAAAAAGAATATAGATGGATTTTATGACATAAACACCATAACCTTATGTTCACAAAATGCAAAGATTTAAACATTTACTCTAAACCTAACATTTGAAAAAGGAACACAACTTCAGTTTTGGCTTGAGTCTAGATCAGATGGGTGGCATACAATAACATACCATGCTGGCATGCTTATTTTCTCATCTTTCTATCCCTACACATCACTGTGTCTAACATAACACTCTGACACTTTCTCCTCCATTATGTCATTCCAGTATGTTCTTCTTCCAGCTAGAGTTTGAGGTATGAATCATCACATATAAGATATCTAGGGATTGTTTCATCATAAGTATCATAAATACTCCAAGAGTAACTAGAAAAAAATTGAAGATATTACTTATCTTTCTGCCTGGATGGATGTCTATGCCCTGTAAAATAGAGGTGTGACATTTTGCTTCTTCATCCTTTATTTTTATCTTCTGCAGGCCAAGGCTGATAAGACTCATCATCCAGAGTGGTTGGGTATTATTAGTCATTGGTATATCTGTAGCTGGTGCTTGCTTTAGGGATTTGCCAATCTAATTCTTATATACTTAACCTACATAGTAAGAGAACAGTTGCCCCCTGACTCATATTGTATAGATAAGAAAAGTGATTTATAAAAATATTAAAAGCATCAAAAGCCATTACAACATTATGACCAAGGGCAGAACCATTTGCTGGCTAATTTTAATGTCAACTTGACGCAAGCTAGAGTCGTCTGAAAGGAGGGAACCTCTATTGAGAAAATGCCTCCATAAGATCCAGCTGTTAAGGCATCACATTTTTCTAATTAATGATTGATGTGGGAGGTCCCACCCCATTTAGTGTGGTAGAGCCATCCTTAGGCTAGTAGCCCTTGGTTCTATAAGAAAGCAGGCTGAACAAGCCACGAGGAGCAAGCCAGTAAGTAGCACTCCTCTGTGGCTTCTGCATCAGCTCCTGCTTCCAGGTTCCTGCCCTGCTTGAGGTCCTTCTCTGACTTCTCTCAGTGATGGACTGTTACCTGGAAGTACAGGCAAAATAAGCCCTCTCCTCTTCAAGTCTGTAGAATGAGATAGCCCTGTGACTGATAAGAGACCATTTCTTCTCCTTTGGCTAGAAACAAGGATAAAGAATAACCCAGTGCACCCATCTGCCATGGCCCACAGAAGATCTGGCACACAGAGTGAATAGGAAACATGTTTCTATCAAGTTGCACTTCCTTTCAGCTAGTGGAAAGTCTTGCCAGTAAGAGATGAGGAACAAAAGAGGCCTTTTGGAGTCAGTGTGCTATGCATGGTGATCTCCCGCTCTAACACTAGTCCAGTATGATATGCATGATAAATGCCCCATTCTAAAACAATTTTCCGGTGAGCCACTCATTACAAAAGCATCTTGATAACTCACTATGAAGAGTAGACAGTGAAGAGGCAGGGAAGGAATTGTAGGCTCTGGTTCCAATTGACTCAGAACTTGTCACATGCTGAGAGTTTAGCAAATATTTGCTTTTGTTGATATGTTTAATTTTTCCAACAACAGTCCATCAAAAGAACACTTTTCAGTAAAAGAAACATTTGATCATTTTCATTCAAATAGACATATTTGCGGTGGCTTAATTAATTACAGAAAATTAGCAATTTTCCCTAGGCTACTCACTATTTAGCAGATAAGTATTGTCTAAATTGCCTCCATTCTCAAAACTAGACAATAGGTCCTATCTTAACAACACAGAGTGAAGACAAATCCAAATGATGATTTTACAGTCTTCATTCAGATGGAACAGGTGCTGATAAATTTAAATAGAGGTTACCAGTTGGGGTTTCTCAGGACATGTTGTCACTGACCAATGTGTAGTGCTTATTACTAACCATTTTGTCCTGTTCTCTCTATCCTACTCTCACTCTTCATGTCCTTATGCAAACGGAATATGCATTTCTTCCCTTTCCTATGCCAGATATTCCCAGATGTTCTCAGTTTCATTATAGAAGGAGCCTAGGCATAGGCTAAGACTGCCTCCCATGAAATGAGAATATATATTAAGAGATCAGATTGATATCACCAGTTAGTACATGTCCAATAATGAACAGATTCATTCACTTCCAAATAGTTCAACATCACCTAAAGGAGCCAATATAAATATTCACGCCGTGTGGTGGTGGCGCATGCCTTTAATCCCAGCATTTGGGAGGCAGAGCCAGGCAGATCTCTGTGAGTTCGTAAATAAATAAATATTCACATGCCACATATCTAAATCTCATCACTAATTTCCTGCTAATGATAGATAATGCATTTCTTTTCTTGCCACATCTGGAAAATTTTAATCTGATAAATATTTATTAGAATTGTATTTGTGAAAATGGATCCAGTTCTTATGAAGCAAATAATAGTGATAAGGATACAGATTCATTTCTCATGTGTGAGGAAAAGAAAGGCAGGTGTACAAACAGACATTATAAAAAGTGTTATAGACAAGACAGAATCATGAGAACATTTCGCATTAAGAACCGATATGAGAAAACACAGTCAGAAACTGCTATTGCTTCAGAAATATGATCATAAATGGCTCCAAGTAGCTTTTTGGCTGCTTATTTAAGGATGGATAGGATTTCAACGGGATGAAATGTCCACTCCATGATGAAATTAAATAATAAGTAGAATGGCTTGTTAGGAAATAGCAAGAGGTATAGTTGACCAAAGTACAGGGATTGTGACTAAGAGTCATGGGAGCTGAAGCTAAAATTAGAATGACCTGAAAATCTATTAGTGTTCATCCATATCCACCTCCCACATCATGCACAAGGAAACTGAACCACGCAGATTAAGCACCCATCCCATTTCACACAGCTAATGTACAAGCTGAGATGCCCTGAGCTCCCAAACTTGCCAGGGTGAATCACTTTACATTACCTAAGATTTGGGGATAGATAGTGGATGTAATTGAATACTGCACTAAGATTCTTGCTTTTGCTCTATAAGAAGTGATTTGACACTGAAAGCTTTGAAAAGCAGAAAATGATGGTGAGGGGTACAGATATCTGATTTAAAAGTGCTGTAGAACGGAGCTGAGCAAGGAAGGGGTTCATGTAGGACAAATGGAGCTGTGACAACCCTGCCTGGAAGCAGGGTAGGGCTTGATGCCTGGATAGGACAGAAAGAAAGATCACCAAAATAAGGACTGGAGATGACAGTTGAGAGATAAAATGTGAAAACAGGACCCAAGAGGGTTCTGTAAATACCTATTGAGAGCCTCTTCTGAGCAAAACACTGAAGAGAGATAGTGTTAATTATTATACTTCATCATACTGATGACATCACCATTTTCCATGCAGGGGAAAAAAAAAAAACAGAATATAAGAGAAAGAACACTGCTTGGTCCAGATCTGCATCTGACTGCTTCATAGCATCTATTGGAAATCTCCAATTTCTCTTTGTTCTATAATATAATTGGGAAGCATTGCCTGGATAATGTCTAAGGTCCTCTCTAGCTCTTTTGGCAATGGCATAAGAGGAAGAACAGAGGCCAAAGACTAGCATGTAAAATGAAGCCTAGATCTGGTACAAGATTCATGCTCATAGCGTCAGAGTTGAAGACGCATGGTTTTAGAGAAGATGTTCTCCCACCTAAGTTCAAAGAGAAACCTGCTTGGCTGTTCTTCCCTGAACTCTGAAGATAAACACATGGCCTTGAAAGTACTAAAAGAGACTCCACAAGATGTGATTTAGCAATACACTTCCATGCAGAAAGGTCCAAAAAACAGCATACCAGAGGCAGGAGGCTGCCACGATGCATGTCCTTCTTGTCAGTGTGCTCAGCAAGTCACTGAGGAGTCAGCTGCTGTAGGCTGCATGGCAGGAAGTGAATCAGGGGATTGTCTCCAGTTCATAAGCACCTCATTGACTTGATGCTCTCTGAGAAGGCCTTGTCCTTTTTACCCCATCATCAAAACTTTATGGCAAAAGTCTATGGGTAATCAAGGCTGTACAACAGCCCTCACATACCACTTTCCTCTGTGGGCTGAGTAACCAGCCAGAGTTCCAAACATAAAATCTACTAAGTAATTTTTTGTTTCTTTGTTTTGTTTCTGAGCCAATGCAATGCAGCATGGAACAATATGATAACTACATCTTTAGGTATCAGATAATCAATTATGTAGAGTCCTTCATTAACAATAACTACTGGAGTCAGTGGCCAGGGTCGTCACAATGCAGCTCATCTGAGCTTGAATGCACTGACCCCGCCCACTCTCCTTGTCAAGAGATATCAAGGAACAGATTCATCAGGAGTAATGGCCAGATGTTTGCTTGTTAACAGTCCTTCCAGAATCACAAATGTGATGATCATGGGGCATTTAATCTTGTCAAATTTTGTGACAGAAAACATGCTTAATTTATCATAAGCTTTGCATAAATCAGAGCTCTTGTTTCGACAAATCAAGCCAGAAAATAGAATAATAACTTTAAATATGATCTATTTGTGCAGTGAGTCAAACATGATCTTTGTAGAGCTGGGTGAATAGCTTCTGTTTTTCACATCCCTATAATATAGTATTGAGAACTTGAGTAACCATCTCCCAGACTACACTTAAATTCTAAGATGAACTAAGAAGTGCAGAAAAGTGAACTGTAATAGGATATATTTTCAGTCCTTCAGTCTGGCCTTGAGGTCCTCCACACCATGTCTCTGTCTTATCTACTTCTCAACAAGTTCTACCACTTTGTAATTAGTCGTGTTCCTTGGCACCCTAAATGCCCTAGACTCTGGAACCTTAAAGTGATACGGGGTGGTGAGCATGCATGTCTGCATACTGCATGGTTGTGTATCTGTGTGTGTCTGTGCATCTCTTCATAGGGTAGTCCTAGCCAATCCTAGTCATATTATCCTACTCTTCTCTCTGATGTGCCTTGAGTCTACATTATATACAACCTGTGATGCAGACAGCTTGCCTTCTGGTTGCTTCTAGTTCCTGTCTCCCTAACCAAGTCAGGCAGGATATATGTGTCATCTCTGTTGCAACATTCACACTTGACAACAGCGAAAACATGAGAAATCCTCAAAGAGGTGACAGCAAATTCAGAAAGGAACTTAGAATCTAAAACTCAGATCCAAGCCTAGGGTTATAATTCAGCCTTCCACCTGCTGTGTGATTAAAGTATTTAACCTTATTGGGACTCAGGTTCTTCTTATATAAAATTAAATTCTTATAAAGAGCAAGAAGATAGCATGTAAAGAAAGGGTTCTATGTGTTACCTGGCATGTAGTAAGGACTCAATAAATAAATATCTTTATTTCCTTTTTGAATGGATCAGCAAAAAACAAGAAATCACAGAATATTTTCCCCGTATCCTCCCTTGTTTCTCTTTCTGTAGCTGTCTCTGCCTTTGGTTGTCTGTTACTTGATTCTCATATGCATACACACATGGGTAAAATGTCCAGAAATTGAAAGATAAAACTGAATTAAAGTACTGAATCCATCAAACAATATAAGAAGCCCATGTCTGACCTAAGGAAAGGTCTTGCTTTAACATGGTCAGAATTGCTTTGATCTAGGAAACATGCAAGTAGGAAAGTGTAGAAGCCATTCTCTGTTACTATTCCTAACTACATATCTCACTCATTAGTTCCACAGATCTGAAAATATTGTAAGTTTATTTTAAATAGTAAAGTGTTCAGGCTTATTTATTAATAATATGAGTTGTATTTTGTTAGCATTTTATATCAAAAGACATGTCTATAAACCTTAGTTTATGTTAAAACTCAGAAAGTCAAAGTTTTCTTTGTGGAGTCAAATTACTAGGCTATTTTCACTGTTTTAAAATAAATCTTGTTTCAAAAACTGTAACAGTGACATCATGGAGAAGAGGAGACACTAAAATAAACTGCAAGAGTATACAGTTCCATGATTCCCCAGTTTAAAGTTTAAAATACCTCAGAATGATCACCACCAAGTACACTGAACTGAAGCAAGAGAGCAAGGCATCATTTATCTGTACATTTGCCTCTAAGTATGGGAATTAGAGCTGAGTGCAAAGTACCAGCATTTCCCACCTTCTGCAGAAATATTCATTCTCCAACTGCGCTAGCCTGACAAAACCAATCTGCGGGCACCTCTTCTCTTGCTAAGCTTTATGTGTCAGGATCTGGCGCTGGTGACAGTCTAATGTTTTCAGTATCCCCCACTCACTGACTGGCCTTGCTAATGGCTGTTATGAAAAATAGTACCAATATGCTGTAAGAGATTGGGGGAGAGAAGACAAAGACAGGAAAGAGGAAAACTGAAAAATCCTTAAGTAATAAAAAATATTTGTATGCATAAAATCATCAAAAACACAGACATTGCAGCAGGAATGCATAACAGTAAAGAGCTCTTGCAGTGCAGATCTAGTTCTTTGGCAAGTTATGGCAAAATGTCATTATGGGATTTTTGACTGTGCATTCTTAAATTTAAACTTACAACGCTGGCACTACATAGCAGTATCCTATTTATATAATCAAACAGCAATCCCTAATGGAGTTCTACAACTCCATCTAGCACAGTGCTATTAACTAGACCGAATCATCAAAAATTGCACCTGTGTCAATCCAAGAGATGGGTGAGTCAGTTTGGCTGCCGTCCTGCCCCTGCTTGGTCTCAGTCACCGTGGTTCATCAACAGCTTCTCTAAACAGAGCTGGAATCCATTCAACCTGCCTGGAACTCTGCAACCCACTTCTCAGCTCTGGTGTCTTTACTCTCTGCCCCTCCAGTCCCAGCCCATGTGTCTCGCTGACTGTTTCCGATCCTTCTAGGTCTGGTTTTTGTGTGTCCTTCTCAGGGAAAAGGCCCTGACCCACATCTGGTTTCAGGTCCCAGTTATATTCTTTCATGACATCATTATATTGACTCTAAGGTACTTGTAAACTTCTATCCTATAGCTTTTTGTGATTATTAACCTGTGTTTTATTCACCACCCAACACTAAGCAACATGAAGGCAGTGAATGCTCTGTTTCATTGCCACTCTATCCACAAGATATATTCAACACAAATACCAACTTTGTGGAAATAATTCACTGGCAAGTCCTATTATTCCTCCTTATTCAGGCAGGTACATTTCCACATAGCTGTACCTCTTTGCTAATCAATGGCTATTTAAATCATTTATTATATTCCAGGCTTTGTGACAAGCATTCCACATACCTGCTCTTTATGGCAATGTTACAATGCAATAGAGTCATAATCACCACCCCAGTTTACAAATAAGGACACTAAGCATCTATTGACACAGCTCGGTTGGAAGAGTACTTGTTAAGCATGCATAAAGTCCTGGATTCAATTCCCAGTACCACAGAAACATGACGTGGTAGATAGGACCTGTCATCCCAGCACTGAGGAAGGAAAAGTAGAAGAAATCAGAGGTTCAAAGTCATCAACTATGTGGTTGATGGGATACATGAGACACTGTCTCTAAACAGATAGACAGACAGACAGACAGACAGACAGACAAAGGAAACTCTGCCACTAATGATGACATTTACTAAAATTGAAATCTGAGATAATTCTTTCAAGTCTTGAAAAGCTCCCTATACTGCCCCCATAGGACGTGGATGGAACTGCATGGGGTTGGGCAGGAGAGAGGCATACCCATTCTGCTAACTCCATCACATAAGCTGCCCATGATTTCTGCTTTAGCTCAATGAAGCAGGTCCTCTCTGATTTGTCCTTCCCGATGACTTTTTGTCTCTCTCCACCATGTAGAAAGGAGGCACTGTGCCAGTTTGCATAGGATGAGCCACAGGCAAGGATGAATTTCAGTCTGCTGGTGTTTGAGTCTGTTTACTAGTTTGTTTTTAATGGGAACATAGAAGATTTCTCCTTCTCTGTCTTTAAGACTACATTCTTTTCTTGGCAGCCTTGCATGCTAGCAGTTTTGGATGACAGAAACAGCTGTGTGTGTGTGTGTGTGTGTGTGTGTGTGTGTGTGTGTGTGTGTGTGTGTGTGTATGACAGGATTCACACCAGAGAATAGGAAACAGTGAAGTTTCCTAGGGAAATTAAATACACTCTGCTTTGGCTTGAATTCAAATAGTGAATGATGTTTAATTACATTTTTAAAGGGCAACCAACTCTCCAACCCTAGAATTGGCTCAATGTGAAACCTCACCTATTAAGAATCCTGCAACAGCCAACCTCGATGTCTTATAAATACACCTGCAGGCCATTGCTCCTCCAAAACTGTTCCCTTGGTGACAAGTCTGTTCCCTGGGAGACAACTGATGCATTTCTTACTCATGTCACTCATGTCACTGACTTTAATCAGAAGCAAAGCTTCCACTCCTCCTGTGGTATAAAAGACAGGACACAATCACAGCTTTCTTTAGGATGAAAAACAGGCCTGTTTTGAAAGCAAGGCAAAGCCCTGCTTGGTACTAAAATTATGAAAATGTAAGCAGGTTGCTGTGAAAGCATGTCTCCATGCCCTTGTCTGTTTAAGCTGGTTCTACTCTGTGTCCAGGCCCTGACCAAGGAGTAGTGGAATGAATACAGAGCACAGAAATGTCACCATTGACTACAATTTCTGTGGCCACTCATCTTTCCTGAGGGGACAGTATTTCACAGTCCTAGGGAGAACCTTAACACTATGTTTTTCTGTTTAACCAGTTTAAGAAATCTAGGCTTCTTTTTTATATTAACCTGTTTATGTTGAACTGAAATCTGTAATACTCTTTGTTATCTATTGTTTATTTATTTAAAATAGTCTCTGCCTCTGGGTTTTTGTGTTTATTAAGTAGCAGGCATTTCAAGGGGCAAAAATAGTAATTAGAAATCTTAAAGCTACCAAAAATGATTTTTTATAATATAATTATTCTTTCTCAGCTTTCCTACAGATGATAAAATACTCTGGTCCACAGGGTCTGGGAATAAAAATTGATTTCTATCTAAAACTAAGTGACTTTTTAGCTGGAATTATTAGAAAGAAAAGAAACATTTTTAGCTCAATTAAGCCATGTTCTGAAAACTGTGCATTATTTTACAGATCATTTTAGGTAGGCACCTGGGACATATGTCAGCTTTCTAAATTAATCATGCTTTTGCAACATCACAGATGAGGATCCAGTTTAATTTTAACAGTCCATTTTGATGCCTTGATATAGCTCATTTCAACCACTGAAGCCACTAAAACACATGATTTTTGAAATTCAATGTAAACCATATAAGAACAAGTCATTTGGGTTACTGAAAACCTTGTCAACTTAATCTCCTGGGGTGCTGCATGGGAAAGGCCCCAAGGTTTCACTCCCACTTGAAGATCAAACTTGGATAGTCATCAGCTTTTTTTTTTCCCAAACTCCTGTCATGAGTAGTCACCTATGAGATTTTTTTCTTCATGTCTTCTACATACATATTATAGGGGAATAAAGAGTGAAACAGACATTGCAACATAAAGGGACTTGGGAATCCAAGAGGAAAACCAAGAATAGAAGCCTTGATCCAGAATCTAATTCTTACTTTGAGTTGGCAGGCACTGAATCCAGGTTCTTTGGCATGAAGGACGAGTACTCCATCCCTGAGCTACGCTACTGGCCTCTTTATCGGGTTATCTTGAGCCCTCAAGACCTATCTCTTCTTAAACTGTGTCCTATCATCTACTGAAGCATCCCTCCCTGGTTCTCTAGAGTAGTAAAGCTAATGCAGCACTTGGCTCTCGCATGGTGAAGTCAGTGACTTAGAAACTGTCTTCTTGTGTAGAAACAAAAATGTTATCTGGGTTTTCATTCTACAGCTATCTCCCAACGTCACAACAGTTGTTAATATTCGGGAGTAATGTGATCAAAGCAATTCAGGGACAGAAATATTCCGACAACTTTTGTCCATAATTGGCATTTTCATTTGCTGACCATTTCAATGGATGTGAAATATATAGATAAATGTGAGACTAAAATTTACTCCAGTATCTTCTGTCTCTGGAAAGATTAGCTTAAATTCTCTCTACAATTTTCCAAATGTGTTGATAAGTCATTTAGTCATAAGGGGGAAAGAACACACACACACACACACACACACACACACACACACACACACACACACCTTCCAAGATAAATAACATACATAAAATTCTCTTCATAGTTAAGTCCAGAATTGTGTGTTTTGAGAGGATTGACAAAGTCGGTGGGTTTCCAGAGAAAGAGAGACATGCTCAGCAAAGCATGAAGACAGCTATTCTCCAGGGCCAGCCTCTGAGAACAACCTAGAAACTAAGAATGGAGTAAAATCTCAACCTTAATATGTTTGCCTCTGGGTTACACTGGAAGCCAATGTAAATGATGATCACAGAGTGTGAATCTCAGACCATGGAACACAAGGGACTCAGACTGTTGCCTGGTTGTGGGGAGTCACTGGAAAACACAGTTATGGTGGTAAGAGAATTCACACCTGGATAAATTTAACAAAAACAGAAACCTAGAGCTGAGGACAATTAAGAGAAATGGACACCATCTGAGTGACCCTGTAGAGACAAAGATGGACTTTCAAAGGCCAGAGTACTCAGATGTAATTTATGCTACAGGGCATGCAATCATTATGAACTCCTTTTCATCTCAATATGTTTCTTCTGAATACTGGTTATTTTGAGTCATGTGAACCACACACATGGAGAGCAAATGTCAATCACAGAACATTTTGCTGGCTATGCTCATATCTGGAGGTTGTCTATTGTCTTTTGAATGAGTGCAAAAAGAAAGAAAGAAAAGAAAAGCAGTAAGACTTACCCCTAAGTCAGTCTCAGGTGCTGAGAGGGAGTTGGTCTGTGTAAGGGAGCATTGCACATATCTGTCTTCTGAGAAAAACAAGTAGCCTAAGTGGGCAAATGAAGAAGAGAATTGTTGGGCTCTCCTCTAACACCTGGAGTCACCTAGCACATCCCTAATGCCTGCAAAACAGGAAAGGTACAGCAATCCAGTAAAAACATGCTGAAGGTCACTAGTTCAAATTGCTGGTTCACACCACACAGTGGCATTCATTTGTCTGTGTCTCCATCTCTTCATATTGTGAGAATTTAACAGACAATGCAGCCAGGTTGCCTGGTATCTATATGTAAACCACAGTTAGTCATGAAGAGAATGGTGGAACCAATCATTCCTGTAGCTGAAATGAACAAAAGTACCTTTGAATCTCTGTATGAAGCCTGCTGGGAGATTATAGTATTGCAGATCATGGTAACTACTCCAAAGCATGACTTTGGTAGGTATTGACTTATTCCAATTAAAACCCTTCTAGCTACTACAGATTCAGGGTAGTAGGAAACATAAGGCTTTCCAGTATAATTTTTTTTTTGCCTCAGTGTTTTAGGTGAAACCTAAAGGCAAATGTACTGGTTATGTTATTGCTGTGGCAAAATGCACAAACAAATCAAGGGACAGAGGATTAATTTTGTCTCATAGTTCCAGGGTATAGTCCATCCTGGCTGGGGAGTCATGGCAGTAGAATATGACTCTTCTGGCCATCTGGTAACATAGAATCAATGATCAAGAAGCAGAGAAAAGTGAATGCTAGTGCTCAGCGTATTTCCTCTCTTATGGTCCATCCAGGACTCTAGCCTACAACATCTGTCACCCAGAAGTTAAGGGTGGGTCTTCCCATCTCAAATAAAAGACTCTAGATAATCCCTCACAGGCATGACCAGAACCTCGTGTCTTAAGAAATTCTACATCTTGTCAAGTGGACAGTCAATATTTACTAATCACAACAGGAGAATCTAACAATATTGATATCCTTTTACATTATGTATGTGATGACAAAAAAAGGAGCAGGTGATTCAAATAGCAACTACTTGATGAGCAGAGTAGCCTAAACATGGAGGCATCGTAAGGGCCAGGAACATATGAAGAAACATTTTCTGAGTGACTAACATTGCTTTTGAGAGTTCTGTGTAACCCTCAGAAAACCATAGCATAATCCAAGCTAATTAATAAAGTCAGTTCATTGATATTGCCATATATGTCATGGAAAGGATGAGAAAATGTTACCTATTCTCTATCTAACTGATGAAGGCACTTAACAGAAAAAAAAAAAAAGACAAAGTAACAGGAACACTGCTGGCTTCTAGGTGTGTTTAGCTAATTGGAACAACACTGAATATTGAATAGATAGCTGTGCCTGCCGAAGGCCATATTTTGACACCTAGGAATATAGCTGCTAATGTGAATCCAAGCAGGGAGCTCAGACTTACTTCAGTACCTTGAAAAAAAGACATAGGGTGTGGGGAAGGTCCAGTCCAAATTTTTGATGGGCAGATTTTGATAGAGCCATTCGAAGGGTTAAGCAACAGTGACATGCTGAAAAACGACCAGGAAATAATTAATTTTCACTGCTGTATGGTACTTCCAAAGGGTTGCTTCTATAATAAAATTAGGATGCCACTTTATTATTGCAGTGGAAGTAATTTTATTTACTTTTTCAGTTAACACATGCACACAGGGCGGTGAGAGCAATCAGCCACTGCACTTGTTAGCTCACTGATTAAATGTGTTGTCACCTAACTCTGAACTAATTAAAGGGAATTGAAGTTGTTGGTGCATTAGCCAACATGGTATTAACTCTGTTAACTGAGGTTTGGGGCTTGCTTACTCTTTTCTCTGCTGTGTATTTTTTTAAATCACTTTCCTTTTCCTTTACAATTTCACCCAGTGTTACAGCATCCTGTTAGGAACCAGCTTTGAATCTTTGGGGTGTGTTATTTATATTAGAAGCAATTTGCATTTCTTGCCATTTGACTGTGGAATAAAACCATTGAAGGGAGCACTTGGAATATGTAGGAGCCAGGAATGTAAAATTAAGTCATATAAATTTCAATTAATTTTCCCTACAAGATGCTCCTATCTGTGAGTGTGCTGCTATGTGTAGTAAATTATAAATGGTGTAATCCAGAGAACATTGTCACTACCTCCTGCTAGGAAGTATCTTGGCCGATGCATTGCCACTGCCTAGGTGCCTACATCTGAACTTCATAAATAAACTCTCAAGTACTGAAAACTGAGTAAGCAGAAATGTTTCTGTCCACAGGTACACAGATGACAGTGGGTTGTTTTCTCCAATGCACTGGGTCATGCAAATGCTGCTTTGTCTATTCCTTGTGTTAGTAGAAAAACAACGTTAGGTCTTCAATGGTATAGAAAAATAAAACTCCAAAAGTACTTAAAAGAGGCAGGGAAGGAGGAAGGAAAGGAAGCATGGAGGGGAGAGGGAGATAAGGAGAAAGAGAGGGACCAAAACATGGAGGGAGGGAGGGAGAAAGAAAGGGGGGAGTCCTAAAACAAAGACTGAACAGCCTTTCTATGCCAAGATTTTTGCACCAAAGCAATTTTTTCCAAATGATACAATCATTTCCTTAAAATAAAGCAATGACAAAATCAATCCTTTGCATTGTGCAGTGTTCTTAATGCTTTCACTATTTCTGTGACATCCAGGAGCTAGTTTTTATAAAAGGAAGGTCATAAGGAATTCTAGGATGCTTCTAGAACCTCCAAGTGAAAGCAGCTTTGTTGTGGGATATTTGTGTGAAGGTGTAATGCTGTGACTGGTATAATAAAAAGCTAAATGGCCAATAACTAGGAAGGAGGTATAGGCGGGGTTTCCAAGGGGAGAAAGGAAGAGGAGGAATCTATGTGTAGTAAATTATAAATGACATAATCCAGAAAACATTGTCACAGAGAAAACAGGAAGTACAAGATGGAAAAGAGGTAATGCCACGTGGTAGAATGTAGATTAATATAAATGGATTAATTTAAGTTACAAGAGCAAATTAGGAGCAAGCCTAAGCTATAGGTTGAGCTTTTATAATTAATAAGAAGTCTCCATGTCATTAATTGTGAGCTGGTGCCCAACCCCCCCCCCCAAAAAAAAAAATTCTACTTCACGGCTTTCAGTTCAGAGAAAGGATAAGTGCATAAAAGCCTCAGATAGACCCATGTAGATCAGCAGGAAAAGGGGTGGGGAAACCTGTACACTAAATGGTTGGAAATTCAGTCATTTAAAAGAACTGGGTGCATCTACTTTTAGGAAAGACTAGATGCATCTACTTTTAGGCAAGACTTATTTAGTTTTTCATAGGACCAACCAGCCAAAATGTTTTTGTGATTCACTGCTCATATTGACTTGAAGTCAAATGGGATTTAAAAATTACAATTCCTTCAAATAAAAAACCTTGACTAAAACTTTGGGCCTAATTCTGGTGAATTGTAAAACACACATACATCCACACAAAAAAAAAATGCTAAAAAGTTGCACAGTGGCAAACATACTCATGGCACTGGCTTTATTTTTGTTTTTTATCCTTTTCTACTAAGACATAATATTTGTACATTTTTACAGGGTAATTCTGTAATTTGATTGATACACAAATGCAATGTGTAATAATCACATCAGAGTAACAAGCATAGCTACCCGTTCAAGCAGTAATCATTTTGTGCTGGAAATTCTGTATGCTTCATTTCTACTTCTTTTGAAATACTGATTCTTTTTAATTACTTATCACGATAAAAAAAAAGAAAGAAGAAAAAGAAAACAGAATTATAATCCTCTATATTTTTGTTGTTGTTGTTGTTACTAAATCTGTTGTTCTTATTGTTGTTGCTGTTTTTATAGGGCTGGTCTTCTTGCTGAAGCTGAGCAAATGCTCTGCCACTGAGCTACACTGCAGCCTCTTCTCTTTCCATTGCCTAGTCACCAGCATTACATCTTGTTTTCCTATGAGACTTAAGAGTTTGAGGCCAGCCAGAGCCACATAGTGAGAGCCTAACTGGAAAAAAAAAAAAAGAGTATTTGAAAATTTAGTAACTCAGTGTTACATACTGAGAAAGGACCAGGGGTAATAATGAAATGTACAACTTGCTATTACGTTCATTCTGCAATACCATATGATCATTCACCATCCTTCCTTGTATTATACATTACATAGTACATTGCAAGCCCTTAATAAACACACACACACACACACACACACACACACACACACACACACACATAAAAGAGGCATAAGGAAAAATGCAGAGGATTGAAGACAAGAATTGTTTACCATAAGATACCTAAAGAATTCCATCCTGAAATACAGCAACTGCAATGTAACCTTAAGACCATTACTAAAACTGTTTTGATAGGCGTTACTATCATGTATCTCCCACAGTGTTGTGTCTCTTGGTAAAATACAAGAAGATCCTTGAAAATTACATAGTTGTTTTAAGAGAAAGAAAGTGGTGCGGGGGGCGGGGGGTGGGGGGGGTGGGGGGGTGGGGGGGGGGTGGGGGGGGTGGATGGGCAGAGGAAGGAAATACAAAGGATAAGGGAGTGGAGGTGAAATGGGTGGAGGAAACAACATCCACAGTAAGTAAGCAATATGGAATTAGAAGACATTCAGCTGCTGGCTACTGTCCAAACACAAGGAAAGAAGAATAAAACCAGAAAAAGCAAAATCTCTTTCTTAAAAGCCTTGTAGGTCTCACTTTAGAACTTCTGCTAACTAATAATAATGTAACTTTTTTTTAATCCATATCAAACTTTTTTTCATTTTTTTATAAATTTGTTTAAAAAAGGATTTTCTTTCCTTTTACATACCAACCCATTCCCCATCCCTCCTCTTCTCCTGCTCCTCCACCTACCCCCATCCGCTCCTCATAATTCCACTCCTGGGCATATACACAAAAGTTGCTCAACCACAGCACAAGGACATTTGCTTAACCACGTTCATAGCAGTATTATTTGTAATAGCCAGAACCTAAAAACAACTTAGATGTTCTTCAACAGAAGAATGGATAAAGAAAATGTGGTACATTTACACAATGGAGTATTATGCAGCTGTAAAAAACAATGTCATCATGAAATTTGTAGGCAAATGGATGGAAATAGAAAAAATCATCCTGAGTGAGGTAACCCAGACCCAGAAAGACAAACACAGTACGTATTCAATCATAAGTGAATGTTAGAAGCAAAGCAAAGGATAATCGGGCTACAATCTACAACCCAGAGAAGCTAGGTAAAGAGGAGGACACTAAGAGAGACACACATGAATCACCCCAGGAAGGGGAAAGGGTTAAGATCTCTTGGGCAAACTGAGAGGAGGGGAATAGAGGGGAGGGGAGGGGAGGGGATGGAATGTGGGAACATGGGGGGGAGACGGAGGAAGAGCAATGAAAGAGATATCTTGACAGAGTGTACCATTAAGGGGATAGGGAGAAATCTGCAGCTAGGGAAAACACCAAGAATTCACAAGATTCTACCCAGCTAAGACTCACAGCAATGGTGGAGACGGTTCTTGAATAATGTAACTTTGATCAAAACTTTTCTCTAAGATCTCTCTCATCATGAGCAGATTTTACTTCTGTGAAGAACATCTTGAAAATTTAGTTTACTGGCATCTCCAACTCCAGAAACATGCCCGTGTTTACACTGTCATTGCTACTCCTCAGCAGAAAACAGGATGCTATGTTATACCTTCAAAGGAAATAGATGCTTCTCTTTCATGTTTCGATAGGATGTAAGATGTCTTGAAATTTTCCATAAGTTTCCAGACCCAGTCCCAATACATGCTGGTAGCTGGTCTTTGTTATCTGCCAACTTAATCCATCAAGTTCTTAAACTGAAAGCCCTAGAGAGCTGAGGCAGCCAAAGTCATTGGACTCTCCCAGCAACGGCACAACGGAGGAGACATCCCCTCAATAGCTGTGGAGACATGGCCCAGATTGCTTTTTCACTAAAAGGATGTAATTGCTAATGTAGTTATTGACTTGATGGATCTGTCCCAGCTTCACTTATTTCATTACAGCTATGCCCTCAGCCATTTTAGGATAAAATTTCCTAGGTATCTAACTACAAAGAAAATGTCTGTCTTCCTTTTCTCTCTCCCCCCTTCCCGACATGTCATTATAATTGATTCATGCTTTTCAAGGGGTTCACAATGTCCTGAATACTCTAGAACACGTAGTTGCAATTCCTCAGCAGTTTCTATTCTAAATATGCTCTACTGGTGGATACAGAACAGCCTCCATCTCTGAGATCCCTAAGATGCCTGTGAAAGGCTTTGCTGCCTTCATGAGTCAGTTGTTTTCAGCCACTTATGGTTCATTGATCCTCTTAAACAGTTGCTTCATCATTTCCTTGTTCGTCAAAACATGGACAAGGTTGCCAAAGAGGCATTTCTAGCCAGAAGCCCTGGGTTTCCCTGTTGTAGCAGATGAATCTCTAAGTCATTTCTCAATTTCAAATTAGGAGGCCCTCTCTCCCACTTTAATCTGTCAGCCAAATGCAGATTCCCACAAGATCAGTCCTCAAGCCCACCTCATACACTCAGGTCACACACTCACACACAGGAGCCTGAGAAAGTTGATTTGTTCACAGATGGCAGATGGTTTTGACCTCAATCTGAGGAATGAAAGTATTTGCTCTAAGACTAAAGAGATTTTTTTTTTGGAAGGGGACAAGAAATTTAAGTACGACAAAACCATGTGCGAATCTGATGACTTTGAGTTAAACGTTTTCAGAATTTGAGCTACCATATCAGCCAGTGAAGCTTGACATGAATGAAAGAGAGTTAACCCATGCCTATGGCCACAGCCCTGGCCACACTGTAATTATAGTGGTGTCAGCCTCCCTCTAGAAACCACTGGTATGATTTTTAGAGGCTTATGACTCAATCGTAACACAGAATCACTTGAGGCTGAAAACTGGCACAAGGCAATGAAACTTGAGAACACACTTTTTATAGAACAAAATCATTTCAGCTTTTTTAGGATTATAGAATTTTTTTCTTCTTCATGCTCACAAAGAAAATAAATCTGCTTTATATATACAAATTTTCTATGGGTGTATTGAATTTCAATAATCTGTGATGTTGAAAGCTCTAAAGCATTATTTTTATATTCCTCCCGTCTTTTGAATACATGCCTTTGATGCAGCAGGAGGGGATGCTGGTAAGTTTGGACGACAATAAACCACAAAAGGACATCTTTCCTTTCCTTTCTTCCTTTTTTCTCTCTTCCTTCCTTCCTTCCTTCCTTTCCTTTCCTTCTTTCTTTCTTTCTTTCTTTCTTGCTTTCTTTCAGGCCTCCCACATATTAGGCAAGTGCTCTACCACTGAGGTATACCCCCAGTGCTTGCTAGTTTGGGTTTTATTTTCATTATTTTGTTTGTTTGTCTGTTTGTTTGTTTGTTTGTTCTGTGTTGAGGTCTCACTAAGTTGCTCATGCTGGCCATCAATGCAATACATAGCCCAGGCTAGCATTTCTCCTCCTTCTACATCATGAGTCACTGGCACTACAGATGGGCTTGCACCACCATCACACTGGGCCTGAGCCTTCTTGTTTCCCAGACTTGCTCTGTACATTCCTGATACATTAAAACTCATTTATTCCTTAGGTTTCTCAGGAATTCTTCCTAAACTCTGCAACATTTCCAGGGGAAGTGTGACATCTATACCAGCTAAAAATAAGATAATTTGGTCTCTTCTTTTAAAGCATGTATAAAAGAATCTATGGAAAGGAGGGCAAAGTAGTTGGTGCCTAAAACCGCTGATCCAAAGAATCTGTTCAACCATCCCCAGGGGTCAAAAGCATTCCTCCTTGAAGGATGCAGTCCTGAAGCACTGGGATCAGAGAAATGGGTAGATTCCCAGCAAATGCGAACCATTTCTTACTGGAGTTTATTTATTGCTGTGTGTGATGTGTCACTTCAAGAAGCCCATAGAGTGGGGGTCAAAGAGATGACACACAGGATAAGGACATTTGCTGCACAAGCCTGAGAATCTAGGTTTTATTCAGGGAACCCATGTTAGAAGGATAGAAGTAACTCCAAAACTGTCCTCTGACCTCTACATGGGCGCCTTGGCACACATAAGCCTGCATACACATGCGCACGGACACACACACACACACACACACACACACCATCGTCAATTTTTAAAAGGCCTTAAAATATATGGGAATGACACTCAAAACTCCAGACCATAAACAATAAACAAATATTCCTTTTTTATTTTAATTATGTTATTTTTAATATTTTAATATGTGTGCCTGATTGGGAAAGGGTGTGTACACCTAAGTGCCTGCCAAGTCCAGACATGTTAGATTCCCCCTGGAACTGGAGTATCAGACAGTTGTTAGCTGCCTGACATAATGTTGAGAATCAAACTCAGGTCCTCTGGAAGAGCAGTGATCTTTAAACTCTGAGCCACTTCTCCAGCTCCAATTATTATTCTTAAAAACAAAGAATGACCCCGCCCTCCTTCCAGTAGTCTTTCATTTCTGGGTCAAGTAAAAACCTGGTGCAAGGAAGTCTCCCAAGAATACATAAGGATGACCCCACCTAAGACTCCTAGCAGTAGCATATATGTAGTCTGAACTGGCCATCTCCTGTGACCAGATTGGTGCCTAGCCCAATTGTCATCAGAGAGGCTTCATTCAGCAACTGATGGAAACAGATGCAGATCCACAGGCAACCATTAGGCAGAGTTCAGAGAATCCTGCAGAAGAGGGAAGAAAGGAGCCAGCGGGGTCAAGGACACAATAAGAAAATTCACAGAATCAACCAACTTGGCCTCATAGGGGCTCATTGAGATTGAACTGACAATAAGGGAGCCTACAAGGGACTGAGCTAGGCCCTCTGCATATATATGACAATTGTGTAGCCTGGTCCTTGGTGGGACTCTTAAGAGTGAGGACAGGGGCTGTCTCCAAATCTTTTAGAAGTTTTTGGGACCCTATTCCTCATATCGGGTTGCCTTGCCCACCCTTAATAGATGGGGAAGTACATAGTCTTACTGCAACTCAATATGCCATGTTTTGTTAATATTCATGGGAGACCTGCTCTTTCTTAAACAGAAACGGAGGAGGAGTGGATTGTGGGGTGGGAACAGAGGGGATGGGAATAGGGACTGTGAGGAGAGAAGGGAGGGAAATTGTGGTTAGGATGTAAAAATAAATAAATGAACTTACTAAAGAAAAATAAGAGATGGATCAATTCTGATAGATACTTCTTTTTCTATCTGTGCTGGCTAGATTTATGTCAACTTGATAGAAGCTGGAGTCATTTTAGAAGAGGGGGCATCAAGTGACAAAATTCCCCTACCAGACTAGTCTATAGACACATCCATGGTGCATTTTCTTTATTGATGATTGATATGAGAGAGCCTAGCTCACTGTGGGCAGTGCCATCCCTGAACTGATGGTCCTAGGTACCATAACAAAATAGGCCGAGCAAGCAAGCTATGAAGAGTAAGACAGTAAGCAGTGATACTCCATGGCCTCTACTTCAGTGTCCTGCCTTCAGGTTCCTGCCTTGAGTTCTTGATCTGACCTCCTTTCATAATAGACTGTGATTGGCACATGGAACCAGAAATAAACCCATTCCTTCCTAAGTTGCTATTGTTTATGGTGTTTTATCACAGCAGCAGAAACTCATACTAGATCACTATCCTTGTAAAAACTGTATCAAAAATCCAAACCAAATTCCATCTCTGATAAACTCTAGATCTTTCCTTAACAAGAAGTCTGCTTCATATTTGACTTCTATCAGAGAGACTGATCTCGATGCTGTATACATGCAAGGGATTGAGGATGCTACTTTAATTCACTAATTTAAAATAAGGAAAAAAGTAAAGAGCATAATATGGGGACCATAAAGAGAAGCAAATCTTAATTATTTTAAAAAGCAAGTGAATCAGAAGAAGTAAAGTCACTATTTAATTAACATCTTTACAAGTCAAGAAGCTTTATAAGCAATTTATGTTCATGTCCTGCACTTAAGGAAAATTTTCCAGTTGAATCTGATGTCCCAGGAATCTGGATGAGGGTAAGAGAGGAATAAAGGAAAAAATCCTATATTAGAGTAAAGCTCAATATTGCCTCTGGAAAACACCCTTGCTTATTTTGTGAGTTCACAGATGTGTGCACCACGTCCACAGGCAGAGGGCCTAAAATTGCCCTCCTAGGAAAGAGCATGGGGAGGAGGAGCCATTTGCTGAGTCAAGCAAGCCATAACTTTGCAGTGATTTATAACCCCCAATGAGGAGTGTTGCCTCAGTGAAGGAAAGTGCTCTCACAGCTGGCTCCCTGTTGAAGCCCAGCCTCTTCAGATGGCACAGCTCCATCTGGTTGCCCATTTTAAAAAAGAATGGAATATTCCAGGTGATCAGAAAGAGAGCTAGAAGACACTTAAGGAGATTTGGCTTGTGTTACAGCAGGCAAAAAAAAAAAAAAAATGTTTCCAATGACCCAATTTAAAAGACCATAACCTTGCAGGGCACAGAAAAGGCACAGCAGCCGTAGGACAGGAGGAGTTCTGTGATCAGAGGTGAAGCAATTCAGTGTGACATGGCTCTGACTTTGAGGCCAAGACCACCCACAGAGCCTGCCTGGCAGCCTGTGCTTAGAATCCTTGCTCAAAGGACACTGCACTGGAAATCAGAGTACAGAAACTGCTGATTGGCCGCTGGGACTTTCAGCCTCATCAGCACACACAGGAAAGAACACTGTCAACCTACCCAACTCTAAATGCAATGGGCAGGGACAAAAAGTGAATGTACTTAGTAAAAAAAATCCTTCCCAGTGAACAGCTTTTAAATACAAATATATATATTAAGATTAGATTTTGGCCTGTCCTGACTTTTGTATTTTTTAATGCATTCACATGGATTATAAGTGAATGTACAGACTTTGTGATTTCCTTTTAATATTATTTTGCTAAGACATAAAAGTACTTAGACACAGGCTGTATTTTGAGCACTTTCTAAATTAATTTCAATATAAATATTTGCAATAATAATAATAATAACAACAGAATGGGGGCATACATCTGGCCTCCATGCATTGTAGAGATGATATCCATCATCCTTGAACTTCCATGTTTTTTGAGTACCGTGTGTGTGTGTGTGTGTGTGTGTGTGTGTGTGTGTGTGTGTGTGTGTGTGTAAAACATAGGTAAAATACTGCACGTATCATTTTAGGTCTTTTATTCAGAACAAATGCAGATTGGTGTTCATGATTTATAGTCTGATGTTTACAGCATAATTAAGAAAATTGTAGATAGGTCCTAAAGAGATATTGAATAACTTCTGAGTCACAACAAGAAAAGAAACTCATCTACTTATTTAAGTCTGGAACTGCTCAGTCCGTTCTTCCTATAAGATCTGCCTAGGTTCGTTAGCCATCTACTAACTGAACTTCCCTAAACCGAACCCTCCTCCACATTTGCATTCAACATCACAGAGGCAGGAGGATAACTGCACAGTCAGTGTAATACTTCCTTCTACCTTCTCAATGTGTGCTGGTTATTGTCTAACTGAGCTTTGAACCTGCAAACCTCTTCGCCATCAAAGATAACACAACTCCACACTTTACTCTGACTAACAGAAAAGCACTCCTCAGCTCCAACAAGATTCTGGGTGTTTTATCCCCCTTAGATTTATTTATGTACCACATGTGTGCCTGGTGCTTCTGGTGGCAAAAAGAGGATCAGATTTCCTGGAACTGGAATTAGGAATGGTTGTGAGTCACCGTATGAGTGCTGGGAATTCAACCTGAGTTCTCTGCAAGAGCAACAAGTGCTCTAAGGCACTGAGATATCTCTGGACCCCCTCTAACTTGGTTCTTTGCCTTGGCCTCTTTTGACAGCCCTTACAGAAATTATTCCTCAAGCTATTACCTTTGAAAAGGCTGGCCAAGCAAATAATAGTGTAGTTTAAGTTTGCCCTTTGGGTCTCTAACTAAATGACATTCCAGATAAGCCTTGTCTGAAACTTCAGATTGAACGGTGTCTTAATTTGAAAAACTTTGTCCTCAGCAGGACTTACATTTAAAAATTGTTATATAACTGTGTAATTGTGACTAAAATTAATTGTGCCTGCTATTTATCTTTCCAACGTCCCTGTAAGTAGTCTAGGAAAGAGAACTTGATGTAGTATCTTCCTGTGGCATGGTGCAGGGTAGGTGGTAATGTTCATCACTGATGATCAATGGCAACTTAAGGTAGTACTACCTACATGAAATATTTGTGAATTAAAGAGCAGCCAGAGAATCATGCCTATTGACCCTCCTCATCTATAAGTATCAATGACCTTGGGAGATAGATTATCATCCTTATAAATATTTTTTACTGTCCCCTCACTAGGTTGGGTTTAAATAAAAGTTTGTCTATCTCCTAAGTCTTTCCAGTGCGCCTTACTCCTTATTCCCATAGAAGATAATTCCTGTGACAGAATGCACAAATTACTTTCAGATCCTTCATTTGAATTGTTTCAGTCATGAATTACTATGTTAATTTATGGTCTCTTGACTTTCCTTCCCTCTTGCTAAAATTCCTTCTTTATATAAGAGCCAGCGTAACCTTAACGGATAAAGCAGCTGTGCCATGCCTCTCTACTGGCATGACTCTCTCAAGTTTTCTCAATAAATACACTTAGAATAAAGGCCCTGTTCCTTGCAATGGCTAAAAACACCTTCTGTGCTGTGCTGATAAATTTATCCATCTCTCCAAGTCAGATCATCTTTTCCCTAACTCAAGTTCCTGTGTTGGAAACTTATTCATTCATATATTAATGGAAAACTGAGGATGGGCCTTTGGGAGTCCGCTGGGATTAGATAGTGTCTAGACTCATATGAACTTGCTGACTTTATTAGAAAGTGCAACCAGAGCTAGCAAGCATGCTTTATCTCACAGTGTGATAGCCTCCGTGTTATGATGTAGCAGGAAGGCCCCTGCTACACGCAAGCACCACCCTCTTCGATTTTCTACCACCACAACTGTGAAATTACCTCCTATTCTTTAGAAACTGCCCAATCATTAGTATTTAGTTATAGCAACAGGAAATAAACTAAGCCATAAGCTGCAGCCTGACTTCCTTAGGAAAGACATTCCTAAAATTTTAGAAATAAGAGATCACTCTTCAATTGTAAAGGTAAAAAGTAATCACTTTTTTTGTGAAGTATGTATAATTAAATATCAATGTTAATTTTGTAAATAAATAATGTTATTTTATTTACTTAGGTGATTTTGATAAACATTACTATAAATGTAAGCACTGCAAGATATGGAAGTTATGGGTGAGTTAAAACTGAGGCGGGGGTGCACTTGCTCTCTCCCTGGCAGCAAGGACCTGGTCAGGCAGCGTGGAGCAGCTTGTACTTGGTTCCCGGTACCCTTGGGTGGAATGGAGGACAATGACGGCTGGACAAGGAGCAGTGTTTATTTTGTTCTGTATGCATGAGTGTATTATCCCTGTTTTATATCTTAATAAATACTTGAGATCCTTTAACAGACTCTTGTGGGTTTGAATAACAGTCTGATTTAGATGAGCAGAGAGCAGGACCAGAAGATGTGTGAAGGAAGTTGTACTGCACCCAGAAGTTACTAAGTTCAAGCACCTGTGTCATGTGATTGAGCGATATCATTTTTTGTGCTTTTTTTTTTAGATTTTTTTTATTACTTTATTTTATTTTACAATAGTATTCAGTTCTACATAACAGCCACAGATTCCCTTGTTCTCCCCCTTCCCCCCATTCCCACCTCCTCCAGAGCAAGGCCTCCCCTAAGGACTGAGATTGACCTGATAGACTCAGTCCAGGCAGGTCCAGTCTCCTCCTCCCAGATTGAGCCAAGCGTCCCTGCATAAGTCCCAGGTTTCAAACAGCTAACTCATGCAATGAGCACAGGACCTGGTACCATGGCCTAGATGCCTCCCAAACAGATCAAGGCAATCAGCTGTCTCACCTATTCAGAGGGCCTGATCCAGTTGGGGGCCCCTCAGCCTTTGGTTCATAGTTCATGTGTTTCCATTCGTTTGGCTATTTGTCTCTGTGCTTTATCCAACCTTGGTTTCAACAATTATAAACCCTCCTCTTTCTCGCTAATTAGACTCCCGGCGCTCCACCCGGGGCCTAGCCGTGGATGTCTGCATCCAGATCCCTCAGTCCTTGGATGGGGTTTCTGGCACAACTATTAGGGTGTTTGGCCATTCCATCACCAGAGTAGGTCAGTCCCAGCTGTCCCTCGGCCATTGCCAGCAGTCTTTTGTGGGGGTATCTTTGTGGGTTTCTGTGGGCCTCTTTAGCACTTTGTTTCTTCCTTTTCTCATGTGGTCTTCATTTACCATGGTCTCCTATTCCTTGTTCTCCCTCTCTTTTCTTGATCCAGCTGGGATCTCCCGCTCTCTTTCCCTTGACCCTTGCCCTTTGCCTTTCAACTGAAGAATGGATAAATAAATTGTGGCACATATACACAATGGAATGCTACTCAGCAGAGAAAAACAATGACATCATGAGGTTTGCAGGCAAATGGATGGATCTAGAAAAAATCATCCTGAGTGAGGTAACCCAGACTCAAAAAGACAAATATGGTATGTACTCACTCATAGGGGGTACTAGATGTGGAACAAGGATGACTGGACTGCTACTCACATCACCAGTGAGGCTACCTGGAAAACGGGACCCCAAGAAAGACACGAGGATTGCCCAATGATGGAGAAATGGCGGAGATCTACATAAATAACCTAGACATGAGCGATATCATTTTAAAGCATCACTAAAGCTAAAGTGTGAAGAAGAGGTTGAGTGCTCCTGGGCGACAGGAACCATTATTCAAAAGTTTCACTGTCGTCCATGAGAGAAATGACAACGTGCTGGGCCAAGGTAGTATCTTGGCAATAGAGAAGACCAATTTGACTTTACAAATGTTTAAGTGACAGAACTGAATTGATTAAATGAATAATTACATATACCAAGTGAGGAGAGGTGAGACCACGTAATACTTAAGCTTGAGCTTTAGATAAGCAGAGGAGTGGTTGCCAAAGCAGCAAATTCACTGGGGAAAGAAGGTTCATTGTACAGGTGGCATGTTTAGCTACATGAATCGCAGTAAATTCTGGGTAAGTCCAGAAGGCAGCTGGAATTGTAGTCTGAAGGTAAGGTTAAAGGTGTTTATTTAGGAATGATCTCCACTACTATTGTTAACGTGGTAGGTTTTACCATCACTGTGTATCAATATGACTCTGTATTCAATCTACTTGAGTTGGAATCCAGACTCAGTTCGACTCTTTTTAAGATGTCTCTGCCGAGATATTAGACAACTCCAGGTCTGAGTTTTCACGTCCAAATGTAAAGTTCATAAAAGTATCTAGATACAGAATTCTTGTGAAGATGATACAGAAGAGCAATAATATTTATTAACATAGCCTGTGTAGCCGGGCGTGGTGGCGCACGCCTTTAATCCCAGCACTCGGGAGGCAGAGCCAGGCGGATCTTTGTGAGTTCGAGGCCAGCCTGGGCTACCAAGTGAGCTCCAGGAAAGGCGCAAAGCTACACAGAGAAACCCTGTCTCGAAAAAACCAAAAAAAAAAAAACATAGCCTGTGTAGGCCATACCTTTAATAAAATGTTAGTTATCACCAATTCTTATTAACCATTTTAGCATTTAAAAACCACAAAACCCATGGGTGTTTGTTAAACGGTACACAAATCATTCGAATCCAACACACTCACAGGTTAGACTACAGCCACCTGCCTCTAAATTACGATTGCATGTGGTTTCAATTTTTAAGCAGCTGCCTTTAATTGCTACAGCAAATACTGGCACCATTCTTTTTTACATATCAACTCCATATTTTTTTCTGTTGTTCATATTTTGCTTCAGTCATTTTTGACAATCAGTTACCTAATACAATGTACCCAAAGTAGTGATGGGAATTCGATATATACCCACTATTTGTCATGAGTATTTTTCTAACTAACCAATGAAATGGCACACAAAGCATCCAGGTATATGTTGGAATCAACCATCAAATCATGCTCCCTTTTACCTGATAACACATACTACATGTCTTCAAACATAAGCAACTTTAGCAGCTATGATTGTTAATCTTAATCTTTTTTTTCTTTTTTTTCCTTTTATTTTATTTTATAATACCATTCAGTTCTACATAACAGCCACAGATTCCCTTGTTCTCCCCCTTCCTGCCCCCTTCCATTCCCCCCAGGCCATCCCCCATCCCCACCTCCTCCAGGGCAAAGCCTCCCCCAGGACTGAGATCGACCTGGTAGATTCAGTCCAGGCAGGTCCAGTCCCCTCCTCCCAGATTGAGCCAAGCGTCCCTGCATAAGTCCCAGGTTTCAAACATTTAACTCATGCAATGAGCACAGGACCTGGTACCCTGCCTAGATGCCTCCCAAACAGATCAAGCCAATCAGCTGTCTCACCTATTCAGAGGGCCTGATCCAGAATTGTTGAAACCAAGGTTGGTTAATCTCAATCTTGATGAGTTGTAGAATCACCCAAGAGACTGGCCTCTGGGCATTCCTGTAAGGAATCTTCTTGATTCTATTACTTGAGCCTCACTCACCGTGGGTGGCATCATTGCCTGGAATGGTATCTTGGACTGTCTAACAATGAGAAAGTGAGCTGAGTACAAACATCCATTACAGGATGCTTCTCCACTGTCAATACAATATAGGCCACAGGATCAAATTCCCTGTTGCTGAGACTTGTACTTGGAACTTTCTTTGGGCCACCAACCAGCTCCCAAATAAAGACACAAAAACTTTTTATTAATTATGAATGCTTGGCCTTAGCTTAGGCTTGCCCCACTAGGTCTTTTAACTTAATTTAGCCTGTTTCTATTTATGTACATTTTTGCCTCAGGGATGGTTACCTTTCTTTCATTCTGTGTGTCCTACTTTCCTGCTTCCTCTGTGTCTGGTTGGCTGAACCCTAGCATCTCCCTGTCACCCCCTTTTTCTTTCCTTCCCTAGCCTAAATTCCTCTTCCTACTTACTAGCCCTGCCCAGAAGTCCTATCTATACCTTTTCCCTTGCTATTGGCTTTTCAGCTTTTTATTAGACCAATCAAGCGCTTTAGATAAGCAAGATAAAACAGCAACACATCTTTACATAATTAAACAAATGCAACAGTCTCCACAGAGTTAAACCAATATTCCACAACATAAACAGATACAACACATCTTTACATAATTAAATGAATGCAACACATCTTTACATAGTTAAACAAATGCAACATATTGTTGCTAGAGTTTTCCTGCCTTGCCCACAGTCAGGACAACTCTGTCACCCGCCAGTCCCACAGCCGCTCAGACCAGACCAAGTAAACACAGAGACTTATATTGCTTACAAACTGTATGGCCGTGGCAAGCTTCTTGCTAACTGTTCTTATATCTTAAATTATCCATTTCCATAAATCTATACCTTGCCACGTGGCTGGTGGCTTACCGGTGTCTTCACATGCTTCTTGTCATGGCGGCGGCTGGCAGTGTCTCTCTGCCTCAGCCCTCTGCTTCCCAGAATTCTCCTCTCTCCTTGTTCCACCTACTTCCTGCCTAGCCACTGGCCAATCAGTGTTTTATTTATTGACCAATCAGAGCAATTTGACATACAGACCATCCCACAGCAACATATTTTTGCAGAATTAAACAACTATTCAACAGCAAAGACTCTCCTACCATGAAGGACTAGAACCTTGAATGATACCCTGAAGTAAGCCCTTTCTCCCTTAAGTTACTTTTGTTGGTGTGTTTTACTACAGCAATTAGAAAATAACTGAGATACCAGCTTTCATTATCTTGCTTCCTTGCTTCTATAATAAGACACTGTGTAATGAAGTCTAAGTATTAAGGAGAGTTAGAAACAGAGTTCAGTATGTTTACAAACATATACACATGCATACATAAGAATGAAGTCAAATGGAAAATAGTACACAGATCAGTGCTTCCTAAACCTCATTCAGTATATCTGTGGCCCAAGGTGGTGTTCTGAACTTCATAAGCTGGAACAGCTATATATAATAGTGTCTAAAATCCAGCTCTTCTCGTAGCCCAGTGTACACAGTTAACAGATTCACCTCTGCACTTTACTGTAAACCATTTCTGATGTAATTCTGAGTGTGTTTGTGGTCTGTAGCCTTCCACAATCTCCACTGTTGCAGCTAACAGATGGAAACCTTAGCAAAATTATCTATATTGTCTTTATTTACCCATGTAATAATGGTGCTAAAATATAAATAACCTAGGATAGACAATTAAAGGATGAATACTGCAAGTCATAGTCTATACAAAATTTGAAAATAAGGCTGACATCTGTTACAGAGAAGGATTAATTAGGTATTACTTTAAATGATGAATCCTGGCTCCATTTCCCATGAGAACAGTTGGTAAATGTGCTGTTCTAATTAGGGATTTGGCTCAAAATATCATTTTATTCTAATCAGGAAGCCTATTAAGATTTTTATTAATACTATCAGTTTTACTAACTATGTACATCACACATGTCATACAACAAACTGAAGCATGATTCCTCTGGTGAGAAGAGTATCTTACTAGTGGCATCATGTTTTCAATGGAGGGTATTATTTTAGTGTGAAAGTTCTGCATTCTAATTTCCTTTCTTCCATCATATGTGTATTGCTGGTGGGGGTAGGGCTTATTTGGACCTACAGTCCCTCATGGTGGGGAAAGTACCAGGGCAGGAGCAGGAGACAGCTGGTCACATTGCTTCCACAGTCAGGAATTAGAAATCAAGGAATACTGCAGCTCAGCTTCTTCTCTCCTCCTGATTCTGTCCTGGACCCCAGCACACAGAATAGAGTCTCCCACATATGTGATGGGTCTTCTTGCCTCAGTTAATTTAATCTAAAAAAAAAAATTCCTCACTGACAGGTGATGGGGAATGTCTTTCTGTACCCTGTGAATATGTGTTCTCTGATTGGTTGATAAATAAAGGCATTTGGCCTATGGCAAGGCAGCTTAGAGATGGGTGAGAAATTCAAAGAGAGAGATGCCAGGAGCTGCCCAATTAGCAACATGTAATAGGACGCAGGTAAAGCTGCAGAACATGTGCCGATACATAGATGAATCGTTAGAAGGTAATTTAAGATATAAGAGCTGGCTAGCAAAAGGCTTGAGCCATGGCCATGCAGTTATAATTAATAAAAGCCTCTGTGTGTTTCCTTGGGAGACACGAGTCAGAGAGATTTGTCCCGACCACCAGCAGGCTGGGACTTCCAGCTACAGACAGGTCCAGAGATTGGTTTCCATGGTGATTCTAAATCCCATTAACTTGACAATCAAGGTCAACCATCACAATAAGCTTACTTCATAATGTGCTATGCATGATATTATATTTAAAAAATCTTATTCCAAAAATTCTGTATGTAACAACAAAAGCAGGGACCCGGCACGAGGATGGCAAACACATTTTAAATCACGGTCCTGTGTTGTGTATGAAGGACGAAGTCTTCCAAAGCAGTTTCCAAAGCACCTACCAGTATCCCCAGCTTTTAGCTTCTATCTCACCATTTCCACTTCATTTCACTGTTATAACTTGCCAACTTTGCTTTTCTGTACTTGGAAAGGAAGAACAAAAACCAAATTTGAAAGGGGTCCTGTGATAACAGCCTGCTGTTTCGACTTACTTTGTTATTTGTGACTGGAGTTCCTAAATTCTCTGTATCTTTATTTGTCATGTGCAATACCAACATGATCATAATGACACCACGTGTTTCTCAAGAGGTATTGTCAGAATTAAATGAGGTAATATGTGGGGGAATGACATGTAGTATTATTCAAAGAATGGCTTATTTAATACTCATCAAGTATCTCTCCCAGTATTTATGAATAGCTGTCTTATATTTTCTGAAAATATAATAAACCACCCAGATCTGAGATTAGAATAGAGAAAGAAAAATATTGCAAATTTTTTTCTCTTCTGAGTAATACTCCATTATGTATATGTTCTACATTTTCTTTATCCATTCTTCAGTTGAGGGGCATCTAGGTTGTTTCCAGGTTCTGGCTATTACAAATAATGCTGCTATGAACATAGTTGAGCATTATTGAGACAGTTGTTTAGCTTGAACTTTTGGGGGGCCCCCAGGCAGTGGGACTGGAACCTGTCCCTAGTACATGAGCCAGCTTTTTGGAGCCTAGTGCCTATGGCAAGACACTTTGCACAGCCTTGGTGCAGGGAGAAGGGGCTTGGACCTGCCTCAACTGAATTTACCAGGCTCTGCTGACTCCCCATGGGAGACCTTGACTTGGAGGAAGTGGGAATGGGGAGTAGATTGGGGGGACTGCTGGGGGGCAGGAGGAGGGAGGTCAGGGGAATCTGTGGTTGGTATGTAAAATGAATAGAAAATCTCTTAATTAAAAAAGGAAGAAAAAACAATAAAAATTTAAAAAAACAAATGTTTATATGTGTGTTTAAAAAACTCATTAAATTCACTATAGATTTACAGATAACATGTCAATTTCCACAAGTGTTTGATTGCTGTGTATATATGTAGTTATTAGTCATAGAAAATGACTACCTTAATCTCAGAGCAACAAAAGACAGTTACCACCTGTGCAATATTTTTTTGTTGTACTGGAAAAGAGAAGAAATTATTAAGACACCCAATCAAGTAGTAGACATTTGGTAAGACTCTTTCTACGAGATGGCTATCCTGTTATAAATGTCTTCTCAATGCCCCCACCGTGCTATTACTCTGTTTAGAGGACAAGGACATCACTATGGCTAAGATAACTCTTACATCTAAGGCTGAGATGAAAAAGGGTGTTGGCTAGATGGAGGACCATGTGTATGTACATGTGTGTACAAGACAGTAGTTAAAGTTCATGGCAAAGTGTCGGTTGAATGTATACTTTGGGAAACTGGATGTTCATCAGGAAAATAGCACTATTAATGTAGGAAAGTTAGTCCCTTCATAGACTTGAGCCCAGCTAACATGTGTTCATATTTAAAATTATATTTTTAAACAAATTAAAACAAATTTGGAATATCTTTCACCCTGACAAAAAGATATCTATCATATAAGGAATAAGTAAGTAATAAGGAAGTTTCTGGAAGTCATAAACCTAAAAATGTCTTTCTTACTGGAAATAGTAAAAAGCCAAGGTGTGCACAATGGTACACTCTGATAATCCCAGCACTTAGGAGACAAAGACAGGAAGAGTTCCAGTTCAAGGCCAACCCAGGCTACATAGGGAGGACTTGCCTCAACAGAGCAAAAATGAAACAAAATACAGAAGTGAGGACAGTACCCTCAAAGCCGTTGTCTACTGGTCCTTGGAACATGATGCCGTCTTATTCGGTTGGTTTGTTTCGTTATTTTAAAATGGGATATCACGTTGACCTTGAGTCACCTTGAAAGTGAGATGTGATTCCCCCTGCTTCACTCTCCCTCCAGAGGGTAGGATTGCAAGTGTGAACCACTGTGCCTAATTAGCAGCCACCACACTTCTGTCTCAGCACTGAGTTGGCATGTTTGCATGAAAGCCACCCTAGAAAGAAATTTTTAAAAGATGTTTGTGAGGCCAGTGTGATGGCTCAGTGAGTCTTTGTGGCCAGGCTTGGTGACCTGAGTTTGATCTCTAGAACACACAGGGTAGAAGGAGAGAACCTGCCCCCACAAGTTGTCCTCAGATATCCACATAAACATGTGACATGGCACATATGCGTATCGCCCATAGATGACACACACACAACACAATAAAGAACATGATTTAAAAAAAAAAGGCAAGCTTTAGAATTCAAACAGAAAATAAATTTTATATAGACTTAAATATATTTATTCTTACAACTTAGATTTGTCAAAGAGAAGGATGCCAATGAGAAAAAGTGGCTGTATACTTTTTAATTAATATCATATTTTATTAATTCTTTGAGAATTTCATACAATGTTATCTTGATCATACTCACTCTCCACTCCTCCCCCAAACTCCTCCCAGGTCCAGCCCTGCCTCCCTATCCCCCACCACCTCATGTTTTATTTTTCTTTTTAGATGGCACTATCTCAAGGCAGATGTCTCAGATCTTAGAATTTTCTGCTGCCGCTTCTGTGGTGTTCTCTGAGTGTAGGGTTGTATTATAAATTTATTAACTCAGAGTGGGGACCTTAAGGTTAGATGATCTCTGCATTTTTGCCACTTGTGGTATCTGTAATGATCTCTGTCTGTTGATCTGCATCTGTCAAAATGTTCATACCTAAACATGCCTCAGATACAGCAATAAAATAACAGATAATGAACTCATAGATTTAGTGTGATGTATTTTATAATATATGTAGTTCCTTTTGTTTTCTTACAAGGATGCCTCACCATTAGCAACAAACTGAACCAAGAAGAAGCAATTATAACTCTGTCTTGAATTGGATTACCATTGCTGTGATAAAGAACCATGATCAAGAACAATTTGGTGAGGAAAGGGTTTGCATAGCTTATATGCCCCAAGTCACACTCCAATGAGGAAAGTAAATGCAGGAACTCCAACCAAGCAGGCACCTGGAAGCAGGAGCTGATGCAGGGACCATGGAAGGGTACTGCTTACTGGCTTGCTCATCATGGCTTGTTCAGCCTGCTTTCTTATACAGACCAGGATCAGCAGCCTAAGGCTGCCTGCCCCGATCAATCATCAATTAAGAAAGTGCCCTAAAAGAATGCTGGCAGCCAGATCTTATGGAGGCATTTTCTCAGCTGAAGTTCCCTCCTTTCAGATGACTCTAGCTTGTGTCAAGTTGACATAAAACTAGCCAGCACCAGCACCTAACAGCAATACTGACTGACGAGATCCTGAAGAGGAATTCCATCACATTCCTGAGTCACTGCCATCAGACTCACTAACCACCTCGCAGCTATCCAGAATCACTAATCTCTAGTCCCAATTCCCAAACTGTGGGATGGCTACATGGCCAGTGTCTGCCATGAGATGACACTGGATTATAGACTTACTCTAATTTCCAAGTGTTTTCAACTGCAGAAAGCTTTCCTAAACAGCCTATATAGTAGTCTGTCTTGAAGATTTGAAAGATGAAATAATGTCATCATTGGAATTTTTGTACGTTATGACAGGAAAGAAATCAGATGACCTTGAAGCTACTTAAGTCTTTGCAAAAATGCTTGGCCTTTGAAAGCAATGATTAATCTATGAGGCAAGGCCACTTTCTACTAACGGCCCATCCTCAAAGCTATGAATGTCTGTGCTGCCTCTGGCTTAGCCACTGTGGAGGAAAGAAGAGGCACCTTAAGCCACCATCCAAAGAATAAACCAATCTCAACAAATGCACCTAACTGGCTTAAGTGATTGTTTTTAAGTCATACAGTTTTAACTTACATCTTTATAAAATTAGGCTATTGCTTTTAAATTACTGTGTTCAGAAAATCCAGTTTCCAGTATTCAATTTGTGGCCAGAGGAAAGGAAATTTGCAAAATATACAGAAATCACAGCAAAATCCAAAATGAGCATTTCAATACCCGAGTAGAACACATTTTCAAGTTCTTGATATGCTTGGCCTCTATCCCATACCGCTAATTACTTCTCAGCTCAAATGGGCAAAATCATTAGTGATTTACTTCAAAATAGGTGAACGGATATGTCTCTTTCTTTCTTTTCCCTGTAGAAAACAGTCTGCACCATACTGCAATGCTGAGAGAGTTTATTCTTAGCAGCATGTCTCCCCAGACGGTTTACAGCAGCATGGGGAATATTAAACATATGATTAATAAATAATCACAACTCTGTGTCCAATCTCCAGCTCACATTCAAAAAGAGTAGTGATTATATAAGACATGTTCAGAGAAATCCTGAGAAGAATGTATTTATACATTTTAATTTAGATTTATTCAGGAGTTAATGTACAAATATTTACATATTCCATGCATAATTACATACAGAATTATTTTAACCATTATCAGTATATAGCTACCTCCAGGGAGAAATGCAATAAAGAACTTAGCAGCCGGAAAACACAGTGAACAACAATTTAGAACAGAAGGTAGAGGGGATAATAAACAAAGAGAATCTGAAATTAGAGAAGGAATTTTTAATTGGGTGGAATTTGATCACTCAGCTGGAATTTGTGTTACTGGTACTGGAGCACTTTGTTGTTGTGGGAACTGCTTTTAGATATTTCATTAACAAACCAAGTAGAAAATTCCATTTCAGTCTTCCACATTGCTTTGCTCTCTCTGCCTAACGAGTGTAATGCAATGTGAACTAGCTTATTCATCAATGTACAGAAGGAGTGGCATGGTTACTTACTTCAGTGTGGGATGGTCATGCTGAACCTAGCTCCTGAATTTTCTGAGGAAGCCCAAAATTCCTGCTTAATCAATGCTATGTTAAGTCCCAAAGTTACGATCGTTGTGACTGCAAACAGCAACAAAAAAGCTGTGCGTGGGTAAGAGAGCATGTCTAGGTCCAGATGTGCCATTTTGTGTATGCCAAGAGATGGCTGAGAAGCCTGTGGTGGCAGTCCTGACTCCTCTTTATACAAAATCATGAGCTAAAATGCCAGACAGCCCTCTCATTCCCTGGCTTAACTAGGATTAAGCAGAATGGCATCGCAATTAAAAACACAGGCTGGTATCAGTGTGCTTGGATTTGATTCGCAGCTCTGCTAATCCCGGCTTTGTGTGACCCTGGGCAAGCAATTTAACCACTCTGCGCCCCACTTCTTCTGTAAAATAAGCTTGATAATAATGGTAATTTTTCACACAGTTGTTGTTGTTGTTGTTGTTGGTGGTGGTGGTGGTGGTGGTGGTAGTGGTGTGTGTGTGTGTGTGTGTGTGTGTGTGTGTGTGTGTGTGTGTGTGTGTGTGTGTGTGTAAAATAACACAGAACAGGAAGTGTGATCCATACATTTATTAAATAAATACATATTACATAGGGCAATTCAGGAGTTTCAGTATGGGAAAAATTTGGTGTTTCTGCCTTCCTCATTTGCTCTTCTAACTTTAGCTACAGAAGTGGTCATGGGAAAATAAATTCTCACCATGAGACTCCCACTACTTATTTTACTTTCTTCTATGTCTGTTTTCAGATCTATGATTTCTGATCTCCAATTCTCTGAGATCACTGATGATCTTGCAGCTCTTTTATTACCTTACTCTTAATCCTATAAGTCATAAGCACATATTGTGTAAGATTATGTAATAATCCTGATTTTTTTTGACAAAAAGCAATTGGAAACTGATCCCTGTGTTTTTTTTCTTTCATCCTACAAAGAGCATCAGTTAAAGAATCAGACTGTCTGTGATCATAGTATTAGCAAGACTGCCATGTGGCTGACCTGGGCTCAATCATTTCATGCCTCAGTTGTATCTTCTGTAAATAAGCATATTAGCATCTAACTCAGAGGATTATTTAAGTGTTAAATAAATTAGTAAAAATAAAGCACTGGGACATAGGAAGTTCCATAGAAATATTCTTGTATATTGTCACTACTGCTGCTGGTGGTGATGGTGATGATGATGATGGTGGTGGTGGTGGTGATGGTGATGATGGTGATGATGATGATACCTAGGAGGTTTGGAGAAGGATTGAAAGAGAAATATGTAATGATGCCACATCAATATAATCATGGTCTTACAATAGTTGTAAATCTATTGGCAGCTTTCATTCAAATGTAGTCACTCTTCTTAACTACAGGAAGTCAGTATCCTTTCTCAAAAATTAATGCTTTAGTGTATAGAATTCTGGACATTGAACTCATAAGAAGAAACATTTAAATTTCTCAAGTTGGAAATGCAGACAAATATAGATAACTAACAGTAAGCAAAAATACTTAATGGGAGCAATGTCCTCAGTAGAAATCAGTAATTAAAATGCCAATGCCTGAGCTGGCAAAACACTTTATGAGTAAGAATGTTTGCTGTTTTTTCCAGAGGAGTTCAGTTCCTAGTAGCTACACCAGGAGGCTCCCAATTCCCTATAATTCTAGCTCCAGAAGACCCAACATCCTCTCCTGGCCTCCTCTGGTACATGCATATACATAACATACACTCATACTGATAAACACACATACATGTCAGCCATTCCTAATAATTAGAGTAAGTGCATTAAAAAGAACTGAAAGTGAATGAAGTAGTCCTGGGCAACATAAATGAATAAAATCAGTGTTACAAGAGAAATTCACTAGAATACAAGTATAACCTTGGGTGGCCCTGGTCAAACCCTTCAAAAACCAATGACTGAAGAGGGAAAGAAAATGTAATCTCCAAACCTATATAGCCTTGAAAGTTTGCTGTATGTTTGTAAAGAGCAGAGAGCTCTCACTATAGACTGCAGTGTTGGTTGATTTTTATATTCATAGATAGAATCCTAAATGAAAGCATCCCTTCAGGTATTATAGGGGAGAATTATTGATTGAACTGACTAGACTCCATTCATCCATTGGATTTGAGATTCTGGTGCTGAAGCCCTTAAAGCATCCCTCTTTCAAAGGCTTATTTTGGGAGGGCTGGGGGTCTCTCCTTGGATTTTTCTTGGTAGAGCTTTTGTTAGCCGTTCACTTTCTCTTTGTTTTCGGCAGTGGAAAGAACTTGAACAGATTTGTTGAGAAACTGAGTGGCTGGGTCACTAAGAGGATTGCAGACTTTAATAGACTCCTCTCTGTTCTGCCCACACAGCTAGCTCTTTCCTAAAAACCTAAGTATGAAGGGTTTGAAACAGAACTTTAAATATTATAGAGCTGAATCATCAAAGGCTTTTAAACCTTCCGCTGGGTTAATGAAGGACAGAAAGAAAGGGCCATCTGATCTGGTGTAGTGGATCCTTAGCTGTTACGACGGCTCCCCTGGAGCAGAACAGAGGGAAACAGAAAAGGAAATGCTTAATTGAACCAAAATAGGTTGCTATGACATACATGAAAATCAAAGCTTTCAAATGGCAAATTAAAACCAGGAGTGAAGAAAGTGAAGGTGATTTTTTTTAAACTTTCTTTCCTAGAGGCTGCTACCTTATCTAGGGCAATAGCACGGGATGCTGGGAAAGGCACTGGTCCAGTCACTTTTAATAGTCCCCTGCAAAGTGAGGACAAAGTGATGACTTTTTCCATTAAGCTTAATTTATTCGATTTAAAGAATTTTTTTTATTCTGGTAGTGTGTTTTGTCTGTGTATTCTTTCCTTAAAAGACCCTCTCTTTGTAAGAAATGGTGATAATATATGATCCTTCTTTGTTGCTTTTTATTTGTGGTTCCTTGCTCTTACTGATCACATTAAAGGTCAGCATTTCCACACTGTCCCCCACACAGAAAAGAAAAATGCTCTGTCCTCCAAAAACAAAAGTCTGAGATTCAGCAATTTGTCAGTTCGTTTCCAGGGGGTTGAAGCAGTTGCAAGATAAATACTGGCCCTATTCTGCATTATGAGCTCTCAAGAAGAAATACAGACAGAAAGAAAGCAGATGTATATGATAAAACAAGAATCTACTGTAGACCTTAATTGACAGCCACTGCTCTCTACAGGGAACAATCAACCATCATCCTTGCAAGACCCAACTCTTTTTTTTTTTCTTGTATATTTTTCTTGAATTTATTCACCTTTGTGGACAGGAGAGAAGTAGTTTATAATGGATTTTCCAAAATAAGATGAATAATATTTCAGGAGACAAGTTTCTGTGCTCCACATAAAAAAGATCTTTGAAGGAGAAACTTCAAGCAAATGACAGTTCTTTTCATGAAGAAATCATAATATTCAGTCTCTGAGGATATAACAAATATATTCTTGACTACAGTGCAAAGCTAAATAAAATCCTTTAGCTAATTTTAATAGAAAAGTTTCTATACACAAACCAAGCAAGTAGGCATAATCTATAAATATATACTCCTTGTGTTCTCAAAAGCTATGTGGAGAAATGCAAAAACTAATATTCAAACTATACGAAATGGATGAGTATGTAAAAGCAAAGACATACCTCTTTAAAATGTTCAAGATATTGGCATAAGGAGGTGGTTTACTTGATAAAGTGCATACCACTGAAACATGAGGACTTGTGTTTGAAAACCTCAGCACCCACATAATGAAATAGAAATGACCACACTTATATGTAAAACTGGCATGGGAGAGCAGACATAGGTGGGTCCTTTAAGCTTACCGGACAGTCAGTCAAGGGGATCAGCTAAAGTCAGGTTCAATGTTGAGAGACATTGACTCAAAAGATAAGGAGCAATCCAGGAAGAAAATAAACACAAACCTCTGAACTCCACATGTATACAAACACATGTGCACACTTGTATTACACACACACACACACACACACACACACACACACACACACACACACACACTGTTTGAAATACTGAGCTTCTGTCTACTCTTGTAGAGATTAAAAAATCTCATTTTTTCCAACTAAGGTGATTTCCTAACTATGTATAGGTGTGTGTGTGTGTGTGTGTGTGTGTGTGTGTGTGTGTGTGTGTGTGGTGTGTTTGTGTTATTTAGCAACAGTCATCCACCAAAGGCTTTGTTTCCTTATAACATCATTTCAACTAATAGTTCACCCACTCCTTTGCTCCCCCATGTCTCTTCACCCACATGTGAGAACAACTCTTCCTATATAAATCCTACTCGTTCTTCAAAGCCTAACGAGTTTTTACAAACACTGAACACGAAGCACGTGCCAGGCACTTGGTTGGCCCAAATGCATCAAAAAGCAATCATGGGTTTTAAGTAGACTTGTGCTTTAGAACTGAGACAATAGCATGAAATGTGGCTTGGAAGAAATCCCAAACTGAATCAGGCAGACCCATTAGATAGCTCTTGGAATAAGCTAGGATAGTGATTCTCAAAGTTTGGTCTTTAAAAAACAAAATCAGAATCATCTAGACATTTATCTGAAATGCAAGATTTCACGTACCTTTTCAGACCTACCAAATCACAAACTGTAGGCTCTATCAAACCGACTTTCACTTTAGCAATCTTTCACACAACAGCTAAGGCACACGTGATCGTCTATGAAGCACTAACTTAGAAGAGCACTGGTGAGGGACAAGAGTCGCAGCAGTGGGTTTGCAGAACAGAAGGCATTTCCAGGTGTTCTGGAAGTAGGAGAGATGATAATGGCTTCCATGACAAAGAAAACATTAAATACAGTTTGATGTCTATGATTTGCGAGAATCATGCCTCGTGTAGTATTTAATAGATATAAAGATACAAATTGCATCAGGTTTAGTGGGGTTAGCTAGAAAATGTGTTAATTTTATATAGAAATGTGTTCGATATACAATCAAAGATGTTCATAACAACAGTTGAATAGAGACACCACAACACAAGAAGAAGATTAAAGTATGTAATAGCAAAATTAATGGACTATGTATCTAAATAGATGACTGAATATTTATGAGCAAAATCAGTTCACATGATTATAGCAACTGAAAGGTCTGACACTGTGTCACCTTCAGGCTAGAGATTCTGAGATGTCAGTACCACAGCTGAGTTTAAGTATGAACAACTTAGAGGCGATGGAAGTCAAAAATGCAGAACGGAGAACACAGTTCAAGGGTGAAATACAGAGAACAAGCCACTGGTCTGTGTCCTGGAGTCTAAAGACCAGGAAGCCTGGAATCTTAATGTTCATGGTAGATCATGGAACAGTCTAGCTCTCAGAGTGATACAAACTAACCAGCATTTATTGTCACAGGAACCCAGCCACTTGGATGGTGCAGGAGTGCATGGAAAGCTGGTCTTCCCCACCCAGTACACTCAGATGCATGTGATTACATCTGAAAGCAACCTCACAGGCATACCCACAATAAAATTTTCACGGATTTTAGAATTCTACAGATTTTAGACATTCCTAATCCAATCAAGTTAATGCTTAAAATCAATCACCACAAGGTCAAAGTGTTTTTTTTCTTAATTAAGAATTTTTTTATTCATTTTACGTACCAACCACAGATCCCCCTCTTCTCCCTCCTCCTGCTCCCCAGCCTTCCCCCCCCAAAACCCACCTCCCATTCCCACCTCCTCCAAGGCAAGTTTGTTTTGTTTTTCCTTGTTCCTTTTTTATGTAGACAGGGTTCCTGCAGCCCGGCTGGCCTCAAACTCAAACTCACTACACAGTCAAAGTTGCACTTGACAGTTCTGGGCTTCCTACTACCACATCCCAAGTGATAGGATCAACAAGCAGATGCCTCCATGCCCAAAAGAAATTATTGCAGTGTAATTAAAGTAAGTAGGTCAGAGGAAGTCAACCAAGAAGGATAAGAGTGAGTAAAAATCACTGAAGATAGAATCTAGAAAACATTAGCATTTTAAAATAGAGGTGGAATAACATAGCATCTGGGCCCAATCCAATAGATGTCATCTCCACATGGTTGCAATTTGAACAGAACAATGTGAGCAATGTTCTCAAGGGCTACAGTAGGCATGTGACAAGTCATAGTGCCTGGGTTTCATATAATAGTAAGAAAAGATGCACCGAAAAAGGAAGGAATAGGCTGCCTGTGTCACCTGTTCCCAAGGTGGAACCTAGTACTGGGCAAAGCCTCACAACTCCTTTCCCAAGGCCAGTACCCAGTTGACCCATCTCTGGAACTGCTTTAGCCAGATAGTCAAAGAACAGCCTCCACTACACATTCTTTGACCTCATGCAACAGGATTTTGAAGATTTTTCTCTCTGGGCTTTGTCTTGGAGAGCTGTGTAAAACACACGTGCCTTGATGAAATCCAGTAGTGAACTTGATGGTATCATGGAAAATGCCATGTTCTGGTGGGACAAATCACTGTTACAGCCCTGACGCAGGGTCGTACAGAAGCATACCACTTTAATCTTTCTCAGACAGTACAGTTCCTGATGCAAGGAAATTCAGGTGCAACCCATTTTCATAACAACCTTGGTGGCTAAGGGACTATCCCCACATCCCTCCCTCATTCTCGGGTATCACCACTATTGTGAGGACAACATTCACAGACAGACTTTATACCTGCCACAGCATCAAAAACAAAACAAAAACAAACAAACAAACAAACAAAAAAAAAAAAAAACACCTGTATTCCTGTGGGATAAACTCAGGTTTCACCGTGCATTTCCACCAGCTTGAATGCTCTCCGGACACTGTTCATGGACTTCTAGCTGTGAAACTGAGGTGTGGCAAATCTCAGCATCCAACTTGGCTTCCAAGGAAGTGTCTTCACCAACATATGTCCCATTGGTGGGCAACATAGCATGGAGTAAGGCTATATTGGCTTGAGACAGGATGGGACAGTAATGTAAAACTTTGCTCTAAATCAAGCAGCAGGCTGGTTAAATCTAGCATGGAATGGATCTCTTGGGCCTATATCCCATAACCCTATATCTGTGAAAGAGCCTTGGGAACATACTTAGTCCCAATCAGACATGTTCAAACAACGCTATCAGACTGGTTCTGGCCAACAACTCATAAGGTAGTTATAATTGTCATGGGCCATGAATCAAACCAAATCAGAATTAGGAATTCCATAGAAGTATAATCCTTAGTACTACTCAGTATTATATGATCTGTCTTAACAGGTCATGGGATTATGCATTGTGATATTGGTGCCCAGAAATACAGCCTAGGAATTGGTCTCCCAATACCTAAACACAGACCAAGAGCTGTAGGCACAGTGCCTGAGCCTACTCAGCAAATGAGAAACAACTATTTTCTCTTGATACTCTCCAAGTTTGTGCTAAACTTGTCAGCAAAACATAAAGCCTGGACGGGGATCACCCTCTATTGCTGAAGCAGCAAAACTAGCTCAACAGTAGAATAAGGAAAAAGCTATACATGGAGGCTCATGTATGCTCTCTGGAAGAATTTAGAATAACTGTCTTGAAGACATTTAATGAATTTCAGAAAAGTGACCCAACACTCTATCAGTGAAACTTGACAAAGATAAAAGCAGTTCTTAAAACTCATGTATAAATCCTTGACTTGGGTGGAAGGAGGGAGGACAGGGGAATCCGTGGCTGATACGTAAAATTAAATTAATTATAAAATTATAAAAAAGTACATTAAGCAAAATTAAAAGCATGACAATGGCAGAATGAATAACTATACTGAAGAAAAAATATTTCAAAATAGATAGTTGAAAAAGGAAATAATTTCCAATCTATGTCTTTTTACTGGGGAGTTGAGATAATCAATATTCAGTGTTAAAATTGAAACATGTTTGTTAATTATTGTCAATTTGGTAATTTTGTACTGTTTTGTTTTATTTCTTTTGATCAATTACCCTGGTGTTGCTCATTTATTTCCTGTGAAATTCTCATTTCTCTCTTGATTTTTAAAAGATAGTTTTGCTGGGTATAATAGCATGAGTGACCTTTGATCTTTCAGACATTAGAATACATTTTACCAGGCCCATCAAGCTTTAAAAGATTCTATTAAATAATCAGATGCTATTCTTGTAAACCTACCTTTATAAGTGACTTGACCTTTTTCTTTTGCAGCTTTCAAAACATTTTCTTTATTTTTTTTAATATTTTAACCATAATATGTTATGGACAGTTTCTTTTTTGGGTCTAGAGTTCTGAGGGTCTCTTGTATCTAGATTGGCATCTATTTTTCTAAATGTAGATATTTTTCTTCTATGATTTTCTTGAAAATACACTCTATGCCTTGGGGTATGTTATTCTTCTTTTTGTATGCCCTAGTCTGAGGGTTAGTTCTTTTCATCTTCTCTCAAAGTTTACCCATATTTCTATGCCCTGGGGTATGTTATTCTTCTTTTTGTATGCCCTAGTCTAAGGGTTAGTTCTTTTCATCTTCTTTCAAAGTTTACCCATATTTCATTCATGGATTCTTATACATCTATAATTGACTTTTGTTGAGTGATATCGTTCTTCTACTTCATTTTTCAGCCCTGATGCCCTGTTTTCCACATTGTTTCCTCTATTAGTAAAGCTTTTCACTCAAATTTTATTTGACAAATAGGCATTTCATTTCCAGAATCATTTAAGTTTTGCTTTTCCTCGGTAACTTTCTTTACCAAATTCTGTTTTTATATCTTGCATTGACTTCCTTATTTCATCCATCACTTTTTGTTTTTGTTTTTGTTGAACATACTTAGACTCATTATTTCAAATTGTTTATCTGTAAGTTCTTCCAAGTCATTTTTGTTGGGTGTCATTTTTATGGAATTACTGATTTGTAGAGGAGACATGTCTGGTTTTTGATGTTCTTTCTGTTACTGTGCTGGAGCTTATACATCTTCAGGTTGTTAATTTTTTTTTTCTTTTTATACATTTTTATTTTTAATCAAGTCCCCATTTTTCTTTCAGTGATGCATTAAAATGGTCGGTAGTAAGTAGTAGTAGGGTTGAGGTATTGTTTCCCTCTGTGGGACTTTTTTTTATGGCCAACGGCTCTTACTCAAGTCTTTTTCTGGGGGCCAGGTATTGTCTTTTTTCAACTTGGTTTCTGCATGGATCTTCAGCTTTCACTGTGAGCTGTGGGACTCTGCACATACCTCAGGATCCTATTCAGAGTCATATATGGTCACCAACCTGGATCCACAATTTATGCTGAAGCTATTGCAAGTCATATCCTGTCAAAACCCCAATATGGACGGGGAAGGGGTTTATAAAATTCCACCCCTAACAGAGCAATTCCTGCCAGTTGATGACTTCTTGTGAAAAGTTGGTTTTCTTTAAGGATTCAGACTCTTTGAGACTATTCGTGCTGTAGAGATGGTCCAATATCTTTGTGCATATATGTAGCACTAAGTGATCTCAACGATGGCTTCTGTGGAAGAAAGCATGAGTGTGGGAGGAAAATGTGATGGAGGAGATAGGAGAGAGATTGCAAGGGAGAGAACTGGGGAAAGTAAAAATAAAAAAAAAACACATTAAAGTATTTTTAAGCCACAGTCTAATAAACCAGTCTAATCATGGGAGTGTGAATCAAGTATTTGTAAAGGAGTGGCATTCTATACTATACCCTGTTCAGTAAGCATACACACACACACATACACACATACACACACACACATTATATATATATAGTCAAAAATAAGGAAAGTCTAAGAAACTATCAAAAGAGGCCCGACCCGACAATCCAAGGTGAAGTTATCCTGGAGATCTTAGTACAGAAAAATGCTAAGAAAAAAATATCTGGGGAGAAGGGCTTGGACTTACCTCCACTAAAGGTACCAGGCTTTGCTGACTCCCCTTGGGAGGCCTTATCTTTTTGGAGGAAGAAATGGGGGATGGCTTGGAGGGTGGGGGGAAAGGCTGGGGGAGTGAGAGGAGGGAAGAGAGGGGGATCTGTGGTTGGTATGTAAAATGAATACAAAATTTCTTAATAAAGACAAAAAAGGAAAGAAAAAGTATCTGAATAAAAATGCTGAGGTTTAGTTAATTAGAATGTATGGAGGCTTTGCTGCATCCTGGGTGGGCAGAAGGAGGCCCGCCAGGCAGGTGCCACTGTGATGAACAGGTACATGGTGGAGAAATGGGAGAGAAGGAAAAAGACAGTAGTTCACACACTGTGAAGAGGAGCAGAACTGCAGCAGTGAGGGAAAGGCTGATGTGAGTGGCCTATGGTGCCTCCTGAGGCCATGCTGCCACTGGGACTATATTGATCTGGGTGGCCTGCACTACCACCTGAGATCATGGTGACATCCTGGTCCTGAGCTACAGTTAAGGACCATGTCTGGATCCATTGCTCTACTGCAGCCATGGTGTGTGATGATGTCTGTGGCCTGTGTTACCACCAAAGGCCATGCGACACCTGTGGTCTGGGCCACGACCTGAGGCCCTGTTGGTGTCTGAGAGCCACACTGTTGCTGGGGCCATACTGATGTGAATGGCCTGTGCTGACACGCAGGGCCATGGTCATATCCAGGCTAGCTACAGCTGAGTGTCATGTCTGCATCCTACTGCAACCAGGGTCTGTATTGCTGATGATGGTCTGTGTTGTGAGGAGAGGCCATGGGAGAGCTGTCCACATGGCCTGGGCACCAGAGAGCTTTTCCTGCCCCTTGCTGGCTGCCTCAGTGGGAGAGCTGGTCGAGTGGCATGAGCATGGGGAGAGTTGCCCTGACCCTAGACAGCCCTGGGAGAACTGCTCCCCTCCCATTCCTTACCTCCCCGCCCCAGCAACAGGAGAGTTGGCTTTGACCCTTACCATGCACACAGGAGATGAGGTGGGTACTGGAGAGTTGGCCCTTACCCTCACCTGCAGTGAGTGGTCCTGGTGAAAGCCTGGACTGACCAACTCAGCTACCACTCAGGCCTACATCCAGGGCTTTGAGTTGGCCCACCCCAACACGTACCCCATCTATGACTTCATGGAGCACGTGAAGGGACGGGACCTGCAAAACCATAGCCTCAGGATCTCCATGACTCAGGGCAACAGTAGTATATCTGAGAGAAGTTTCAGTGAGGGTCCAGAATTGATGGTGCACCAGGAGTTAGAGCCCTTGAACCAGACCAACAACTCATTGTAATGAGCATTTGCAAGTAAACCTGTTTGGGCAAAGGGGTATACTGCATGATACACCACAGCTCCCAAGGCCATTATGACAAATGAATATGTGATGGAGAGGCAGGAAAGAAGTAAGAGCAAGTATTTTTGTTTCTTTGTCTTGTTTTTTTTATATATATTTTTTAATTCTTTTCAGGGGCTACAAGAGTAGAAGGCAGACATGGAAGGACTGGGAAATGAGTGGGATTAGGGTGCATGATGTAAAATTAACAAAGAATAAATTAAAATGTGTTAAAAAATATAAAATAAGAAAAGAATGTATCAACAAGCTTTACTTAGGAACTATTAATGTGAGATACCAGTAATGGTGGAAATTATAAAGGGATTTTTACTGTGAATTTGTTTAATATAATTAGGCCTGACATAAATTATTTGAAACACAATCATAATAATATCACCTTGGTCTTGTTAACTCTCATCCTTTGCATTACAATCCACTTATTCCTCAATCCACTGGCCAGAAAACCAGCATAGTCCCCAGCCTGGGGGTGACAATGAACTTTTTAACCAGCACGGTAGTGAATCACAACTGTCAAGTTAGTGAGATTTGGAATCGCTTTGGAATGAATCTATGGGTTTGTCTGTCAGGGAATTTATGCATTAGTTTAACCAAGTTGGGAAGATTCACCCATTGTGGGTTGTAACTGAGTATCCACTTTCTTTCCCTCCACTTACTAATAGTACATGTAGTTTGACTGAGTTCCATACAAACTGTAAGCCAAAGTGAATCCTTTCTTCCCTAAGTTTCCTTATTCAAAATATTTCCCCAACATTAAGTAAAGTAATTAATACAGGAAAGTGATACCAAGAAATATTTCCTGTTATAAATTGGAACATGCGGTTCCTATGCCTTTTCAGGTGGATTGTAGGAGGAATGTAGAAGAGTTTGCAGCTGCAGGCTAGAAAAGCCCTTAAATACTGTAAGCAGAACTTAATGGGCCATTCTGATGAGATCTTGGAAGAATGGAGATTTGATTGATAGATAGATAGATAGATAGATAGATAGATGGATGGATGGATGGATGGATGGATGGATGGATGGATGGATAGATAGATAGATAGATAGATAGATAGATAGATAGATAGATAGATAGATAGATAGATAGATAGATAGATAGATAGATAGATGGATGGATGGATGGATGGATGGATGGATGGATGGATGGATGGATGGATGGATGGATGGATAGATAGATAGATAGATAGATGGATGGATGGATGGAGTCCTGGAGTCTTTCTGTAAAGGTTCAGACAGTGGCTCAGACAAGGCAATATTTAGCAAAAACCCTAAGAAACCACTACATAAAGCTCTGAAGATGAATCCTAAGTCACAGAGGGAGCACCAGAATGTTTAAGATGCCAAGATCATGTGATACCCACTGATAAAAGCTACAGGAATGGAATGAAGGTAGCCACAAGAAAGGCTATTTTGTTACAGCAACAAAATTGGGGAGAAGAACTAAGCCCTTTGGAGTCCAGATGATTTGACCAGGAGCTCCCGATGCCAGACATAGAGCTATAGGATTTGGTGTGTGCCCTAATGGGTTTGAGTCTTACTTTAGACCAGTAGTTCTCTCCTATATCCTTATTCCTGTCTTTGGGAATGGAGATGTTTACTCTGTGACATTGTATATTAGAACTGTGTCACTTGATTTTTATTTCATAGATCACAGTTAAAAGTTTTGAGTCTCCGAAGAAACTCAGACTTTGAACATTAAAGCAATGCTGGAATTGTTAGACTATAGGGACTTTAAAAAATAAATTGAATTCATATTCATTAAAACATGAAGGAATGTTAAGGTTTAAAAATCTATGTGATTATCAAGTTGATGAGAAGCAGTGCGATGATTAATTCCAATTGTCAACTTGATGGGATTTGAAATCACCATGGAACTGCACCTCTCTGGGTTTATCTCTAAGTGAGTTTCTAGTTTAGGATTTTTGAGGTGGGAAAGCCCACTCTGAATATGGATAGATCCGTTCTGTGGACAGATATCTTGGGTTTAGTGAGAAGAGAAAATGAACTGAGTACCTACAGTGACCTCCTCTTGCTTCCTGGTGGTGGATACAGTGTGAACAACTAACTGCCTCAATCTCTGGCTGCTGTAACTTCATCCATGATGATGGACTGAACTGTGGAACATAACCAAAATAAAGTCTTCTTTCTTTATGTAGCTTTTCTCTGGATATTTTTGTCACAGTGACATAGCCCAAAAGGGAGGCCTAGGGATAACATGTACACTTTCTAACAAAGGTACAGTCTTCAGGTGCCCACTTCTCTCCTTCAGTCCAAACTCAGAGCTCAAGCTCCAACATCTTTATGCTTTCTACAGACCTCTTACCAGCCCTAACCTTTCAAGGACCCATGAGTAATGCACTCCTTCTGTTTTACAAATTTGTGTGTGTTTTTTTTTTATTGTACATGAATTGGCTGACACATCTCCACATGCTTTCTTTGGGTCAGAGCTTATGAACATCATTCCCAAGAGAAAGACAACACTAAAAGCAAACCACAGCAGGAATGTCCACAAGGAAGGAAAGGGAACACAGGAGATCTCTACACTGTCTTTATAATTTTTCTAAAAATCTAAAATTATTCTAAATTGTTCAATTTTAATGAATTTATGAAACATACAAAAGTTGATGACAGTAGAGGAACTTGTCAGAGCAGGACAAAGGGTGGACACTTCATACCGTAGACCCAGCTGTCACAGTCCAGCCATCATCAGGAGGAATGTAAGGACCAAAGCAAAACTCAGTGTCTCTAAGATTTGTTGACGAGCAGGTGAGACAGAGCATGCACACAATATATCATCCAAAGTAGGTTTATAGCTGACAGGAGCGAGAATGAATGTTCAAGCCTAACTCCCCAGTGAGCTGGTCCCTTAAGACTCAGGAAATCTCCCCAAAGTATGTGGATTCACATCTGCTCACGACAGTCCTCGCACCACAGCTGAAAGCACTGCACCCCAGGTTTATGAATTCTGGGTGCACCCTGACTCGCTGAGCACAAGCATCTCAGGACACTGTGTTCTCACAAAGAAAAGGACATGGCCCAGGTTATTCGAAACACATTCTTCTGTCTGGATAAAAATGATACATTCCCAGTACATTCTGCAGTCCTTCCAAGAACTACCTGTGAAAGAGAAAAGGCAAGTTTGAATAATGCCGTCTGGGGGCCTGTCCTGCTGCACAGGACTGTTCCATAACAAATCATATAACCTCAGGAGGAAGTTAGCTTGTACTAGCCGGGGTTCTCAGAGGACAATAGAAAAGTCAACTGTCAGGGACTCCACAGGAGATTTTGAGGAGAGATCATAAGGGAGGTAAGGAACACAGGAGGTAACAGAAGACATGCAGTAAGAAGGCAGAAGTCAGGCTGCATTTATGATCCAGTGGGTAAACCTCTTGTTGCACAGTCGTGTGGACTTGGGTTTGAATCCCTAGAATCCAAGCAGAGCCTGACCCAGTAGTCCATATCTGTAATCCCAGACCTCTACTGTAAAATGAGAAGTGGAGCCAGTGGAATCTTCAGAAACTTGTAGGCCAACAGCAGTGAATAACAGAGACCCTGTCCTGAGCAAGATAGAAGATGAGGACGAACATTGATGATCATCTTCTGACCTCCACACTTATGCTGTGGTATACATGCACCTGCACATACACACACACACACACACACACACACACACACACACACACACACACACACACACGAGAGAGAGAGAGAAAGAGAGAGAGAGAGAGAGAGAGAGAGAGAGAGAGAGAGAGAGAGATATTTTTCAATAAAAAAAAGGATGGAAGCAGAAGTTGAGGCTAACAGGGAGAGCAAAGAGAGCCAGCTGGATGGGAAGAGAAGGGGATGGGAAGGAGGAAAAAATGAGAAAAAGTATGAAGCCTACATATGAAAACATCCTGTGAAACTAGTTATTCTTTATGCTAGTCTAAAATATTGATAGATAAATAAATGGGTTCTCACGTGGCTTGTGTCAAGCTGGGTAACCTGGGCTGCCCTGGAACGAGTTTGCCTTGTCTCTCTACCTCTAGGTTACTGGGATTATAAACTTGCCTGGAAGAGCTGATTCTAAAGAGACACTGAACCCAGCACACCCTGGTGAAGTGTGTGGTGTGATTCCTGAAACGCCTCCCAAAGGCTGTCTGGTGTCTGGACACCCTGTGGCTTTGACGGAGCCACTTCCACTCTCCGTGAGAAAACGACTCCTGCGACCTGGAATTGTCTAGGTGGGTGTGACATCCATCCCACACACTGCAGCCTGGAAGGCATGGCCTGGTCTAGCAGTATCTACAACCCAGAGATTTCTCACTTCCAGGCCTGAAGGCACAGCTAAGGTGGACACAGCTGTCAGCTGAGACACCACCAGCACAAACCTGATAGCCCAATGGAGCTCCAAGAATGGTGAGATGTGTCCATTGTGGACAGGAGCAAGTCCTAGGATAAGAGTCCCCTGTGCCATGGGAAACCAGAGCCTTTATAGAAAATTTTTGATTCATGATAAAATCTAGATAAGAGAGTGGTTAAATCTATCAGTCTCTAAACCTGCAATTCAAATCTTCCTTCCTTCCTTCCTTCTTCCTTTCTTTCGTGTGTGTGTGTGTGTGTGTGTGTGTGTGTGTGTGTGTGTGTGTGTGTGTGTTCTGAGTGTGAATGTCTCACTATGTAGCACTATCTTGCTAGGCCTCTTTATTTTGTTTAGGACCAAACACTAACAAATCAGTTGGTTTAATAAATAAACTTGTATTTATCATTTACTATTGAAAATTGCATTCTTTTTTAAAGGTATTATGCAGGATTGATACTAATAATCTGTTGCAATCTTATCTAGTCACCATATGGCAAGATAGTTCTAAATAGTATGTATTTACTACTTAGCTGAATCTTGAAAATGTCTAATTTAAGTATTACACTGTCCTCATTTTATTGAGGCAAAACAAAGGCAAAATCTGACAAAAACAATCAAAGAAATATATAAATTTAGAGACATTTCAAGTTCAAGAATGAATAATAAGACCCAGTGTGGTCAGTATGCCGTGGCCTTGTAACTTTTCATAACAGCTCACAGACTCTAAATCAATGAAGTGCGGTGTAGCACAAATTCTAATTGCTCTTAATAATAAAAGCCTGGAGCCATATATCAGGGTAAATGATAAAAGATCAGTAAAGGAACCAGCCACTAGAGAGACTTCTTACCTCCAGAACTTCTCAGCCAAAAGGGGCCTGAGCTCCTGTGTCCTCCCGATTTATATTCTTCTCTCCACCCAGTCATATCACTTTCTATCTCCACCTCCCTAGTGCTAGGATTATAGGTCTGTGCCACCATTGCCTAGAGCTGTTTCTCTTTTAGGGTGGATCAATCTTGTGTGTCCCAGAGTGGCCTTGAACTCAAAAAGATCCCTCTGCCTTTGCCTCCTGAGTGCTGGAATTAAAGGTATATGCTACCATTGCCTGGCCTCTGTGGCTAACTAGTGGCTAAGCCCTGCACTCTGATCTTTGCGCAAGCTTTATTTGTTAGATCACAAACAGAATATTACCACAGTACAACAGTTTATCAATGAGACCTCCAGATGGATTGTAATAAAGATCCATCTATGTTTTTTAAAGTTGACCAACGATATCATTCTTTCAAGTTCTACCACTTCCTTGTTCTGCATTGCCCCACATTTAGGGAATCACTACAAATCAATATAGCCACTGTTGATCTCTAACTTCCTGTATTTCTGATTGGAGCCAAGTTGAAAGTCCTTTGTGGAGTTCATTTGGTGGTGTCATTATGAACCATTCCTGGTGTCTGGAGAACAGATCTTGAGTCTTTTCAATGATTTTGCAAGCATCTTACATTGTATAGGATACTTCTCTGTTTGAAATAGATTAGGTGTGGCGTTTTGTTTTGTTTTGTTTTACTACTGAGCCCTGAGGAGTTCATGTTTGTAGAAGCACATGTTAAGGAGATCACTGCACAAATACATAAACAACACGTTGTTGAATTCTCACAGAGAGGTGGCATTAACAGCAAACATAACAGGAGAATAGATTTTTAAGAAGTTAAATCATACTATCTCTGTAAGTTAAAAGTGATAATAAAGCACAGATACAGGAGACATTATACCTGTCTTTGCTTAGCTTAAGCTACTTCTCACACATGATCACCAAGTTCTGTGGCTGTGATTCCAGGATCAGGAAATGACAGCTCTGAACAATTGTGCTCTATTCCTTCCTCCCCATGAAGGCAGGATAAGAGAAAATGGTCTTTTCCATTGCTGTCCCTGATAGCCACAGGGAAGCAGCTATGAGATCTTTGCCTGCTCTGCTCTATCACACACCTCTGGTTGACAGAACTCATTTGCTGCTAGAGCTGTAAATTCATGGATGTTGGGTTTGTTTGTTTGTTTGTTTTTTACTTTTAAGCATTAATAGGACATGATATCACAGAAACAGATAAGGAAATTCATGATATTTATATATATTGGAAAATAAATGCTCTTCTTCATATCCACCATGCCTCTCAAACTTGATCATACAGTATAAGACAGATGCTGAAGAAGGATTTACCAATATGTCTTTTGATGCCTCATCTATGAGGGATCCCATTGCCCATAACCTTACAATTTCCTTCATTTCTATAAATCTAATAAGTTTGAAACTATATGGTTTTTGTTTTGAAACTGAATTTTGATAATCAGTTAAGATGAAGCTATTTTTATTTGGTTTTGGGGTGTTTTAAACTTCCTCAAAGGGTTAAATAGCTTGTTTGTGTTCTTTGACTGGGTTTTAATCTTTACAATAGTACTTCTTAATGCTTCCTTGTAAATTCCATATTCTAGTCCTCTCCCATTGTATGTAGTAAAATGATCTACTAGTCTATAGCTCATACACTTACCTTCCTACTGTTACTTATAGAAATCGCTTTATCACATATATTGATATTTGTATTTAATTAAATATTATCATTTTAATTTATGTGATTTTGAGCCTATTTTATATTCTCCTTGTAGATATATTAAAAGACGTTTTCTAATTTTTAAAATTTCTAAAAGTCCTAAAAAGTTATTTTGCATTATTAACTTTAAAGTAGATAAAAGGTAAGAATCAAATATATGGTCTATCCTTTATGAGTGAACCACTGCTTGGGCATTGTGGTAGTTTGAATGTAATTGGCCCCCATAAGCTCATAGAGAATGACTGTATTAAGAGTTGTGGCCCTGTTGAAATAGGTGTGGCTTTGTTGGAGGAAGTGTGTCATTGTGGAGAAGGACTTGGAAGTCTCTTTTGCTCAAGCTTCCCTCAGTGTGACTTTTAGACCATATTCTGTTGCCTGTAAAATCTAGGACTCTCAGCTACCATGTCTGCCTGAACATCACCATGTTCCCCACCGTGATGATAATGGACTGAACCTTTGAATTGAAGTGAGCCACCCCAATTAAATAGTTTCCTTTGTAAGAGTTGCTGGGGTGATGGCGTCTCTTCACAGCAATAGAAACCCTAAGACAAGCATCATCTTTTAAAAGTGATAAACTATATTTTAAAAAAATACTGTCATTTATCAAGTTACTGATTCTGGTTCCATGATTTCCATTCTGTTTCCTTTACTTCCACACAAAGAATTCTCAGTAATGAAGTAGTATTATTCATTTTTTGCCTTAAAATCTTCTGTGTCTAATGACAGCAAAAGCTGGCAATGTGTGGGAAGAAGAATCCTTACACTGTGATGATTAGAATGCATCCACTATGCAAATCCCTGTGGAGGTTTCTCAAAAAACTAAAATGTAAGATGAATTGCTAAATGGTCTTATTATTAATAATAAAAAAAACAGAGCCAGATATTGGGATGAAAGCTGAAAGATCAGAGAAACAAAATGAGCCACAGCCAACCTCACCTTGCCAGCTCCTCAGCTGATCCTGTGTCCTCAGACTGGAAGCCTCTGAGTACTTACTCAAATGTGTCTCCGCTGAACTGCTGCTAAAAACCTTCTAGTTCCTGATCCTCATGCCTCACATACATTTCTGCTTCCTGCCATCACTTCCTGTGATTAAAGGTGTGTGCCACCACGGCTGGCTCTGTTTCCAGTGTGGCCTTGAACTCACAGAGATCCCACTCAAGGATCTCTGCCTCCCCAGTGACAGGATTAAGGGTGTGTGCCACCACTGCCTGGCCTCTATGTCTAATTTAGTGGCTGGCTCTGTTCTCTGATCCCCAGACAGGTTTATTAGGGTGCATAATATATTGGGGGACACAATATATCACCACACTAAAATATAGCCTGGCATGGTGATGCACACCTTTAATCTCAGCATTTGGAAGGCAGAAGCAGGCATATTTCTGTGAGTTGTCAGCCAGTCTTGTGTACACTGTGATTTTCAGGCCAACCATAACTACATAGTAAGACTCTTTCTCAAAACAAGAATGAAAACCCTAGAATGACCACATGATCTCGCTATGCTCTTAGGCATGAAACCATATAACCAAGAAACTCTAATTCAACATAATACAGTGATACTTGAACATGTTTATGCTACACTGTCTTCAATAACCAGGAAATACAACCAATCCTAAATGTTTATTGAGAAATTAATGGATAAAGAAATTGTGGTACATATACGCGATGAAACTTTATTCAACTATGAAGATAAAATCATGATATTTGCACAAAGGAAAAAAACAGGTAAAATGGAGTATCATTATATTAAAAAAAAGTCAGATTGGAAAAAAATATTAAAATATGTGAGTGCGTGTGTGTGTGCGTGCGTGCGTGCGTGCGTGCGTGTGTGTGTGTGTGTGGTCATGAAACAAGAAAGGGACTATGACAGGGGACTAACAGATCTCAAGCAGGGGAAGAGGATAATGGAATATGTGTTTCACCAAGGAAAGAGAGAGAACTATCTGGATGGCGGAAGAGTATAGAGGACACTGGTGCTCACAGATAAGCCCTAGAGAAACCAAGAATGCTAATCACACAGAGTTTTCTCCTAAATGAAGAGAATGTATACCAGTTTTCTGCCCAGAAGCCTGGGTATGGATATTGTTAATAACCTAGTGACCTTTGCTATCTGTATCGCCAGGCTTCCCCCAAATCCGACAGAATGTTTATTTCGGACCCTCCCTAGACCTTCAACTTCAGCTTTGTTTCTTGGTCACTAAAACCCATCCTTGAGGGAGATGTCACATGTACTTTATAGCCTGCTGACCTCTACTCTGTCTCAGTCAGAGACACACCAGATCCTGTGCCCTTAAGCCAGAGAACCCATCTTCATGGTAGAAGTTACATGTACTTTTCAAAATAGTTTTGATATAGTCACACCTTAAACTTTACTGCACACATCAGATTAGTGTAATTGTCATTGACAAATTGTTTTCAAAAATTGTGCTTGCTTCAACATGTCTACAATAAACTGGCCTGTTGTCAAATTCCAGAAGTTTGAGCCAGCCTGGCTAAGTTGTACTGAACTTAGAAGAGTCTCCTTCCTCTAGTGGTTTGTTTCACTGCTAGCCAGAGCCTTAGCCTGGACCCCTACAGAAGAGAACCAGCCAGATGGTTACTTTAGGAAGAGTCAACATTTACTCGTCTAGTGCACCAAAGACTCAGCAAAGGAGAGGGAGATGGCCCAGCAGGTAAGGCAGTGTGAGAGCCAAAATTACATTTCAACTTTTAATTATTATGCCTTAAAGTTCCATGAAACAAAAATGCCTCTGATCTGCAAGCCCCTTGCCCAAAAACAGACAGTTCCTGACATGCTGAAGGCTATTGTTTATGGGAGATAACAAGGCACTGTGCTTCCACTCCCCTAAACAAGTTTGTTTAACTCCTCTGCACTGGATGTGCTTGATCACATGTGGGCAGAAGGTTCACAAGCAGGAAATACATCAGGACGTATGCTTGCCCCAACCGGACCTGGTGGGAAATACTTAAGCTGCTGCAATGCTTGATTCTGGGCCATCTTCTGGAAACCCAGAGACGAACCTGGCAAGAGCCCACCCACCTGGCCAACATTTAATGAAGCTTGCTTCAAATTTGGCTTTAACCTGTGGTGTTGGGATTAAGAGCAGCTTGCTGCCAGACGATGCAAACCTGATGACTTGAGTTTGATCTCCAGAATCCATGTGAAGGTAGAAGGAAAAAACAAACTGCACAGAGTTGCCCTCGGACCTCCGCACCTGTGCCATGGCATAGTGCCTGAGCACGCTCAGGTGCACACACACACACACACACTATTTTTAAAACTCAACATCTAATTAAATACTGGAGTGTAAACACCTAATACTAAAGGTAAAAAGTGTTGATGTAAGATTTACATTCCAGAGCAGCACCTCATTCCTTGTTTCTTTTCTCTTTGTCCTACTAAGATTTTGAAGTTTAAATATCCATTATTACGCAGATAAAAATATTGAGTTTGTTCACTTTCTCATGTGACTCTAGAAAGAAGTGAGTGCCTGTAAGTATTGCCTCCCATCATTTGCCCAGGACCCTCTCAGGCTTCCTGCCCTGTATTCGGGCCTTGTTTGGCCTTTACTCTACTCTTTGATTTCTTAGTTCCAAAAGACATCTCAGAAATTACCAAAAATGGGTTTTTGTTTTATGTTGCTTTACATTGTTTCATTTGAGACAGTGTTTCCTGTGTCCCAGGCTAGGAGGCAAAGCCACTGTGCAGCTGAAGTTGACCTTAAACTTCTGAGTCTCCTCTCTTTACCCCTCAAGTCCTCAAATTAGTAGCACAGGCATGTGCTACTGCCACAGTTTATGTGGTGTTAAAGAATGAAGACATTATGTACACTAGATAATCACTCTACCTATTGAACTAAATCATCAGGCCCATAGTTCCTAGACTGGTTTTTAACTAGCCAATATATCCAGTTCTAATGAAGTTATTGTTGGGAAAGATATCATAGGCAATGCTCAATAATGGGATATGTTCATATTTTAATTACTTGCATAAATGTGGACTATAAGATATTGAATACAGTAAATGATAAGTTATATGAATTAACATGATTATTCAGAGAAATTGAACCAATAGAATGGATGAGAGGAAGTTTTCTTTTGTGGTTATTGGCTTAAATGATCTCAGATGCTTCTAAGACCCACCATGCTACCTGCATGGTGGAGAACCAGAAAATCCAGTGATAGAAATCACTGTGTGTTCCAAAGCCTGAATACCAGAAAGACCACTCTGGCAAACTGGAGAGTCCTGAGTCTGGAGACCAACAGCTCCATGGTCCAAGGATAGGAGAAGATGGATGTTCAACCTTCAGATGAAAGAAATTTTACCCTTTCTCCGCATTTTTGTTGCATTCCAGCATTGGAAAGATTGAATAATAACTGCGCACAGGGGTGAGGGCTGATCCTGTTTACAGAACCAAATTATTCAAATAATAATCTTCCCTTGAGATATTCTTATGAAGATACTCTGAAGTAATGTTTTACCAGCTATCTAGATACCTTTACTCTAGGCAAATTTAACATGTAAAATTAGCCACCAAGATACCAAAAGCTCCATTTCCCTATATTTTTTAAATTGTTAACAGTCTTGTTTCCATTTTCAACAGGAAAAATATGTAAAGAGATATAAACTTTCACAAATGGAAGATTGATCCTGAATGTCTGAACTAAGTCAGTGCTGAGTTACAGGAAGGTGATGCTGTGTAGTACACAGCAGCAGTGGTCACCAATCAGCTATCATCACTACCAAAGCTCTGTTTTTTCTTCTTTTAGGTTCTTTTCTAATGTCTGAAGCTCAACTGACATTTGCTGAAGTCTAAAGCTTTCACTAAACCTTGGCTCAATTTAGTGTGAAATCAAGCTTTCCAAATCATGTGTGGATCTAGGCTGGATTCCAGAGTCAGACTCCCTGTCTCTTCCCACCGCTCAAGAATCCTCCTCCCTCCCTCTGGCTCCTTAATGGGGAAACCCTTTGGCTTGACTTGTTCCTTCTTGTCTGGTATACAAAAGCCAGGTGGCCCTCTTCCCAGACACATTTCATTCGCCAATTCTCCCCATCATTTGAAAAGGACAAAATAAGGGAATCCCTCTTCCTGTTACTGTAGAAATGTTGTAAATATTTTTGTTTTGTTTTGTTTTCAGATGAAAGATTTGAATCTATGAATTTCTTCCAAATTTTTATTGTCTCTGTAATTATTTAGGATCAGCTACTATAAGAGCAATCAATTCTCCAGTAAAGTGGTTCACAAAATGAGCTCTCAGTTTACCAATTGCCTACATTTACCTGAGATTTAAATGCAGCAATGAAGACCTAAAAGATCTCCAACTAAGAATTTATATTAGGAAAAAATATCAGTGCAATTATGTTCTCCTCACACAAATTATAGCCAAGCAGCAGTCATATTTTGTTTGGTCCAAGTAAACATTGTTTAAATGTCCCTGTAAATTGAACTAATTGCATCTCTTCCCCACTACAGTTATTTGTCTGTATCTAAATTCACACTTCTACCACCTTTTCCAGTCATTTACAGCTTTTGTCTTGGGCTTAAGGGAAGTGCTGATGTATTAACACATCTTTATTAGGGTTCAGGTCAGGGGTTACAGCGTTCTTCATTTGGTGATTCTGATATCCAGTCTGCCCCATTGCATATTCATGTCAACTAGAACAGGAAGGTTCTGAAATCACTATGACAGGAAAAGCTATGTGGGGCAGCCTGGTGGTGCTTAATTAACTTCTTTAGCCTATAGTGGACACACCTAGATTTTACTATCTAGAACCATAAAACAGAAGGAAGGCTGTAAAGTGCAGAACACATGGGTAGTTAATGAGCACTATTCCACTCTATGCAAGCAATTGAGTGTTCATATTTTCTCCCCTTCTCTGAGATTTTTCTGATGCTACAGATATGTTTAACATTGAAGAACAAGTTTTGCCCTTTTTTTGCATGGAATGTGTTGGCTAGTTTATGCCATCTTGACACAGCAGGAGTTATCTGAAAAGACAGAATCTCAATTGAGAAAATGCACCCATAAAATCTGGCATTTTCTTAATTAGTGATTGATGGGTGGTGCCATTCTTGGTTCTATAAGGAATCAGGCTGAACAAGCCATCATCAGCAAGAGAGTGAGCAGAATCCTTCCATGGCTGCTGCATCAGCTCCTGCCTCCAGGTTCCTGTCTTGTTTGAGTTCCTGTCCTGACTTTGTTAAATGATGAACAGCAATGTAGAAGTGTAATCCAAATAAACCCTTCTTCTCCAACTTGCTTTTTGGTCATGAAGTTTTGTCCCAGCAATAGAAACCCTAACTATGACACAGTATTTCATGTAGCTAGGCTAGGCTCAAACTCATTATTTACCCAAGGGTTACATTAAACTTCTGATCTTCCTACTCTACATCTCTCCTGAGTCCTAGAATTATAAGCATGTGCCACAAAGCCCAGATTTTTTTAGGGCATTTTTGAAGCCTTATTACAATATTAGCAATTCCTGCTCTAGGAGTTTTTTGTGTTTCCTGGAAACTAGGTAGCACAATTTTGAGTAAATATTCACTCTTCAGCAGTCGTCAAGTAAAACTGAAAGCAGAGAGATAAATAGTAGAAGGCTAGCTACCATTTTTTATTATGGAAAAGGGAAATGAGATGTGAGAGCCAGTACTGGGAGGAGTGCTCTTCATTTATCTAAAAACCGTCACGTGTTATCGTTCCCACGCATGCAAAGAGAACAAAGTCCTGGTGTATAGATGTAACCAAGCGGACCTGCCGCCAAGCCAAGCGGTTTTCAATGGATTCTTGTCATGTTGGGCGCCAGATATAGACAGATATAGATGTAACCAACCGTCTTATTAAATAAGAAACACAGAAACAATGCAAAAGAGAAAGCCGAGAGGTCAGAGCTCAGAGCTGAAATCTCACCCTTCCGCCTGCGGTGTCCCAGCTTCCCGAATCAGGGCTCTATTTCCTGTCTGTTAGTCTATTTAAAGAGACAGAACAAGCCACAGCTATCTCACCTCACCAGTTCCTCAGCTGGTCCTGTTTCCTCAGACTGGAAGCTTAAAACAATTCAATCCAATGTAAAGTATTAGTAATTGTCTTTTTCTTTTCTTAGTGCTGTGGGATGTTCTGTATGTCCTGTGGGAGCCCTTCTTGGGTTCTTTGTGGCGTTACCCAGCAGGTCCGCATAGAGGATGATTAGGACCATGGGCCTGAGTGCAGGTGTCTGAGATGGTCTGCACTTGGCTGTGCTGGGGGATGGTCTGTATGTCAAGTTGTTCTGATTGATCAATAAATAAAACCTGATCGGCTGTGGCTAGGCAGGAAGGATAGGCAGGACTAACAGAGAGGAGAAATAAAAGGACAGGAAGGCAGAAGGACTGACTGCCAGCCGCCGCCATGACCAGCAGCATGTGAAGATGCCGGTGGGCCACCAGCCACGTGGCAAGGTATAGATTTATGGAAATGGACTAATTTACGCTATAAGCACAGTTAGCAAGAAGCCTGCCACGGCCATACAGTTTGTAAGCAATATAAGTCTCTGTGTTTACTTGGTTGGGTCTGAGCGGCTGTGGGACTGGCGTGTGACAAAGATTTGTCCTGACTGTGGGCAAGGCAGGAAAACTCTAGCAACACTGGTGTGTTTGAAATGTTGCAGTGTAAATATACTGTATGTTGTTACTTCCCAATGCATATTTCTCATGGTTTAATAAACCACAAAACAGCATCTATAGGATAATTCACTTGGAAGAAGTAAAAAAAAGTCATGATATTCTTTCAAAGAATGAATTCTCATCAGGCATCCTAGTGACCAATTTCAGCAACAATGAACTAGCAATTGTCAAAGCAGCACAGGAGAAAATATATGTCACTGTATTTAAACATGTCTTTATATCACTCACATTGCACAAAGATCCACCAATGAATGATATCCAACCAGAATAATAAACAGATGCTAGCTGAGAATGGAGAGATACAAAGGCAAAGACACACTACCAACCCAGCAACTGACTACAATGTGAAGCCAAGATATTCTTCAAGCAGATGAGGCGAAGTGACTTACATGCATACATCATCATCCTATCCTTCAGTTTTGGTCCATATCTAAAATGAGCAAAGTGATCAAGAATATGATCAGCTTAGATCCTCTTGCTAGCATATGCAGAGAAAGTCATACAGACACTAAACACCAGGAATCCTAGGAAATAACAACTGTGAAAAACATTTTAAAATATCATGGTATCCAGCTAGTTAGCTGAGTTAAATGTTAAAATTCATGAAGCCACCCAAGATGACAGCATATTTAAACACACACACACACACACACACACACACACACACACACACACACACACCTCTAAACCAGTAGTTCTCAATAAGGCCTGATTTTTGTTTTTGCCTCGGAGGAACACTTGACAATCTCTGGAGAATTCTTTTTGCAAAATTTATTACTTCTTTTAGCATCTATTATGTTGAGGCCAGAAATGCTGGTAGGTAGGTATCCTGTGCACAAGAAGTTCCCTCCCAACCAATTGTACAACAAATGTTCTCAGATCATTCCTGAGAACCCTTTATCTGAACCATAATGACAATTTCTCAGCATAAAGGAATTGAGAATAACTGCTATTGTGGCTTGAATGTGAAATATAGTTGCATGGACTCAAATGTGTTGGAGCAACTTATTCCTAGCTTGTGACACAGTTTTGTAGGTTGGGGTGCTTTGGGGATGTTAAGTCTTGCTGGAGGAAGTATGCTGCTGGAGATGAGCCTTGAGGTTCTGTAAGCCAGCCCCTTTCTGTGTCCACACAGCCTCCTGACTGTCAATGTGGTGTAGCCAGATGCCTTGTGCTCCCATCACTGAGCCTTCCTCACTATGATGGACTGCACCCTTCTTAAACAGTGACCCACAATAAATGCTTCCTCCCTTAAGTTATTTATTGTCAAGTAATGATCACAACACCAGAAAGAGTAACCAGTAGAATGATCTTACATAGTCTGTACTTTTTATCAAAAAATTAAACCTTTATTTATCATTCATTAAAACATGGTCTTGCTCTATGGCTAGGTCAAGCCTGGAACTCACTCACTATTACCCCAAGCTGTTTTACACATGTGGTCATTAATATTCCTGCTTCAGACAGGAAATGCTGGGAAAATCGGTGTAATTCAACGTATCTGGCCAAATAGGTATTTTTTGTTTTGTTTTGTTAACCAAGAATAGAAGAAATTCTATTTGACCAAAAATACCTATTTTTCCACATTTGAATAGATTTAAATGAAGAGTTGGAGAAGTTCTCATCAAACAATATGGGAAAGTGTGTTATGCAGATAAGTGAGTGTTTCTATCATGTTGTCTCTCAGTGCCAATGAATTTATGTGATGTCCACCATCACATCTTCTCAGAAGTTCACTTTGTGAACTGAAACTTAATGTCCTGCTTTTAATTCCCACATTAGAACCAATACCTGTAATGGGTCAAGGCATCTGGTTGTAACTGGAATGACAGATTGGGAAATGGAGAAGATGGCTACATGTTATCTTAGACCCTCCCAAAGTGGTTCTTGTGTCTTTTCCTGACCCCATGGACTAAATGCCAACCAAGCCTTCCTTGTTTACTCAGGCAGCAATGAAAAAGAAAGACCAAAATACATTTCCAAACACCCCTTGTATAGCAGCTATACAAACCATAGCAGAGAATCACTTAGCAAGATGGCCTTTTGCTAATCTTATGACTGTTTAATCTACAATTCTGACCCCTCACCCCAAAGAAGAAAGGAAAGGAGCAAAGAAAGAAAAAAAGAAGAAAAAAGACTGTCTTATATTTTTCTCAAAAAGAGACATCAAATTCCGGGATATCTAATTTTGAAGGGATGTCATTTTATAGGTAACTTACGTTTTGATAAACCAAGCAAATTTAAAAACCAGAACAATAGATGATAACAAAGCTCGGGGTGCAGCCAGGGGACTGAATGTTTTTTAATAAATGTTGACTTAGTGTGAAGAACATTTTCAGAGATTTGACATTTCTCTCTTGGGTTACTCTCTTCAATTTCTGCTTGATTGCTTCTAATCTCTGGGTTCTAAAGTAAATATTATGAATATCCAAAATCCCCTATCCAAATATCCAAAATATCCTAATCTTTATGAAATACTTTCACACATTTGGCCAGCTGTATTACCCAGAGTTACCTTTGGAGACATTAGTGTATAATAAGAACTAAGTGTTTGTACTACTTAAAATTCTTTTTAGGTACATCCTTTTATTCATATGTCACATGACAAGGAGGAAAACTGTCAAAGAGCAAAGGAAATATGGGCAACTAGAGGAAGGTACCACAGGTACATTGAACTGCATTAGGAGAAGATGATTTTATTTGGGTTTTTGTTGTTGTTGTTTATTTATTTTACATTCCAACTACAGTTTCCACCTTCTTCTCTCCAGTTCCTTCCCACTCCAACTCCCCCTCTGTCTCCACTCCCCAAGTCACTCCTCCTCAGTTTCAGTTCAGGAAAGGGTAGGCCACATTTAGATATCAATAAAACATAGCATATCAAGTTGCAGTAAGAGTAAGTACCTCCCTGTGTATTAAGGCTGAGCAAGCTGGGCGGTGGTGGCGCACGCCTTTAATCCCAGCACTTGGGAGGCAGAGCCAGGTGGATCTCTGTGAGTTCGAGGCCAGCCTGAGCTACCAAGTGAGTTCCAGGAAAGGTGCAAAGGTACACAGAGAAACCCTATCTTGAAAAAAACCGAAAGAAGAAGAAGAAGAAGCTGAGCAAGGTGATCCAGTATCGGGAATAGGGTCCCAAAAGCTAGCAAAAGCATCAGAGACAGCCCCTCCTCCCACTGTTATGAGTCCTACAAGAAGACCAAGCTGCACAACTGTAACACATACACAGAGTGCCTAGGTCAGTCCCATGCAGGCTCCCTGGTTGTCAGTTCAGTCTCTGTGAGCCCCTATGAGGCCAGGTTAGGTGATTCTGTGGATTTTCTTGTAGTGTATTTGACCCCTCTGACTCCTACAATTCTTTCTCTCCCTTTTCTGCATGATACAATGGAGAAAAAAATGTCAATGTAATGGTACCTAACAGTATTCTGCTATGCTCATAGATTGGTGCCTAGCCCAGTTGTCATCAAAGAGGCTTCATCTAGCAACTGATGGAAACAGATGTAGACCCACAGCCAAACATTAGGGAGAAGATTATCTTAAGATAAAATTGTAAGCAGAAGAAAAATAAAAGCAAACTTTAAAAGTAGTCTGTTAACCTATTTAGTGGTTAGCTAAGCAAGTATCAACAGCACCCTCCGTTATTGGGAAATTGATGTGGTTTTTAATTCTAAAAGACTTACAATGTTTTGACTTAATTCCATAGTTTTCCAACACATATAATTTAAATCCCCTTGAAGACAAAGTGTGATGGAATGTTATTGAACTTTAAAGAAAATCTTTGATCTTCAGATTTAAAAATGCTTGCATTGAATTGTACAGTGGCTTCTTTAAAATATTTTTAATTAGAAGAAATTTCAACTATCTACAATAGCATGTACATGGCATGAAGTCAATGTGGTCATTATCTAATTTCACAAGGCCTATTTTGCTTTGCCCTTTGACTACATTTGTATCTTAAGAAATGTCTATCAGACTGAATGAATAGAGCAGCAGCTTCCCTGTTAAGTCTGAACACACTGTGGATAATCACAGGATTTCCTTCTTTGGTCTCTGAAAAATAAATCAAGGAAGATTAAGATATCAAACAGAGGCCTCAAGTTGCACATATCTAATTACTTTCTCTTTTCCAAACACCTCACCTAAACAATGGCTAGTAGACTTCTTTCAGCCACCATTTCACAGTGATGAGGAGTCAGGGAGGAAAGACACAGGCAATAGGCTTGAAAATTGGAAAGCAGGAAGAGACATGAATTATATACCAGTTATAAATGAAATAGGCGGATCCACAAAACAGTCCTATTTTCAGAGTCTGAGGATGGAAAGCTGTTTGACTATAGGACTAACAATCCTCCATCACCTCCAGCGTGTGGCTGGGGCATCCTTCTATGCAGAATGTAACTATTCCAAGATGAAAGTCATGAAGATGAGAGTTCATGAGAATTCCAAAAGAGGAATTCCCCTCAAGGTCCCTACACTCTAGTCAGAGTTTCTTTCACTAATTTTGAATGTGAGACAAATGAGTAATCCCTAACATCTAAGGAAAATATCTAATATAAACTGAGGTAAAAATCATTAAACAGGGAGAGAAATCTGGTGGCCAACTGTAATGAAGAGAACTTTTAAAAATATATTTTTAAAAGTACGAGGATTATATATGTAAATATTATAATGAAACCCATTACTCTGTAGAGCATGCAAAAATTTAATCAAATAATAGAGTAAAAGTATTTGGTCCTTAGAAATACAAAGAAAGCTCTTTTATCTATAAAAGAAGAATTAATTGTAGATGTAACCAACCGTCTTATTAAATAAGAAACACAGAAACAATGTAAAAGAGAAAGCCGAGAAGTCAGAGCTCAGAGCTAAAATCTCACCCTTCCTCCTGCTGTCCCAGCTTCTCGAAAAGAGACCTACTTCCTGTCGGTTTGTTTTTTTTAAAGTATATTGTTCTGCCTTCTCATTGGTTGTAAACCCAAACACATGACTGCCTCGTCACTGTCTGAATGTACAGCCCCCTAGGTCTTAAAGGCATATGTCTCCAATGCTGGCTGTATCCCTGAACACACAGAGATCTTATGGGATTAAAGGCGTGTGCCACCACCGCCACACTCTTGCTATGGCTCTAATAGCTCTGACTCCCAGACAACTTTATTTATTAACATACAATCAAAATAATAATTCAGTACAATTAGATTATCACCACATTTCCCCTTTTCTATTTTAATAAAAAGAAAAAGAAAGCAAAAGGTTATAACTAACAAAAGAAAAACTATATACAAAAGTACAATAACTATATACAATATATACAAGTAATAAATACCTAAACAGGTATTTGACAAATCAGAGAAAATAATTCCATTATCTATCCTATTTTGGTAATCCCAAGATGTATCTAATGTACTTTCTATCCTAATTAATTTTCAACTATAACTAACTAATCTTCAACCATAACTAACTAATCTTCAACTCCCTCAGAGACCCAAGAAGGGAATAATATTAGCTAACAAAAATAAAAACAGGAAGTGCATGCAAGCAACTTCCAAAAAATTTTGTGAGTTGACAGAAATAGCCAGCTGCCTGGGCAGTCACCTGAGGTTTCTCCGCAGTGTAGGGGCATCATCTTCAGCCTATAGGCTTAGTGTATCTGACAGACTCATTTGTGAAGTAGGATGTACACAAGGTCAACAGTTCAACCTCACATTGGGTGAGAGCAGTCCACGTACCAGAAACACCTGAATTCCACTAGTGTCCTGTCATGATTCAGGATTTTAAATTCTGGAAATTGTTGACAGTTTTTTAATTCAGCTGTCCATTCTTCTTGGCTGTGTATATATGGCTTCATCTCAGCAATTAATTTTTTTAGAAGCAGTTTTGGAACAACAATAACCAAAAAAAAAATCTCCTTTTTGAAGTAAAAAAATGAAATTACACAATAGCCAAATGGTAATGCTGAGTTCATCTACTAGATGTCAGGGAGAAAAGTGGCAAATAGGAACAAAAATAAAGGTTTTTTTTTTTGTTGTTTTTTTTTTTTTTTTTTTTTTTTGGTTTTTCGAGACAGGGTTTTTCTGCGTAGCTTTGCGCCTTTCCTGGAGCTCACTTGGTAGCCCAGGCTGGCCTCGAACTCACAGAGATCCGCCTGGCTCTGCCTCCCGAGTGCTGGGATTAAAGGCGTGCGCCACCACCGCCCGGCTAAAGGTTTTAAAATAAGGATCTATCAGATGATCCAATTTCCAAGGTCCAGTCATAGCAGAAAACATCATCATTCTGGCATTTCCAAAAACAAAGGACAAAGATCCCGAAACTTGATGGAAATGAGAAGTGGAGACTCATACACAGAGAAACAGGTGCTACAGTAACACAGGATCTTACACCAACATCATTCTCATAATTCAGTTTCCTGTACAGCACAGCCTTAAACACAATTCTGAACTCTTAATAATGTGACCGTTGGTGTCTGCTCCATCCAAAACAAAGAGAGCTGTATTTAAGTACACTCAGAGAATGTTGTTAAGTAGAAATGTGTGTGTGTGTGTGTGTGTGTGTGTGTGTGTGTGTGTGTGTGTTGATCACAGGAACTAAAGAAGACAGAGCTAAGTTTGCATTCTCTCTAGAAGGGGGCATAAATATAAATATTCAAACTGAAAAACAAAAGAAAGTAAAAATCTAAAACAGGTATTTCACATAGATAGACATATAAATGACCAGGGAAGCATATGAAAAAGAAAATCATTGTCATCATGAATAATTAGAGCAATCAAAACTATAGTAAGACAATAGTTTACTCTGGTGAAGAATAGCTACTATCAAAAACCAAAACATAGCAAGTTCTTATAAGTATGTCCAGAAAAGAAGATCCTTGCAAGCTGTTTAGTGAGATGTACTTTGGATGAGTCATTATGGGGAAGAGTGTGGAGGATCCTTGACTTAGCTTCTTCTGCTATTGCTGGGATAAGATACCTAGACAAAAGCAACTGAAGGGAGAAAAGGGACTTACAGGTTTGTCTGCCATCATGACAGAGAAGTTGAGGCATCAGGAACTTGAAGCAGGTGGCCACACTGCATCTACTGAGAAGAAACAGAGAGTGATGAATGCTTCTAGCCCACAGCTACCTTTCTCTATTGTATATAGTCCAATCAATAGTCTATCCATGATCAACATGAGTCTTCCCACCTTAATTAAAGTGATCTAGGTAATTTCCCCACAGGTATAGCCAGAAGATTGTCTCCCAGATGACTCTAGATTCTGTTACATTGACAACACCAGCCATCATATGCTGTGAGATGTCTTTCTGTATTCTGTGAATATGTATTCCTCTGATTGGTTGATGAATAAAGCTGTATTGGCCTAGAGGCAGGCAGAAAATTCAAGGAGATAGACAGGAAGAAGAAAGGAGAGGCAGAGAAGAGATGCCAGCTGCCGTAAGGAGAAGCAAGATGTGAAAGTCCCAGTAAGCCACAGCCATGCAGGAACTTATAGATTAATAGAAATGGGTTAAGTTATAGGAGCTAGCTAGTGAGAAGCCTGAGCCATTAGGTCACACAGTTTGTAAGTAATATAAGCCTCTGTGTGTTTACTTGGGTCTGAGTGGCTGTGGGACTGGGTGGGACACAGGAAAACTTACTACTGCAATAACATACTTCAGAAAAGTAAAGATAGAACTATTATTGGTTGGGATATTTTACTACTGTGTGTATGTCTGAAATAAGTAAAATTGCTATGGCAAAGCGACATCTGTACTTCTTATTAATTGCAGACCTCTTCGCAAACATTCAAAAATAAGAACAACCCAAATGCTTATCAAGGATGAATAAAGAAAATATGTTCCACTTACACCAAAAAAAAAAAGTCCCTCAGCCATGGCAAAGAATGAAATGATTTGTGATAACGTGGGTGGAACCATGTGAAATAAAATCAGCCAGACACAGAGAGGTGGGAGCCACATGAGAGCACTCATAAATAGAATCTGAGAGTAGAGTATGGTTACAAGAGGCTGGAATGAGTAAAACAGAGGATCGGGTGGAGAAAAGCTAAGTAACAAGCTGTAATTACACATAAATTAGAAATTCTGAGGTACCCATGTGCAACTGGATGACTATAGTAAAGACAGTGGACTGCATACTTCAAAGAGCCAAGAGAAAGGATTTTAGGTGTTTTCACAATATACAAGTGAAATGTTCCGAGAATTAAATATTTCTAACCTGATTTAAATATTATATAATTTATATTTATAACACAATATCTCAAGACATCATAAGTATGGACAATTTGGCTTTTAGTTCTCAGTTCAAAATAAAATCAATTTTAAGGTAATAAACTTATTATTTAGAATCACAATACATATAATACATGGTACACATAAAGATAGAAACTTAGAAAGATCAGTTGATAGATGATATATAGATTAGATGGCTAGATACAAGATAAATGTTTAAAAGAGATAAGTGTTTTGTCTGAAAAAAGAAAACTGAATAAAATAACAAGAAATATGCATGTATTTTATACGTGTATAAAAATCCCTTAAGAAGCCCAGTATCATGTCAGTGAGTACATGGCAAGGAAGAAAAAGGAAACGAGGAAAAATTATTGCTGTATTATACAAATGCTGATTTAGTTGATTCTTCTTTAATGTTTTTCACTGAAATAGAATTACAGCACTTTCTCAGCTTCCTTTTCTCCTTCCAGTCCCTCCCAGTTACCCTCCTCTGAACCCTTCCTTTACTGCCCTCCACTCTCAAGTTAATTAAGATTTAACAATCTTAATAAATAACTTGATTTTCAGACTACAACTCACAGCTCCAGAAAAGCTAGGAAACAAAGAGGACCTTAAAAGGGATGCTCGGATCACCTTGGGAAGGGAAAACAGAGGAGATCCCCATGTGTAAACTGGGGATGGGAAGTAGGCAATAGAGGGGAAGGGATGGGAGATGAAAACATGAAAGAATGGAATGGTCTAGCTGGGGGCAGGCAGTGGGAGAGCAATGAAAGGGATATCTTGATAGAGGAAGACATTATGGGGTAAGAGTTGCTAGGGAAATTCCCAAGAATCCACAAGGGTGACCCCAGATTAGACTACTAGCAATAGTGAATAGGGTACCTGAACTGGCCTATCCTGGTAATCAGACTGGTAAATGCCCTAACTGTCATCATAGAGCCTTCATCCAGTAACTGATGAAAGCAGATGCAGAGATCCACAACCAAGCACCAAGCTGAGCTCTGGGAGTCCAGTAAAAGAGAATAAAGAGAGATAATATAAGCAAGAGTGGTCAAGATCATGATGAGGAAATCTACAGAGACAACTAAACTAAGCTCATGGAAACTCAAGAACTTTGGACTGACAACTGTGGAATCTGCATGTGACTGGGCCAGGCCTTCTGCATAAGGGAGACAGTTGTGTAGCTTGGTCTGTTTCAGGAGCCCCTGGCAGTGGGATCAGAATCCATCCTTGGTGCATGAGCTGGCTTTTTGTAGCCCATTACCTAATGTGGGATTCCTTGCTCAGCCTTGATGCGGGGCAGGGAGAGGGGGGGGAGCCGGCTTGGTCCTTCCTCAACTGAATATACCAGGCTTTGCTGACTTATCCTTTTGGAGGAGGGGATGGCAGTGTGAAGACAAAATTCTAAATGGTCTTATTAAATAAGAAACACAAAGCCAAATACAGAGTTAAAAGCCCAAGAGATGAGAGCACTAGCAAAGAGCCAAGACTACCTTTAGCTTACCACTCACTGCCGTCCTTCCCCTGAGAGAGACCTTCTTCTGGTGTGTCTTGGCCACATGACTTCCTTGTAACTGCCTGTCTATACAGACCTCCTGGTCTCTATGGTTGGTACTGGGATTAAAGACTCGGGTCACCACGCTTGGCTGTGTCCTTGACCACACAGAGACTCTGCCTGCCATGTGATCAGATTAAGGGCATGGCTACCACCATCTGACTTCTATTCCTGGCTTGCTAATGACCTCTGATCTCCAGGTAAACTTTATTTATTAACATACAAACAAAAATCACATTTCAGCACAATTAAAATATCACCACAGGGGTCGGTGGGTGAGGGAGGTTGGGTGGGAGTAGGAGGATGGATGAGGGGGGATCTGTGGTTGGTATGTGTAAAATGATTAATTTTTTTAATAATAAATAAATAAATAACTTGATTTTTAAAAATCTGGTGTGCCCACAAACAATACAAAATGTCTTTGAGTAACTCTAACCAAACAAGTGAAAGACCTGTATGACAAGAACTTCAAGGCTTTGGAGAAAGTAACTGGAGAAGATAGAATTAATACAGTAAAAATGGCCACCTGACCAGAAACGATCTACAGATTTAACTCAATCCTCATCAAAATTCTAACACAATTCTTTACAGATCTTGAAAGAACAATATTCAACTTAGTATAAAAAAAACATGATAGCTAAATCTATCCTGTACAATAAAAGATCCCTGATCTCAAACTCTACTACAAAGCTATAGAATAAAAACAGCATGGTATTAGCATGAAAACAGACAGGTGGATAAATAGAATCTAATGGAAGACCCAAACATAAATCTACACACCTATGAACATTTGATTTTCAACAAAAAAGCCAAAAATATATAATGGAGAAAAGAAAGCATCTTCAGCAAATGATTTTGGTATAACTGGATGCCAGCATGTAGAAGAATGCAAATAGATCCATATCTATCACCCTGCACAAAACTCAAGTCCAAGTAGATCACAGACCTCAACATAAATCCAATTACACTGAACCTGATAGAAGAGAAAGTGGAAAGTAGCCTTGAATGCATTGGCACAGGAAACAGCTTTCTGAGTAGAAAACTAGTGAACAGACACTAAGATCAACAATTAATAAATGAGATCTCCTGAAACTGAGAAACTTCTGTAAGGCAAAGGACACTGTCAATAAGACAAAAGGCATCCTACAGAATGGCAAAAGATCTTCACCAACCCCACATCTGACAAAGAGCTGATCTCTAAAATATATAAAGAACTCAAGAAACTATATCTAAAACCTAATAATCCAATTTAAAAATGGGGAACTGACCTAAACAGAGAATTCTCAGCAGAATGATCTCAAATGGTAGAGGAACACTTAAAGAAATGCTCATCATCCTTAGCTATAAGGGAAATGCAAATCAAAATGACTCTGATATTCTATTTTACACCTGTCAAAATGGCTAAGATCAAAATACAAATGACAGTTTATGTGGGAGAGGATGTGGAGCAAGGGGAACACTCCTCCATTGCTGGTGGGAGTGCAAACCTGTACAGGCACTTTAGAAATCAATGTGACAGTATCTCAGAAAATTGGGAATCAATCTACCTCAAGACCCAGAAATACCACTCTTGGGCATATATCCAAAGGATACACAATCATACTATAAGGACACTTGCTTGACTATGTTCATAGCAGCTTTGTTTGTAATAGCCAGAACCTGAAAACAACCTAGATGTCTCTCAACCAAAAAAAAAAAAAGGATAAAGAAAGTGTGGTACATTTATACAATGGAGTATTACTCAGCTGGTAAAAAAAATGACATGAATAAATTTGAAGGCAAATAGATGGGACTAGAACAAGACCATCCTGAGTGAGGTAAACCAGACCCAGAAAGACAAACATGGTATATACTCACTCATAAGTGGATATTAACTGTAGAGGATAACAAAGCTATAATTCACAGACCCAGAGAGGCCAAGTAATAAGGAGAGCCAAAGGGAGAATGCATAGATTTCCCTGGGAAGTGGAAATAGAGATCTCCTAGGTGAACTGGGGATGGGCATGGGAACTTTATTGATCAGGCTGGGGATGGATGAAGGAGGACAGGTTTGGGAGAAATGACTGAAAAGGGGGGCTTTATGGAGTTAGGTAGAAGCCTGATGGAAGGGAAACCTCCATAAATCTAAAAGTATGGCCCCAGCTAAGACTCCTGACAGCAGTGGATAGCCTGGACTGGCCATCCCCTGTGATCAGTTTGGTGTCTACCCTGGTTGTCATCAGAGAGCCTTCATCCAATGGCCGATGGAGGCAGATTCAGAGACCTAGGGTCAAACATTGGGCTGAGCTCCCTAGAGTCCCGCTAAGGAGAAAGATGAGGAATTATAGGAGTCAAGAGGGATCAAAGACATTGGAGGACAACACACAAATCACTAGCCTGGCTCATGGAAACTCACAGAATCTGAACCAACAATGAGGGAGCCAGCATGGGACCAACCTAGGCCCTCTGCATATATGTGACAGTTGTGTAGCTTGGTCTATTTGTGGCCCTCCTGGCAACAGAAATAGGAGCTGTCCCTGGTGCTTTGGCTGGCTCTTGGGAACCCATTGCTCATGCTGGATTTCCTTGCCCAGCCTAAATACAGGGGGAGGTACTTGGTTTTAAGGCAGCTTGATATGCCATGCTGTGCTGAAGACCATGGGAGGCCTGCCCCTTTCTGAGCTGCTAAGGAGGCAGAGTGCATGGGGGAGGCAGAGGGGATGAGAGGGGAGGGAGTGGAAGGAGCAGAGGGAGAAGAGGCTGCAGTCAGGGTGTAAAATAAATAATTTTTTTTAAAAAGCTGGCATATCTACACATTTGATAAAAATTTTTAAACTTCAGCATTGAATTAATAAAATGAAGCCATATTCAATGGTTTGTGTTACTTTTGAATTGATATTTGTGCTAATTGCCTTTAGCTAGTCACATCTTTGAGCAGAGCACCCCACTTTCTCACACTTTCAAGTAGCCAGCAGTCCTCTGTGTATGTGAGAAGACTGCTACAAGCTGATTAGAGAATGAGCTGTGACAAAAGTTATGAATGTGAAACAGAAAACAACTGACCCACACACTGTTTAATTTGTCTACTAGGCATACAAACATTTAATTAGCTGAAATGTGTTGATAGAGTAAGACCCTCCTGATGGCTCAACAATTTCTCCCCAGAGGAATATGCTCCAAAACCCTGGCTGAGAGAGTGAAATTGCTGGGCTGCTTACTGTCGGGTTCTAATGCATGCATATGCTCTGTCTCTGAAGCCTGAAGAGCAAGGAAGCACTTCCATGCTTGTTTGTAGGCATGTATAAGATGACAGTTTCCAGCTAATAGAGACTTTGATAGTCCTGATACTGGCACAGGCTTGTGTCGATGAGATGTATATTATCTAAGCAATCTTTATGACATACATCCTTAATTTACTCTGCCCAAATGTTTTCATTGCCAACACTTTAGTAATAGATGCAAATGTCTCCATGTGCACCAGGTTTCAGGGTCTCATTTTCCATAGCCACTACCACTACCACCACATTAAAATACTAAGAATATAGGCTTTAGGATGAGTCAACAGATCTAAGCCATAAATAATATAGAAAGTACTCATAAGAATCATGTATTTCCCCCACTGGATCTGCTGTTTTGGGATATATCTGAATAGATGTGAGAACTGCATGTCATTTTAAAGAATAGATTAGTATTTTAATATTAAAAGGGGACTTATATGCACTTTAGAGTCTATACTACAATTATTCACAGAAACTTCCTTATAACTCAATAAAATATGAATTTGTCTAAACTGGGTTTAAAATCAACACAAAAATAAAAATAGGATAAAATACTTTTTGTCCATGATTTCTGCCACAAGACCTGTCAATCATTAATATAGTGGAAATATTAATCACAATCCTACAATTACAGGGTATTTTAGTTAGGGTTTATACTACTATGAAGAGACACCATGGCCATGGTAACTGTTATAAAGGAAAACATTTAATTGGGGTGGCTCTCTCACAGTTCAGAGGTTCAGTCCATTACCATCATGGTGGGACATGGCAGCATACAGGCAGACATGGTGCTGAAGAAGTAGCTGAGAGTCCTACATCTTGCAGGAAATAGAAAATGGTCTCCATGTCACACTGAGGGAATCTTGAGCAAAAGAAACCTCAAAGCTCACCCACACAGCGATGTGTTTCCTCCAACAAGGCCATACCGACTTCAACAAGGCCACACCTCCTTGTATGAGCTTATGAGCTTATGGTAACTAATTACATTCAAACTACCACACAGGGCTTCAACAACCTCATATTTGTATCTTAAAGTTAACATACCTAACAACAGGGAAATAATTCCAAATAAATGTAATAATGCGCATAGACTTCTTCAGTCATTGTATTTGGCCATGTAGACCACAGCAAGCTGTATCTAATCAATAGGGAGCAATGAAATGAAGCTGTTTCAAATGAACTTCTTAATTGTTTGGAGGGCTCCCTTGTTGTTTGGTTGATTTGAGTTTTTATTTGTAGGACACAGTGTTAACATTTAACCCAGAGCCTGAGGCATGAGACACTTACACATTCGCCAGGGAACCACACTCCAGCACTTTTCAGTTCTTCTGTTTGTTTTTGTTTTGTTTTGTTTTGTTTGTTCATTTTGTATTTGGCCTCACTCATCTAATTAATACTCATGCTGCAATTCTGCTGTGAAAGTTTTCAAAGGCAGGTAAAAATACTAAGTATATGCAACCATCATAGTATCACTGAGAAACTGTAACTGTCAGAGACTTGACTACTGTAACTAAACTCTCTGACATTGTATGGGAAGAACATTGCCTTTGTTTTTGTTTCTAACACTGTATACTCACAGATATACTAGGAAAAGACCTCATAAAGACTCCAGATGATTTCAATTTTATTTTATTTTATATTTATTTTTATTTTTATGCATGTGTGACTATGAGTGATTGCCACATGTGTGTCAAGCATCAAATATCATGGAACTGGAGTCACAAATATTTTAAGGCACCCAGTGTGGGTTCTGGAAATTGAAATCAAGACCTTTAAGAGAAGCAACTGCTCTTAACTACTGAGTCATCTCTTTAGTTCTTTGATTTTATTTTTTAAATATTCATAAACTATTATTTTATAATTCATATTAGAACCTTTCCTAGCTACATTAAAGGAACTTTGCTTCCTGAATAAAATATCTTTGTGCTTATTTAAAATATTCTACCTATTCTTACATATTTCTGACAATTTAGTGGTATCATTCTAAACTTTTGTTTCTCATAATACAGATTGCCTGAATCAAGATATTTCAGTAGTTCAGACTGCTAAAAGACATTAGAAGCCACACAGAGTACTCTTTATAGGACCAAGGGGCTATGGCCATCCTGCAAAAACTCTTGCCAATCATCAGTTGAAGGATCAGCCTCAAGAAGTCAACTAGTGAACATATCTGACATGCCCCTAGGAAGGCTGAAAAGACTTCATTTCCTCAAGAGAGTTTTTTCAATCATCCTTTACTGATAACTGGTCAAATGGGGTTCCAGCACATAGAAGGTAAGCAGACACAAATTCCCATCTCTAATCCAGAAGCTATCTTCAACTGACAAACACATCCAAAGGAAATGTTTTTCTCCTATGGAGTCTCACTGGGTATACAAACCACTCTTAAGGGAGGCTCCATGCCCAGAAGTATATGGGCAGCCACACAAAGAACTCAACAGAATTTTTGGATGTGTTTTGTCTCACCGTGCTTTGTTTGAGCATTTTTACCTTATTTGTCTTTTGTTTATCTTTTATGGCTTCTGATTTTTATTTTTATGAGTTTTGTGTGTGTGTGTGCTTGTGTGCTTGCATTTCTACATGTGTATGTTTCTTGTGCTTTCTCTTTGTGTTTTGTTTTTTCTTTGTTTGTTTGATTCTGTTTTGTTGGTTTTACTTTAATTGGACTGTTTGTTTTCTAAAGCTATAGAGAAAGAAGGTATGGGTTAGGATGAGTGAGGAGGATCTGGAAGGAAATGAGAAAGGAAAGGGGTGTGATGAGAATATACTACATAAAAAATTATTTTCAATGAAAAATAAAATTTAACTCAATAGGAAAGACAATCTGAAGACAGATAAGAATGGAAATGCTTAGTCCACAAACAATGGAATCCATGAAGAATTTACTTCACATTTTATAAACTATCCATTGTCAGATGGAATATTGGTTACTTTTAATAAGGCCTCCAATAATAAATACCCCCTTTCAAGAAATATGTTGCAACAATTGGGTAAAAAGTAACTCAGGCAAGGTCTCCCCTGGGGAGTCAGCAGAGCCTGGTACATTCAGCTGAGGCTGGTCCAAGCCCCTCCTCCCTGCACCAAGGCTGAGCAAAATGTCTCAGCATAGGCACTAGGTTCCAAAAAGCTGGCACATGCACTAAGGACAGGTCCCAGTCTCACTGCCTTGGAGGAGGTAGGAAAGGGGGTGGGTTGGAGGGGGGAAGGCTGGGGGGGTGGGAGGAGGGAGGAGGAGGGGAATCCATGGTTGATATGTAAAATGAATAGAAAGTCTCAATTTAAAATTTTTTTTTAAAAAGTAATTCATTTAGCTATGCCTTTGCAAGTAAAATGCATGAAGCTCTGAGTTTTTGACGTTAAAATAGGCAATTAAATTTGTTTAGTTTTTTTTTTCATCTTTATATACCACATCATTCTGTAATGGGACTTATGCCAATTAAAACATATACACTTCTATATGAACACATTAAATAGGGGTGACAATCACTAATGCAATACCAAAGCAAGTAAGTCATTCTGCCGTGATGAGCTCTGGAGGTGAACAGTGCATCAGAATCTGCAGCCTCCAGCAGTTCTGTTGATAGCTTCCATCCCCAGCAAAACAGCAAAGGAAGATGCTAATAGATCACCACATATGCTGTACATTGCCCTTCCTTCACGCCTATGCTGCCCTAGCTGACTTTGCACATCTGTTCTAATTTGGTAAATAATATTAAATCTGTTTTCTACAATGCATGATACTGTAAATCACACACAATTAAAACATCATTGGACAGACTAGATTGGGGAGGAAATGGCATTGGGTCATGGATTACTTTATTGTAATTGCATCAAACTGGGGTATCGGAAACCTGAGTTCTGATCTAATACCTCTGTTTCTGGATGCTCTTAGGAGAATTTCTTAAGTTTTCTATCTCAATCACTTATCTAAGAGTGGGACATGGCTGTTTCTATTGAAGCTTTTGTGTTGAGTGGTTATAAACATTAAGAAATTGTTAAGTATATAAAAAAGAGACTCTCAGAAATCCATATATACAACATTTTCTTCAAGGTTTCATCGCCCTCCACCTGGTTTTTCCATTTTTCCTAAATGGAATGGTTTCCAATAGGACCTCACAATAATCAGTGCCTTTCAGAGTGTAGATTTGACATTCCTATTACCAGCTAGAAAGCCTCCAGTTGTCTTTTGAAACACAAGTCAAAATGTTGTGATCACCCATCAAAAGGTACTAAGGCAGCAGTTAAGAAACTTCCCAATTTTACAGGCTAGACAGGGAAAACCTCAGAGATTCAACTACAGTTGAAGATTACAAATTATTTCACAAAACTTTTTCTCTTTCAATTTTCTTGCCAACAGGTGGCTTTTGTTCTCCCTGGATGACTGAAATGTGCAATGACAAACAGCTATATTACCACAGAGTGGTAAAACAGCCATCTTCTACCATTACTCTGTGCCCATGGAAATGTTTTCTGCCATTAACTCACTGCAAATTAACTCAATAGTGCTAAAATTAATCACCCATACTCTTTTATCTCTGTTGAGAAAAATAGGAACTCCTCAGCTTTCTGTCGTCTGTACTAGGAGAAGCCCCATACAACTTTTGCATCATTTACAGTGCTCTGTAATTGCCTTAATAGGCTTAATTAGTATACAGGATTTTGTTTTCCGAGAGCTTGCATATTTTTAATGGGTTTGCTCTCTTGTTAAATGGTCTAAATGACTTTTCATGAAGACCATATCCCAGTAGAGGCAGGCTACATATCAATAAAAAGACTACTTCTCTCAGAATACTTCTCCCCTTGATTCTAGTATAAATATTTAGTGATGAGTTCCTATCAATTGCAATCAAATTAGCTGTATTAAGTGTATGATTTCAAATGCCTTAAGAACATCAATTTTCATGATTTGGGATTGAATATTTTAAGAGTGAATGTGCATCACTAAAAAAAGATAAAATGTCTATTGTTGGTTTTCAAAAACATTTTCTAAGTAATGGTAGTTAAAATACTAAGTGAAAATAATTTTTTATTCATGAAAAGTAACAAAAAGTGTTACACAGAGTTTTTGATGCTAACATATGATCAGTACTCCAGTAACTCATAGAATACATGTGATTACTATGAAGCAATATTCTCCTTAGGGCTTTTAATGAATGTTTTCGTATACTTTCACAAATTAAGTAAAGCATGAAGATGACTGAAAATTATTATTAAAATTATTGAAAAGATAACATTTTATTACATAGGATTTTATAAAAATAATATCAATATCAAGATAGATAGATGATAGTGGAGAGACAATAGATTAATTGGTTTTATGATCATGTAAAATGGTCTTTTACTTCAAAAAAAAGGGTTCTCCACTTACTGTATGACAATAGCAACTTTCTCAACTTCCCTGAGCCTTGGTATGATCTTCTATAAAACTAACACAATAATTTCTTACTGTTTCTATGCATATACTATCAAAATCTTAGTCATAGTACCAGGCATTGGGTAAGATGCACAAACTTAACAACTGTTTATTAGTTACTGTCAGTACGGTTTTTTAATCATAATTGATACTATTTATAATATCAAAGCTCCAGTCATTGGCAGCAACATGCCCTATGGCAGCCTGTGCCCAGATGAAATGGTAAGATGCGACACGGACAGGCTGCACTGGCTGCTTTAGAGTAAGTTGAGCTTACCTTGCATTACTAATTTACCCTACAGCAGATGGCAATTTGAGATAGTGTTACTCCTGGGAGTTCTATCGTGTAGCTGTATGTTTGATGGGGAAAGCCACTTTAGCACTGAACAAATAATGGCCAGTATCTACAGAAGTGCAGTCCTTGGGAAAGAAAATATGAAGCTGTTTTCATAACTTGGTGTATCTTTTTTATGACAAGAAGAAATTTCGGTGACAGACATTATTCTCTCCAGGAAATAGTAGCTCTACTCTCCTCTGTCCCACCTAACTAATGAATTCTAAAAATTTAAGACTTTGTTGTTTGAGAATTTTATACATACATATAAAGTTGTGATCAAACACATTTCCCATTCCCTCCAATTTCTTCCTTAATATTCCCCACTACTTTTCTCTCCCAAATTTAAATAGTTTTTGTAAAAATCCACTGAGTCCCACTAACGCTTCCTATATTTACATATCCATACAGGAGCATCCATGCTGATTTTGGCTGGCTTGATCTTGTCCAGGTCTTGTGCATGCACTCATAGCTGCTTTGAGTTTATGTATGCAATGGTGTTGTCATTTCTAAAAAAAAGTTATTTCACTACAGGTGTCTGCTGCTTCTGGCTCTTATAATCTTTCTGTCCCTCTTCTGTGATGATCCAACACTTTCTGGAAAGGAGCATAATATAGCCATCCCATTGAAAGTTGAGCACTCCATAGTCTGTTACTCTGGTAGTAGACTTCCACATTGTTTTCAAGATCTTTAGTGCTAGTTATACCTCCCATACTCATAATGTAGTTCACACGATGGACTTTAAGTGCTCTCCAAGCTCCCAGAAGAAGGAGTGACTAGAGAGGCTTCAGTAGCTAAAGGTGCTAGAGAATTGAAAATCCTATTCCAGATATGTAAAAATCTCATACTTCCATTTCTCTAGACATACTTATGGTACCAAAACCTGTATTAGTCAGGATTCTCTAGAGTCACAGAACTTTTGGAGTGAATCTCTCCATAAGTTATGTCTCCATAAGATTCAGCTATAGGGCATTTTCTTGTTAGTGATTGATGGGGGAGGGCCCAGCCCATTGTAGGTGGTGCCTTCCCTGGACTACTGGTCCTGGATTCTATAAGAAAGCAGGCTGAGCAAGCAATGATGTGCAAGCCAGTAAGCAGCACTTTGCCATCTTTGTTAAAGAATGGGTAGCAATAGGAGAGTAGGGCATGGAATTTTATCTGGGTCCTCAAATCTATTCTAACAATCAAAATGTCTCTTTTTATGCCAATACCATGTTCGTTTGTTTGTTTTACTACTAAAGCTCGTTGCTATAACTTGAAATCAAGAATGGTGATACATCTGCTGATATTTTCTGTTGTTCAGGACTGTTTTTATGATCCTGGGTCTCTTGTATTTTCATATGAATCTTGAGATTATGGTTTTTAATTTCTGTGGATGATTGCACTGGGATTTTGATGGATATGGGATTGGATCTGCAAATTGATTTTGGTAGGATAGCCATTTTCACAATATTAATTCTACCAATCCATGAGCAGGAAGGTTTTTGTATCTTCTAATATATTCTTCAATTTCTTTCTTCTGCCTGTTAAAAACTTTTTCATTGCACAAACCTATCACTTCCTTGGTTAGATTTATCACAAGATTTTTTTTCATGCTATGGTGAATGAGATTGTTTTCTTGATTTCTTTTTCATTATAATTATTGGTTGGTACATAAGAAAGCTACTGAACTTTGTGTTAATCTTGTAACCTGGTACTTGGTTGAATGTTTTTCCCCCAGCAATAGGAGTTTTCTGATAGAGTCTTTAGTGTCATCTACAAATAAATATAGTTTAACTACTTTTTTTCTATATGTATCTTTTTATTTTCTTATCTTCTTTTGTAGCTGTAGCTATGACTTCAAATACTATACTGAATAGGAGTGAAGAGAGTGGACATCTTTGTCATGTTTCATTTTAGTGGAAATGCTTAAAGTTTTCTCTGTTTAGCACTATGTTGTCAGTAAACTTGCTGTTTATTGCCTTTATTATTTTGAAGGATACATCCTTCAAAATCCTCTGTATCCTTAGATTCTCCAGGACTTTTATAGTGAAGGATTATTGAATTTTGTCAAAAGACTACATCTAATGAGGTGATCATGTCTTTGAGTCTATTTATGTGGTAGATTACATGCAATGATTTATGTATGTGAAACCTTCCCTTCATTTTTGTGGTGATGCGATGCAAGCTTGATTATAGTGGATGATTCTTTTTTGTTTTGTTTTGTCTTGTTTTTTGAGACAGGGTTTCTCTGTGTAGCTTTGTGCCTTTCCTGAAACTCACTTTGGAGACCAGGCTGGCCTCGAACTCACAGAGATACACCTGCCTCCTCTACCTCCCGAGTGCTGGGATTAAAGGCATGTGCCACCACCGCCCAGCGGTGGATGATTCTTTTGTTGTGCTATTGAATTTATTTTGCAAGCACTTTATTGAGAATTTTTGTGTCTTTGGGGAGAGATTAGCCTATCATTCTCTTTTTTGATGAGTCTTTGTCTGGTTTGGGTATCAAGGTAATACTGGCTTTATAAATAAGAATTCAGAAATATTTCTTCCATGATCATTATTAGTTTTGTCAACTGACACAGACATAGACCTATCTGAAAAGGTATCTCAACTGAGAAAATGCCTCTATAAGATTTGCCCATAGCCAAATCTGTAGTGATATCATCTTAATTAGTTATTATTAGGGAGTCGGTTTTAGTTAGGATTTCTATTGTTGTGAAGAAACACCATTACCATGGCAACTCTTATAAAGGAAAACATTTAATTGGTGCTGGCTTGCAGTTCAGAGTTTTAGTCCATGTTTTCACAGCAGGAAGCATGTCAGCATGTGGGCACACATGATGCTGAAGAGGTAGCTCAGAGTTATACATACTGATCAGCAGCCAAGAGGAAGAGAGAGACACATTGTGCCTGGTTTTGAGCATCTAAAATCTCAGTCCACTCCCACTGATACACTTCATCCAATAAGACCATACCTACTTCAACAAGGCCACACCTCCTTATAGTGCCACTCCTTATGAGCCTAAGGGGGGCATTTTCATTCAAACCACAACAAAGACCTAATTCACTGTGGGTGGTGCCACTCTGGGCAGGTGGTCTTGAGCTGTATAAGAAAGCAGGCTGAGGAAGCAATGAAGAGCAAATCAGTGAGCAACATCCTCCATTGCCTCTGCATCAGCTTCTGCCTCCAAGTTCCTGCCATGAACTCCTCCCCTGATGTTCTTTGATGATGGACTGTGATTTGTAATTGTAAGCTGAAATAAATCCTTTCCTCCCAAACTTCTTTTGTTCCTGGTGTTTCATCACAAAAATAGAAACCTTAATTAGAACACCTTCCTTTTTCTAGGTTACAGAGTAATTTGAGGAGTATTGGCATTAGTTCCTCCTTGAGAGTCTGTTGTTTTGTTTGACTTGTTTTGATGAACTATTCCGATATTGTTTATTTCTTTCCTGTGACCTCTTGACTGTGTTTATTCTTCCCTTCAGGCTTAAGTATTCTTTCTAGTATGTTTTGTAGATCTGACTTAATGGCCATAAATGCCTTTAATATGTTTTTGTCATGGAAAATTTTCATTTCTCTTTCAGTTTTAATAAATCTTTTTGATGGAAGTAATAGTTTTGATTAACAGTTGTGATCTTTGAGAGTTTGGAATACATCTTTCCAGGCCCTTTTGGCTTTCGATTTTTCAGTGGGCCTGCCTACAGATGATTTGACATTTGTCTCCCACACATCTTTCAGCATACTTTCTGAGTTTTTAATGTTTGTTTGCATTGTTCTTTGTTTTACTTTATTTTATGCATGTGATTATTTTGCCTGTATGTGTGTCTGTGCACAATGCATATTCCTGGTGCTATGTGGAGGTCAGAAGAGGGTGACAAATCCTCTGGAAGTGGAGTTAGAGAGGTTTGTGAGCTACTATGTGATTAATAGGAATTGAACCAGAGTTCTACAGAAAATCAACCAGTGCTCTAACTGTGAGTCATCTCTTCAGACCCTCAGCAACATTTTTTGTTCTTTTTTAATATTTTATCAACAATATATCATGGTGGATTTCTTTTCTGGTTCTGTCTAATTGTTGTTGTGTGGGCTGCCAGAACCAAGATAAGCATCTCTTTCTCTAGGTTTAGAATTTTTTCTGTGATTTCTTAAAGCCCTTTGGCATTCTTTTTCTTTGATATCTTCAACTTAAAGGTTAGATCTTTCTGTGCCTCTTAAAACTCTCCCATGTTCTGATCACATATCTACTTTGAAATATCTCTTTCACTGAAGGATCTAGTTCCTATACCTTGTCTTTTATCTCCAAGTCCCTGTTTTCAAATGATTCTGCTTGCAAGGCTTTCCACTGAGGGATTTTAGTTTTTGTTTTTTCTTCTTATTGTTTTTTTGTTTCCAACATCATTTCAATATGACTTTTCCTCAGCAATTCCATCTATTAGATTGTCTTCTTTATCTCATCCCTTTGGTTTTGATCTTCTTTGAGCTATTGGGACATAGTTATAACCATCCTTTTTTTTGTGATATATATTTTTTATTTTACAATACCATTCAGTTCTACATATCAGCCATGGGTTCCCCTATTCTCCCCCCTCCCACGCCCTCTTCCCACCCCCAGCCCACCCTCCATTCCCATCTCCTCCAGGACAAGTCCTCCCCCGAGGACTGTGATCGACCCGGTAGACTCAGTCCAGGGAGGTCCAGTCCCCTCCTCCCAGACTGAGCCAAGTGTCCCTGCATAAGTTCCTGGTTTCAAACAGCCAACTCATGGAATGAGCACAGGACTTGGTCCCACTGCCTAAATGCCTCCCAAACTGATCAAGCCAATCAACTGTCTCACCTATTCAGAGGGCCTGATCCAGCTGGGAGCCCCTCAGTCTTTGGTTCATAGTTCATGTGTTTCCATTCATTTGGCTATTTTTTTTTCAATAATTGAGTAAAACTGAAATTTATTATATGCCACAGTCGTCCTACGGACCTCCATGCTATATATATATAGCCTCTATGGTTCTATGGGTTGTGGTCTGATTGTTCATTTTATATCTAGAATCCACCAATGAGTGAGTACATACCATAACTGTCTTTCTGGGTTTGGGTTACCTCACTCAGGATGATATTTTCTAGTTCCATCCATTCGCCTGCAAATTTCATGCTTTCATTGTTTTTCTCTGCTGAGTAGTACTCCATTGTGTATATGTACCACATTTTTTTCATCCATTCTTCCGTTGATGGGCATCTAGGTTGTTTCCAGGTTCTGGCTATTACAAATAGTGCTGCTATGAACATAGCTGAGCATGTATCTTTATGGTATGTATCAGCATTCTTTGGGTATATGCCCAAGAGTGGGATGGCTGGGTCTTGGGGTAGTTTGATTCCTAATTTTCTGAGAAACCGCCATACTGATCTCCATAGTGGTTGTACAAGTTTACATTCCCACCAACAGTGGAGGAGTGTTCCCTTTGCTCCACATCCTCTCCAACATTGGTTGTCATTGGTGTTTTTGATCTTAGCCATTCTAACAGGTGTAAGGTGGTATCTCAGAGTCGTTTTGATTTGCATTTCTCTGATGATTAAGGATGTTGAGCATTTCTTTAAATGTCTTTCAGCCATTTGTAGTTCTTGTTTTGTGAATTCTCTGTTTAGCTCTTTAGCCCATTTTTTAATTGGACTGTTCAGTGCTTTGATGTCTAGTTTCTTGAGTTCTTTATATATTGTGGAGATCAATCCTCTGTCAGATGTGGGGTTGGTGAAGATCTTTTCCCAATCTGTTGGCTGTCTTTTTGTCTTATTGACTGTGTCTTTTGCCCTGCAAAAGCTTCTCAGTTTTGAGAGGTCCCATTTATTAATGGTTGTGCTCAGGGTCTGTGCTGTCGGTGTTTTATTTAGGAAATGGTCTCCAGTGCCAATGCGTTCAAGAGTGCTTCCTATCTTCTTTTCTATTAAGTTTAGTGTAACTGGATTTATGTTTAGGTCTTTGATCCACTTGGACTTGAGTTTTGTGCATGGTGACAGATATGGATCTATTTGTAATCTTTTACATATTGACATCCAGTTATGCCAGCACCATTTGTTGAAGATACTTTCTTTGTTCCATTGTATAGTTTTGGCTCCTTTGTCAAAAACCAGGTGTTCATATGTGCATGGATTAATGTCAGGGCCTTCAATTCGATTCCATTGGTCCGTATGTCGGTTTTTATACCAGTACCAAGCTGTTTTTATTACTATAGCTCTATAGTAGAGTTTGAGGTCCGGGATGGTGATGCCTCCAAGGGTTGCTTTATCGTATAGGATTCTTTTAGCTATCCTGGGTCTTTTGTTTTTCCATATAAAGTTGAGTATTTTTCTTTCCAAGTCTGTGAAGAATTGTGTTGGGATTTTGATGGGGATTGCATTGAATCTGTAGATTGCTTTTGGTAAGATTGCCATTTTTACTATGTTAATCCTACCTATCCATGAGCATGGGAGATCCTTCCATTTTCTGATATCTTCTTCAATTTCTTTCTTTAGAGATTTAAAGTTCTTATCAAAAAGGTCTTTCACTTGTTTAGTTAGTGTTATCCCAAGGTATTTTATATTATTTGTGGCTATTGTAAAGGGTGATGTTTCTCTGACTTCTTTCTCAGCCCTTTTATCATTTGTGTATAGGAGGGCTACTGATTTTTTTGAGTTGATCTTGTATCCTGCCACTTTACTGAAGGAGTTTATCAGCTGTAGAAGTTCCCTGGTAGAGTTTTTGGGGTCACTTATGTATACTATCATATCATCTGCAAATAGTGAAAGTTTGACTTCTTCCTTGCCAATTTGTATCCCTTTGATCTCCTTTTGTTGTCTTATTGCTCTAGCTAGAACTTCTAGTACTATATTGAATAAATATGGGGAGAGTGGACAGCCTTGTCTTGTTCCTGAATTTAGTGTTATCGCTTTGAGTTTCTCTCCATTTAATTTGATGTTTGCTGTTGGCTTGCTATAAATTGCTTTTATTATGTTTAGAAATGTTCCTTGTATTCCTATTCTTTCTAAGACCTTTATCATGAAGGGGTGTTGGATTTTGTCAAAGGCTTTTTCAGCATCTAGGGAGATGATCATGTGGTTTTTTTCTTTCAGTTTGTTTATATGGTGTATTACATTGACTGATTTCCGTATGTTGAACCATCCTTGCATCCCTGGGATGAATCCTACTTGGTCGTGATGGATGATTGTTTTGATGTATTCTTGGATTCGGTTTGCCAATATTTTGTTGAGTATTTTTGCATCAATGTTCATGAGGGAGATTGGTCTGTAGTTCTCTTTCTTTGTTGCATCTTTGTGTGGTTTGGGTATCAGGGTAATTGTAGCCTCATAAAAAGAGTTTGGTAGTGTTCCTTCTGTTTCTATTGTGTGGAACACTTTGAAGAGGATTGGTATTAGTTCTTCTTTGAAAGTCAGGTAGAATTCTGCACTGAAACCATCTGGTCCTGGGCTTTTTTTAGTTGGGAGACTTTTGATGACTGTTTCTATTTCTTTAGGGGTTATTGGTCTATTTAAATGGTTTATCTGGTCTTGATTTAATTTTGGTATTTGGTATTTATCCAGAAAATTGTCCATTTCTTCCTGGTTTTCCATTTTTGTGGAGTACAGGTTTTTGAAGTATGATCTGATGATTCTCTGGATTTCCTCATTGTCTGTTGTTATGTCTCCCTTTTCATTTCTGATTTTGTGAATTTGGGTGTTCTCTCTTTGCCTTTTGGTTAATTTGGCTAGTGGTTTGTCTATCTTGTTGATTTTTTCAAAGAACCAACTCTTTGTTTCATTGATTTTTTGTATTGTTCTCTTGTTTTCTATTTCGTTGATTTCAGCCCTCAATTTGATTATTTCCTGGCGTCTATTTCTCCTGGGTGAGTTTGTTTCTTTTTGTTCTAGAGCTTTCAGTTGTGCTGTTAATTCATTGGTATGGGATTGCTCCATCTTCTTTATGTGTGCATTTAGAGCTATGAATTTTCCTCTTAGCACTGCTTTCATAGTGTCCCATAAGTTTGGGTATGTTGTACTTTCATTTTCATTGAATTCTAGGAACTCTTTAATTTCTGTCTTTATTTCTTCCTTGACCCATTGATGTTTCAGGTGGGTATTATTCAGTTTCCATGAGTTTGTGGGTTTTCTATAATTTTTGTTGTTATTGAGTTCTAACTTTAAGGCTTGGTGGTCTGATAAAATACAGGAGGTTATTCCAATTTTTTTGTATCTGTTGAGATTTGTTTTGTGTCCAAGCATGTGGTCAATTTTTGAGAAGGTTCCATGGGGTGCTGAGAAGAAGGTATATTCTTTTGTGTTAGGATGGAATATTCTGTATATATCTATTAGGTCCATTTGAGTCATAACATCTGTTAGGTCCTTTATTTCTTTGTTAAGTTTCAGTCTGGTAGATCTATTTTTTGGTGAGAGTGGTGTGTTAAAATCTCCCACTACTAATGTGTGGGGTTTGATGTGCGTTTTAAACTTTTTTTTTTTTTTTCCATCACAGGCATTTTATTTTGTTCTATTCATTCACAGTTAATACAGAAAATACTTGGAAACATTTCCATATAATGTTTGACACAGAAATCATCAAATAGAAGTATACAATGTTGACAGGAGGCAGTACATTTATAATTTATAACCCCAAATGTATTTATAAATTAGAAATGGAAAGATCTACAAATGAAATTATGAAGGTTCACCAAAGTCATTTAATCTGTTAGTTTCTCATTCATTTTTATGTCTTAATAATATTCTATTGTATGAATAAGCCACGTTATATTTCTCTCCAGTATTTGATAGCTATTTTTTATACATTTTTATATACATTTGTAATAGATAGGAATAAACCAGAAAAAAAAGAAGAAAAAAAAAGTGGTGGAGGAAAAGGTGAACACTGCAAGAATACTCAAAAGGGCTGAGAGTTGCAAACGCCAAGAATGGCTTTGCATAGTAAATGGAATAGAACAGCTCTGAACTATAGCTTACTTTTCCTGGTTTGGTCTGACAGAATGATTGAATGCTTTTGTACAAAAATCAGAGCGTTTTAAACTTTAGTAGTGTTTCTTTTATGAATGTGGGTGCTTTTGTATTTGGAGCATAAATGTTTAGAATCTTGGTGGATTTTTCCTGTGATGAATATGTAATGTCCATCCTGGTCTCTTTTGATTGATTTTAGTTTGAAGTCTATTTTATTAGATATTAGGATAGCTACACCAGCTTGTTTCTTAGGACCATTTGCTTGGAAAACCTTTTCCCAGCCCTTTACTCGGAGGTAGTGTCTGTCTTTGGAGTTAAGGTGTGTTTCTTGTATGCAGCATATGGATGGGTCCTGTTTTCTAATCCATTCTGTTAGTCTGTGTCTTTTTATAGGTGAGTTGAGACCATTGATATTTATGGATATTAATGACCAGTGATTGTTAATTCCTGTTATTTTTTTGGTTGTGTTGTGTTGTCCTTCTGTGGTGTATGTTGGTGTAGGATTATCTATTGCTTGATTTTTCATGGATGTGTTTAGCTTCTTTGGGTTGAATTTTCCCTTCTAGTGCTTTCTGTAGGGCTGGGTTTGTGGACAGGTACTGATTAAATCTGGTTTTATCCTGGAATATTTTGTTTACTCCGCCTATGGTGATTAAGAGTTTTGCTGGGTATAATAGTCTGGGTTGGCATCCATGGTCTCTTAGTGTCTGCATGAGGTTTGTCCATGATCTTCTATCTTTCATAGTCTCTATTGAGTAGTCTGGTGTTATTCTGATGGGTTTGCCTTTATATGTTACTTGGTCCTTTTCCTTTGCAGCTCTTAATATTTTTTCTTTATTCTGTGTGTTTAGTGTTTTGATTATTATGTGGCGAGGGGACTTTTTTTTTGGATCCAGCCTATTCGGTGTTCTGTAAGCTTCTTGTATCTTCATAGGTATTTCTTTCTTTAGGTTAGGAAAGTTTTCTTCTATGATTTTGTTGAATATATTTTCTGTGCCTTTGAGTTGGTATTCTTCTCCTTCTTCTATCCCTATTATTCTTAGGTTTGGTCTTTTCATGGTGTCCCAAATTTCCTGGACGTTTTGTGTTAGGACTTTTTTGTCTTTATTGTTTTCTTTGACTGACGAATCTATTTTCTCTATCGTGTCTTCAGTGTCAGAGATTCTCTGTTCCATCTCTTGCAATCGGTTGGTTATGCTTGTTTCTGTAGTTCCTGTTCGTTTTGTCAGGATTTCTATTTCCAGCATTCCCTCAGCATGTGTTTTCTTTATTGTCTCAAATTCATTTTTCAGATCTTGGAATGTTTCTTTCATCTGTTTAATTGCTTTTTCTTGGCTTTCTTTGATTTCTTCCCATTTTTTGTTCGTTTTTTCTTCCATTTCTTTAAGGGAGTTTTTTATTTCCTCTTTAATGGAGTTTTTCATTTCCTCTTTAAGGGAAGTTTTTATTTCCTCTTTAAGGGAGTTTTTTATTTCCTCTTTAAGGAAAGTTTTTATTTCCTCTTTAAGGTAGTTTTTTAATTCCTCTTTAAGGAAAGTTTTTATTTCCTCATTGAGGGAATGTTTTATTTCTTCTTTAAGGGCCTCTATCATCTTCTTAATGTCATTTTTAGGGTTGATTTCTTCTGTTTCTTCTGTCATGGTATGTTTAGGTCTTGCAGGTGTAGAATCACTAGGTTCTGATGTTGCCATATAGGTCTTTATGTTGTTGCCTGTATTTTTGCACTGGTGCCTACTCATCTCTTCCTCTGTGAGGTGCAGGTGGTGTCTGTGCCTGAGAGTGCCTCTCTTGTTCTAATTTTTAGTCTTGGTTTAGTAGGGGTTCTTGGTTAAATTGGTGCTTTTGGGCTATTTCTTCAGGGGCAGCTGATTTCGATCGGTGAATTATATACTTATGATTCTGGTGATCTGGTTTGGTGTCTGGGTAGCGCCTTCTTCTGTGTTCTCAGGTCACTTTTTGTTCATTTGTCAACTCCTCAGCTGATCTTGTTTCTTCAGACTTTAAACTGTAGGCATCTGAATTCTCTCCCAGATGGGTTTCAGCTGAGCAGGGTAGTCTCACCAACACCTCCAAGTTGTTGGGTTTCACAGGATCAGCAGCTGGGCCCTGGGTTGTCCTCAGACGGAGTGTTCAGATTCGTTCTGGTTCTGACCCACGGAGATAGCTTCTTCCCCAGATGTTGGGGTTAGGGGCGTCCCTGTTCCAAGCTGTGTCTGCTTGTCTCCGTCCCTGGGCCTGTTTACCTCTGCGGTCCGCCGCCGGGCCTGTATGTCCCTGTCAGCTGCCGCTGGGTCTGTCTGCCTCTGGGGGCCTCCACCGGGCCTGAATGTCCCTGTCGGCCGCTGCACGTCTACCTCAGCGGGCTGCCGCTGGGCCCGTCTTCCTCCACAGGCCGCCGCCACAGGCCTACCTGCGTCTGCTTGTCTCTGCCGCCGGGCCTGTCTACCTCTGTGGACCGCCGCTGGGCCTGAATGTCTCTGCCGGCTGCCACCGGGCCTGAATATCTCTGTCGGCTGCCGCCGCTGGGCCCGTCTACCTCAGCGGGCTGCTGCTGGGCCCGTCTACCTCCGCGGGCCGCCGCCGCAGGCCTACCTGCGTCTGCTTGTCTCTGCCGCCGGGCCTGTCTACCTCTGTGGGCCGCCGCTGGGCCTGAATGTCTCTGCCGGCTGCTGCCGGGCCTGAATGTCCCTGTCGGCCGCTGCCGCCGGGCCCGTTTACCTCAGCGGGCCGCCGCTGGGCCCGTCTACTTCTGTGGGCCGCCGCTGGGCCTGAATGTCTCTGCCGGCTGCCGCTGGGTCTGAATATCCCTGTCGGCTGCTGCCGCTGGGCCCGTCTACCTCAGCGGGCTGCTGCTGGGCCCGTCTACCTCCGCGGGCCGCCGCCGCAGGCCTACCTGCGTCTGCTTGTCTCTGCCGCCGGGCCTGTCTACCTCTGTGGGCCGCCGCTGGGCCTGAATGTCTCTGCCGGCTGCCTCCGGGCCTGAATATCCCTGTAGGCTGTCGCCGCTGGGCCCGTCTACCTCAGCGGGCTGCTGCTGGGCCCGTCTACCTCCGCGGGCCGCCGCCGCAGGCCTACCTGCGTCTGCTTGTCTCTGCCGCCGGGCCTGTCTACCTCTGTGGGCCGCCGCTGGGCCTGAATGTCTCTGCCGGCTGCTGCCGGGCCTGAATGTCCCTGTCGGCCGCTGCCGCCAGGCCCGTTTACCTCAGCGGGCCGCCGCTGGGCCCGTCTACTTCTGTGGGCTGCCGCTGGGCCTGAATGTCTCTGCCGGCTGCCACTGGGTCTGAATATCCCTGTCAGCTGCCGCCGCTGGGCCCGTCTACCTCCACCGGCCCCCGCCGCAGGCCTACCTGCGTCTGCTTGTCTCTGCCGCCGGGCCTGTCTACCTCTGTGGGCCGCCGCTGGGACTGAATGTCTCTGCCGGCTGCCGCCGGGCCTGAATATCTCTGGTAACCATCCTTTTTAATACTTTCTCTGGAAGATGGTCTAGGTCATTATAATTTTTGTCCACTACTATGTGGAATTAGTAATTTGGGGGAGGGGGTTTAATCATGTTGATAAGTGTTCTATAGGCCTAGCCTAATCATAGTCTAAAAGCATGGATCCTAATACCACCACCTTGTATAACTGATTTCTACTTTGGGAACACAAACATTCAGATTACATAACACATACATAAAAAATGCTGAGATGATATATTCAGAAATAATCAGAGCAGTTATCCATGGAGTTGAGTAATGATAACCAAGCAAAGAAGAGGAAATGTGAAAATGAGAGGCTTCACTGAGTATTACTGTACGTTTTTATATTATTCCTAAAGTTCAAAAAGACAACCACCAATCCAAAAACTTAAAGGACCAACTAAAATATAGGAAAATAGTTCAATCACATCAGTTCTGTGTTCCTAAAATGCAATTAATGTTATTTAGGCTCCTTCATTGAATAGTTTATATATAAGAAGTATGAAACCAGAACACCCCCTTCCCTGGGCTCTATATCCTGGCCCACAACTCAGCAAATGACCCCTGCTCTACTGAAGGACACACACATACTAGGAAGCCCAGAATACATCCACTCTGGAGGCCACTCAGGTATTAAGAACCTTAGGAACCCTGGGTAACTGGAATCCCAGAGGCCATGCCAGCTCCCAGAACCCCAGAACCTCAGAAACAAAATGAATACCCAAAACCCCAGCAGAGACACTATACTGAATCTGGGGACATTCTGGTCACCAGGAACACAGGCTGCTCAGCCCAGAAGACCAGAGGAAAAGCAGAAAGCAAGGGGGAAAAAACATCCAAAAAGCATCCACCCAACAAAGATAAACTCAGAATCCAGCATGTAAACTGATAATAACTCCAAACCCACATGACTAGAAGTCAGCATAAGAGCACAACATCACCCAGGGCAATATGGCACCACCAGAGCCCACCTGTCCTACTACAGCAAACCCTGTATATTCCAACACAGCAGAAGCACAAGAAAATGACCTTAAATCCAATCTTGTGAAGATGATAGAGGCTCTTAAAGAGAAAATGAAAACATCCCTTAAAGAAATCCAGGAAAACACAACCAAATAGCTTCAGGAAATGAATAGAACCATTTAAGACCTGAAAAATGGAAATAGAAGCAATAAAGAAAACACAAACTGAAGGAATCCTGGAGATGGAAAATATAGTTAAGTGAACAGAAACTATAGACACAAGATCACCAACGGAATATAAGAGATGGAAGAGAAGAATCTCAGATGTAGAAGATACAATAGAAGAAATTGATATAGTGGTCAAAGAAAATGTTAAATCTAAAAATTTCCTGACACAAAACACCCAGGAAATCTGGTACAATATGAAAAGACCAAACCTAAGAATAATAGGAATAGAAGAACGAGAAGATACTCAGCTCAAAGGCCCAGAAAATATCTTCAATAAAATTACAGCTGAAAACTTTCCTCACCCAAAGAAAGAGATGCGTATAAAGGTACAGAAGTTTACGGAACACCAAATAGATTGGACCAGAAAAGAAGATTCCTTCACCACATAATAATCAAAACACTAAACATACAGAACAAAGAAAAATATTAAAAGCTGCAAGGAAAACTTGCAGGAATCTATGAGGGTGATCCTAGCTAAGACTCTTAGCAATAGGGGATACGGAGCCTGAACTGGCCATCTCCTGTCACCAGGCAAGACTTCCAGTAGAGGGACTGGGACACAAAACCAGCCACAAAACCTTTGACCTGCAATTTGTCCTGCCTACAAGACATGCTGGAGTAAAGGTGGCACAGAAATTATGGCAGTGGACAACCAATGACCGGTCAAGCTGGAGACCCATACCGAGAAAGGGAGCCCATCCCTGACACCACCTGGAGTGTCAGGATTGAGAGGCTGGATAGCCCAGAAACCTAAGATAGAACCAAACATGACTGGGCAGTGGGGAGAAAAAGAAAGGAAGGAAGAAAAGTAAATGAAATGATTCCAATGATTCCTAATGATATTCTGCTATACTCAATAAGGCTGAGACCAGGGAATCCTGCAGAAGAGGGGGAGGAAGGATTGTAGGAGTCAGAGCGGTCAAAGATACCACAAGAAAACCCACAGAATCACCTGGGTTCAGAGCGGCTCACAAGGACTGAACCATAAGCCAGGAAGCCTGTATGAGACTGACCTAGGCCCTCTGCATATATGTTACAGTTGTGTTGCTTAGTCTACTTGTGGGACTCCTAACAGTGGGAGCAGAGGCTGCCCTTGACCCTTTTGCTGGCTTTTGGAACCCTGTGCCTCATACTGTGTTGCCTTGTCCAGCCTTAATATGAGGAGGGGTTGCTAACTCTTATGCAACTTGATACACCATGTTTTGTTATATCCATGGGAGACCTGATCTTTTCTGAACAGAAATGCAGGAGGAGTGCGTGGGGAGGGGGGGAAAGAGCAGAGTTGGGGGAGGGGGCTGGGAGGAGAGGAGGGAGGGGAACTGAGGTCAAATGTAGTCAAGGAAGGAAGGAAGGAAGGGAGAGAGGGAGGGAGGGAGGGAGGGAGAGAGAGAGAGAGAGAGAGAGAGAGAGAGAGAGAGAGAGAGAGAGAGAGAGAGAGAGAAAGAAAGAAAGAAAGAAAGAAAGAAAGAAAGAAAAATTTTTAAAAAAGAAAGAAATATGAAACCAGAAGGAAAATAAGAATTTTCCCCATTTTTACTCAGGGAAGAGTTGGTACAAGAGGGATGGGAACTAGTGAAAATTTATTACTCTTATTTACTGGATACCAATGGTGAGGATTCCAAATAAAACAAGGCAAACAGCACTGCTAGCATCGAAAACAACCACTGACTATAAGTAATGTTACTTTCAGGATTAGTAAACAGATGTACAGCCGCTTTAACCATAATTTCCCCAAACTAGGAGCAAAGAGATACGTGCAAGGGAAGTTTTCCTGCTGAGACCAAATACAAACGGACCACCGAGCAGAAAGACAGCACTATTGTTGAAATAACAATCAGGATAGTGGGTGACAGAAACAGAAAGAAAATGGGAACAGCCAGGAAAACCTACTTACATTTAGTGCCTGAAGATTTCTTTCCATAAACAGTTCAAGGCCAACACCTCCATTGTCCCCACCTTTATAAGGTAGTGAATAGAAACAGAATTTAGAGGCAATCACAATGGTCCAGCATTTGACATTCTATTTTAAGCTTTTCTACAATACAATCTCTAACAAAACTAGGCTGTTCTTAACTGGCAGTAATAGAATTGTATCTCTGGATATCTATGCACCAATACCTGTATGTGGTATGTACTCAAGCTGACTTCAAGGGGTCCATGCTGTGAGACCTAAAGTCCTTATGAGATTATCTAAAATGAAAAACCATGTCAGTGGGGCCTGTGGTATTTCCACAAGCTCTGGAATGTGTCCATGACGGGATCCAACCTACATTCCTTACTGAAAAAGCGGGAAGTCATTGTGAAAGTAATGAAGGTTGAAGCCCAGAGTCAGAAAGCAAAATAAAATGTGGAGCATTTTTTTAAGTTGCTATAAATTAATGCAACAGAAACAAATTTCTCCACTGTGTCTCTTGAACAGATAGTTGCATAAATTTAAGATCAAGAAAAGGCAAATTAGTAAGCTAAAATTAGAAGACCATAAGAATAAATAGACTCGGGGATGGTTTACCTAAAAGAGGCTGGTAAGAAAAATAATGGCTTGAACGAGAATCAACAAGAACAAATATCATTTGATTATCAACCTGTCCAGGCTTTAGAAAACAGAACACAAACCCTACCTTCCGGGAGCTTGGGAAATAGGACATATACATTACAATAAAGGTTGTAGTCTGGTCCTATTCGCTTTGAGGTGTATCAGACAATATATATATATATATATATATATATATATATATATATATATATATATATATATATACCACACTATATCACTATTAAGACTATTGGGCAAGTCTGCATGTTCAGCTTAACTTTACAAAGTAGGAAGAACGGATTGCACAGTGCATAGAGGCACCTATGCTCATGTATCAATGAGATCAAAGAGATGATTTTACAATGAAGAAAATGGAAAAACCAGGTGAGAAGAACTAAGGCATGTTTTGTGGTCTAAGTTAGGAGCAAGATGAAGTACAATATGGAGGTGTATTTTCAGTTTGGGGGACTGTAACACGCGGTTAACGTGCCTCACACCGTTAAAAGATCCTTCTCATAATTCAAAGACCAGGTTGTAAGTACCATCTCTGCCTTGCCTCCAGCTAACTGAGTCCTCCCATGACAGGATGGTCTTTCTCTCTCTCTCTCTCTCTCTCTCTCTCTCTCTCTCTCTCTCTCTCTCTCTCTCTCTCTCTCCCTTTCTCCCTCCTTCCTTTCTCTCCCTCCCTCCTTCCATCTCCCTTTCCCTTTCTCTCTCTCATTTTTCTTACACAGATCCTAATTCGAGCATGAGAACTGAACTTTCTGGGCACAACCTCTCTCTAATGAGTTCTCTATCACACTGGGGTTCAGGATTTCATCACATAAATCTGAGGGAAACACAAACATTCCCTCTATAACAAGCAGCTTTGTTAAACTGCTTGCTGGGTCACAGATTTACATATTAATGAAAATCTTGTTGGCAGAGATGTGTGGGTTTTTTTTTTTCCAGTTATTTCATACTGCTCTTATATTTCAAATTCAGTGTAGTTAATAACCTTTGGCCACTTATTCTTAACCCTCAGCTTTACAAATATTAATTCTCCCGCAGAGATCTTACTTTTTACCCTGTCTTATCTTATTTGTTGCTTAGAAAAATTATGCATAAAGCTATGAAGTCAATTCCACAAACTACATAAGAAAATTGGGCATGGTAATTTACACCTAGTTTTTATAGAAAATAATACTTTAGAAAGTACAGATTTAGAACTGGCCAATAACAAAATTAGATAACTTAGTCACTCAATGTGCACTTGGATACTTTCCCAAGTCTCATATTGAAGTTATTTACCTGTGAGCCTTCCTTGACAGGGTGGGGGCATGTTACCTATTTTGTAAAGCAGCTGTCAAATACTTAAGTTTTCAAATGTGCTGCTAAAAGTCTGCTTTTGCCCGTTAAAGTCACCATATTTACATCTTTATTATTCTCTATTCTAGTACCTTCCTTTGAAAGCAGGTGGCTCACATTTTAAAATTAACAAAATACCAAAAATAGATCAAATGCAAGTGTTTCAGGATATAAATCCCTAAAAGAAGGGATTTATATCAGAGTACAGCCCAATCCAGACAGAGTTTGCAAGTCCCGCTCTTCAGACTGTGCTGCTGGCAGGATCAAGCTCCATGGACGGTTTTCCTTTTGTTGCCACTCATGGCAGACATCACCAAGGTTAGTTTCTGATAAGCTCTGGCTGTGACAAAGGCAGAGAAACAGGGAATGCATTTTCCTAGCAACATTAACCCCATAGACCTCAAACCCTATGTGAGCCAACCTACAGATTCTAAAGCTACAGTCTGAGCACTTCAGCTCTGGGGCCACTGAACATGCTTGAAATTCATTGATCTGAAAGGTAGTACAGTGTTAGTAAGGTCTGTAGCCTAGAATCATTATGAATTAAGCTTTTGGCACAGTGTCCTACAACTGTGTAGACTTGAGTGCAGGTAACTCAAGATAGCTGACTCAATTCAAGCATTCATTTTCTCTCCTTGAAACCATTCCAGGTAGGGATTACTTTTATTTTGTTTGATTCATTTTGTTTGTTTGTTTCAAGGCACAAGTCACAAGAACAAAGAGAACAGAAGAGTAGAAAGAAACAAGTACCACTTGCAAATCAGTAGGCAAATGACAACTGAGTGGTGTTAACTGGCAGCACCCACATAAAGGCAATTGGCAAATCTGGTATTGTGGCAACCAATAGCAGCCCTGCTTGGAGTGTATAACTGCTCTCCTCCCGATGTATGGATGACAACAAAGCCAGTGTGGGAAGAGCTGGAGAAAGGTTAAAGAACAGGTCAGCCTACCATAGTGTCAGCCGATGAGCTGGGTGATTCACCCTATTAAACATTTAGTTCCTACCTTCTTAGCTCTTGCACTCAAGAGAGTTTGAAAACTCAGCCTATATCCCTCAGACAAGAGGTCAGAAGGGTTTTCAGTCTAATGTCTAGAGAGTAAAACAAAAAGACAAAAGCTTCTCAACATAAATAGAAACAATGCAAACAGATGAGATCTTCAAAATCACACTATCTGCTTTGAAAATACTATAAGATGCTTGATGGGTGTGGCAGCCTGCCTGTAATTCCATCCTCAGAAGGCAGAGAGGATTGAAGGCTTTTATCTGTGTACAGTCCATACAGTGTACTATTTTTGTGTGTTTGTCTGTCTCCCGTATTAGTGTGTAAAGCTGCTCAGAAAAAATGGCCGTGTATCATCAACACACAGCATGGTGCCTGGCTTATTAGTAGACACGCAAAAACTGTCTGTGGAATGACTGAACTGGATGCACATGTGAAATGCTGATATACTACTTAGATGTGTTCCCAGAAGAGGTAACCTCAAAGCCCATTATCAACATTCTGATCCCTCTAACACAGCTTCACCAGAGAGGGGGAAAAAAAGGTTTCAGTAGGGCAGAAATGAAAGGATAGAACTGCTCTTTGGTAAATAAAGCCATTTAACAATAAAATGTACTTATTTAAAAGAAAAACAAGTTTTCAAAGTAACTATAAAATTCTGTGTCCAATTTATTAAGTCTAGTAATATGTGACTATGGTTAAGCTTTAATTTCAGATTATATCTGAACTTATTTCCTTTTTATTTATATGGTTTGAGATTTTTGTTATAAATCACAGGTGTTATTTAGGAAATTTAAAGAAATAATAATTGTATAAAACAGTATGAATTGAAATTAATATTGAAACAAACTTAATTTTTGATGTAGATACCCCACCTATATATGAAATGCACTTGGAGTTGTCAATGATACAGAGTTCTCAACTTTCCTTATTTACTATATTCACTGGCTAGTGTGACCCCTAACTCTTCCCACATCTATAAACTCAAAGTCAGTAGGAGAGAGTCCCAGGTTTGCTAACAGTCTTCTTGTCTATCAAGCTACTTGAGTGTCTGGTCAAGCCTGACAGTCACCATTTATAGAGCACATGAAGTCTCACTCATGGTTAGTATCTTAGTTCACAAGCTGGGGCTCTGTCCAATACTTCTATTTAGCAGCTTTGTTAACATATGACAGGTAAGGAGATCAGTCATAAGTCTTGTGAGAAGAGGGGTGAAGAAAACTACATAAAGATTCAAATTTCTCAGGGTGACTGCTGAACATGCTTTTATCTAGATCTGAGGTATGTATTCAATTGAAGACAATGAATAAAACAGGATTTATCAGGCTTACTTCAAGTTTATCTTGCTTTTCTACATTTTTAACTGCTAAGGAGTAATTTCTTAAGGGATTACCTCCATTAAAAACTACCCTCTTATCCCTCTCACCAGAAATTCTTTCCAAAGCCTATAAAAGCTAATTTTACATCTTAAAGCTAGTTAATCAAATAGATATTCAAGTTCATCTGCCTTTGCTAAGAGTTGACACTGAAATAAGGGCTTATAGGATATGCTTTGTGCTATTAACCGTGCCTTCTAGCCATTTATCGCCTTTTCTCTTGACTTAAAGGCTAAAATTCTGTTAGCCTGCCATGTTACCTTTGTTCAGTATATAGCACTTAAATAGTATCTCTTCTATGTTAATATAATGGACCATGTCACTAACTGGGTATGAAGACTATCAATCTGCAGTCTTCCAGAGTTATGAATTTCGGGGTGTCTGTTGTATCTTTTAAATGTAGTTGAATAGTAAATAATGCACCACAAAAGCTTTAACCCAATTCCAAAGCCTACAACAGAGATGTAAAGCCAATGGTGTATTCCCTGTAAAAAGAAGATAAAAAGATAATTCTGTCAGTTAAAAACACCAACACTGGGGGCTGTAAACCATAGTTTAGAATATAAAGAGGCAGGTGCCAAACCTGCTTCCCATTCCTGGAGAAAGCTCTCAACTCTGTGAACATGAGAGAGAAGAACAGTGCAGGGGATTCAGTCATCCAGGTATCCCCCTGTGTTGCCTACACTGACAAAACAGAAGCCCCAAATAACAATAATAATTGTACCCTCATTTCACAGCACTTTACAATGGCTTTATATACATGAAATTGAAAATTAATTGAATTCTTAATTATAGTCATTACACTATCCAATAATACCCTGAGGCCTATCATTTAGAAAACTAAACAGAAAACATACAAGTGTTCACTGGAAAACTAACAGAGATTTCTTCAAAGCAGTGTAAAATTTGATATAAATTAAATATCTGTAAGACTGAGTAGAAATGGTATTTTTATAGTATAAGAATTATCAGCCGGGCGGTGGTGGCACACGCCTTTAATCCCAGCACTCGGGAGGCAGAGGCAGGTGGATCTTTGTGAGTTCGAGGCCAGCCTGGGCTACTAAGTGAGTTCCAGGAAAGGCGCAAAGCTACACAGAGAAACCCTGTCTCGAAAAACCAAAAAAAAAAAAAAAAGAATTATCCTCAGTTTGGAAGGAATGCACTCACTACTTGCTTGTTTGCTCAGCCTCATTTCTCTACTCGTATACAGTTCATGATTTCCTACCTAGGGAATGGCATTGCCCACACTAGATAGAGTCTTCCCACAGCAATTAATTTAATTAAGACAATCCCTCACTGGTATACCCACAGGCCAAATCAATGTAGACAGTCCTTCAATGAAATTCTCTTCCAGGGGCAGGAATGTTGCTATCAGAAAAAACAATAATGATTCCACTGAACCAGAAGTTAAGAACTGCCATCTCACCACACGGCCTCTGAGTCACCAGGGGAAATGAGCACGGCAGTGGTGAATTGCATGACCATAACAAATCACCATGGCAAAAAAATGGACTACTACTCCACAAAGAATTGCAGATTTATTAAGGCATCTCTCAGGTTTAGCATGCTCTGTGATTGTAGTCAGTGAAACTATAACAATTCAAGTCAGGCAGGATTATGAATGGCTCACACCCTGTAGGAACAATACTATGGGGTCATCACACTAAATAAAATGCCGAAATAACTGAGGTGCTTGTGAAGGCAAGTGGAGTACCAAACAGGTACCCAGAGAAGCTTTGTGATGGGGTTTAGGTGTCAACTCAGCTGCACCTAGAGAGCTAGAAATGAATTGTTTATGGTTGTGTCCCTGAGAATGTCTCCCAGGAGGATTGGCTTGTGAGTTAGGTGACTTGGTGAGATAGATCACCCACAACATAGGCAGTTGTCATCCAATCATTTGGGGACACAGATAGAATAAAAGAGAGAAATGACTTGTCTTCTCTCTCCTGGAGCTGGGACCCATTATTCCTCTTGCCTTTGGACAACAGATCCTAAGGTCTTACGTTATCAATCCCCTCAGTTCTCAGTCTTTTGTTTCAAACTGAGAATAAAACTGTCAACTTTCCTGGTCTTAAGGCTCATGAACTGATGGTTTCTGGATTCTTGGTATTAACTTGTGATAGAACTTCTCAGCTTCCATAATCATGTGAGTCAAATGCCCTAGTAAATTCCCTTGCACTTATGTATCCATCCAGATTCTCTTTTGACTTAAAATAGGGTTATGTCCTGGAAAAAATACACAAGCTAGCTGAAAGCGTCATAATTCAAACAAGCATTTAATACACTTAATGTACTGACTAGCACAGCTTAGGAACATTGTACAGCCGACAATTGCTGTATACTTTCAAGATCATGTGGCCCACTAAGAGCTAGAGATGGCTGTCATGACCCAGCATGTCAGGAGGGCATCACACTGTACATTATAGGAGAGAAAAACACCAACATCCCAATTCTTAGTAGAGTTTCTACTAAAGAGTTATTACATGATCACCATGAAGCTGAAAAGCATTAATCACACCATAGCAAGTTGGACTCATGTTTATACCCTACTAGCTCTAGATTTAAAAACAACTCTGAATAGATCAAGATTATTCCTGTAGCAGTTTATATGAAAAATGTCCCCATAGGCTCATGTATTTTAACATTTGATTCGTAGTTATTGTGCTGTCTGAGGTTATGGAATCTTTAGGTCGTGCAGCCTTGCTGAAGGAAGCATATCACTGGGGCCGGGCTTTAGGAGTTTATAGTCTCAGGCCACATCCTTCTCTCATTCTCTGCCTCCTGTATGTGGATGGATGGGATGAACTAGCTTCCTGCTCTTTTTTTATTTTATTTTATTTTATAATTTAATTTAATTTTACATAGCCATGGATTCCCCTGTCCTCCATCCTCTTGCACCCCCTCCTCCGCCTTCCCCCCAGCCCACCCCTCATTCCCATCTCCTCCAGGGCAAAGACTTCCCTGGGGATTCAGCTCAACCTGGTAGATTCAGTCCAGGCAGGTCCAGTCCCCTCCTCCCAGGCTGAGCCAAGTGTCCCTCCATAAGCCCCAGGTTCCAAACAGCCAGTTCATGCACTAAGGACAAGTCCCAGTCCCACTGCCTGGGTGCCTCCCAAACAGTTCAAGCTAATCAACTGTGTCACTTATCCAGAGGGCCTGATCCAGTTGGGGGCTCCTCAGCTATTTGTTCATAGTTCATGTGTTTCTACTAGTTTGGCTATTTGTCCCTGTGCTTTTTCCAGTCTTGGTCTCAACAATTCTTGCTCAAACAAACCCTCCTCTTTCTTGCCAATCAGACTCCTGGAGCTCCACCTGGGGCCTGGCCGTGGGTCTTTGCATCCGCTTCCCTCAGTCATTGGATGAGATTTCTAGCATGACAGTTGGGGTGTTTGGCCATCCTATCACTAGAGTAGGTCAGTTCAGGCTTTCTCTCGACCATTGCCAGTAGTCTATTGTGGAGGTATCTTTGTGGATTTCTGGGGACCTCTCTAGCACTTTGCTTCTTCCTATTCTCATGTGGTCTTCATTTACCATGGTCTCCTCTTCCTTGTTCTCCCTCTCTGTTCTTGATCTAGCTGGGATCTCCCACTCCCCTAAGCTCTCTTTCCCTCAAACCTTGCCCTTCATTACCCCCAATCACGTCCAGGTTGTTCATGTAGATCTCATCCATTTCTCTCATTGGGCGATCCCCGTGTCTTTCTTAGGCTCCTGTTTTCTAGGTAGCCTCCCTTTAGTTGTGAGTAGCAGTCTAGTCGTCTTTGTTTTGCATCTAATATCCTCCTATGAGTGAGTACATACCATGTTTGTCTTTCTGAGTCTAGGTTACCTCACTCAGGATCCTGCTCTTATTACCTGTTACTATGCCTTCCCCCACAAGTGTAAACTCTCTCCCTAGAACTGTAACCCAAAACAAACTCTTCTAGAAGTTGCCTTGCTCATGACATTTCATCAGAGCAACAAAAAAGTAACTGACAGGATTCTCAAAAAATATCATCTCCAAAGAAGCAAGGATTTTTATCTATCGTCTCTACTCTTATTCTTTGGAAAGCTATGTAGTATCAGATACTCAGCAAATATTTGTGAGTTTTGTACGTGAAAAAAAAAAATTCATGCAACGCTTCACACAGAGAATAGACAGCATATAGTATGGTGACAGAATTAAGTTTTTTATAACTATATTATCAAATGTTAAAAGTTAAAGAACTATGCAGAAAAAAAAATACCAAGAGGAAAAGAAATTCCTGTCAGGAACAATCACTTCCATCTAAGAGGATCTGTGAAGTAGAAACATGCCTAATTAAGCTGACATTTTCACAATGTAGAATACAACAAAGCACTATAAGTGGAAGTTATTACTCTACATAATCACATGAATAAACCACACAACTATAATGGTGAGAAAAAGAAATGAGACCCAGGGGAACACACTATATGTCTCTATGTATGTAAAGTTCATAAACCAGGTCACTGATTGTTTTATGCTATTCTTGAGGTGCTTACCTCCAAAAAAGATTAAGAGTTTCGGGTTGGAAGAACAAAGATACTGATGCGAGATATATTTTGTCTGGACCCAGGCATGGCTCTCTAATAATTCATGGTGCATGCAGCCTGGCATTAATTAGCTTTATTTTTGCTATGATAACCACCTCAACATCTCAATGCTCAAATAATGACCATTTTTCTGTTTCTCGCTTCTATTACATGAGAGGTTTGGCCTGTTATGTTCTCCTGGGTTAATTTGGCCTCAGCTCAGTCTTTCTTCATTCCAGGAATCCTCTCTTCTGGGACTCAAGCAAGAAAAATAATCACTATTGGGGACATGTTTTCCACATTAGCAGGGTTCAGAAATTCAAAGATGGCAGAGGGAACTAAGCAGCTAGCTGTACAACAATTTTCTGGTCCAAGGTACTGCACAGGTTGTTCAAATCTGAGTTTGATTTTCATGTATTTGATCTAGACTTTCCCACATGCCATGAGCTGCTGCAAACGAACGCTGTGCAGACATTTTGTGTTTGTCACCTTCAGTGGTAACAAACCTTCAGTCCTTTCAACCTGAGCCATTTTCTCCAGATGAACATTTATTTTACAGATACAATCGAGTATCTAACCCAGGTGCTTTTGAGTTCATCAAAAGTGAGATTATCCTTAGTTAGGGGGAACTAGAACTTTCCTGATATCAGAAAGTCTCTCTAGGGGGACCTTGAAGAAATAAGTTAGTCATTCTGAGAAAGCCTGGCAGAGTATCACATGATGAGAAAGTCACAGCAGAACACTGGTTATGAAAGATGTCCCCATCTGACAGTAAAAATGAAAGGGGAACCTCAGATACCCAACTTCAAAGAACTGAATTCTTCCAAAAATCTCATGAGAATTAGGAGAAAATTGTCTGCTATAGAAATCAATTGATTGCAGTCTTCCAGTGGAGTGAAAATCTTCTGTGTCTCAGCTCTTGACTTCTATGTATTGTATTGTCATTGCTGATGGTGGTGGCTGCTAAATTTGTAGTAACCTGCCCCACAGCATCATTTCTGGTCCTTTTCAAATCGTCTAGGTAGTGGTTCTTGAAGTTGAGTTTGTATTATGCCACCTGAGATTGTCTGTTGACTAACAATCCCATCCCTGAGACTAATTCATAAGCAAATGTGTGACAATGCTGCCATTGATCTAGAGACCACAGACTACACACTGAGAACCACTGTTTCATCATTGTTACACTTTCCATTTCTTTTCTCTCCAGGGTTGTGGATAGAACCGTCTTGTTTTTTATAAGCAAGCACCCTACTACTGTATCCCATCTGAAACATTACTCCTAGGCTCTTTAAATGCCCTCAGCAACAATCTAAAATACAGTGAGAGCATATACATCTGATAGAAGCTAATGATTATTTTCTTTCATAGCAAAGATTTTCACAAGAGAGGGAAAGATCTCATTAAGTGATACTTATTAGTCCTAATACCTGATTTTCATTAAGCTGCCTCATCCTTACTATGCCTAGAGCTCTTGAGCATACTGCTCATTTCATGCAGGCACAGGCACATTGCTTCTTCCCATGTTGTAAAGTGAATCCCCATGTTCCTACTGTATCCATTTGGGTGCTCTGATTCACAATAGAAACAGTAAGAATATCCTATCCAATATGGATACTTGAAATTGTTAAGGTGCTATATTCTATTCTCTAAGAAGTCAATAAATCTGAACTTAATTGAAAATGTGGGGTAAGTTCATAATATCCCTGTTGCTGCTACCTAAATAAAATTCATTAATATTTTTTAAGAAATGAAACACATCCACTCATAATAGCATCATGGGATGTTGTCATTCATCTGTGTAGTATTGAGTTTAATAGCTGGGTCAACACATCATGGCTCTAAAAGACACTACATACACCAAGAATACAAAATATGCTTAGGTTTTTATGTTTGACATTCCTATTCAAACACAAAAATCACCACCTTTTATTGTTATTTCTACAAAGGAGTTTCCTTCTCTTGACAGAAGTGCCTCTTTTGACGCTGGCAGTTTTGTAGTAACTGCAGAGTGGCAAGAACTACACCACTTAATGAATATTCATATCAAATCGGTGTTGATAACATTTTTCATGTCACTGCTCTTTAACCCTTCTTCAGCACACACTCTGAGAATTACAATGAATTCTTGAGACACTAGAGGAAGTCTCTCCAGTCTCTCCAGTAGGTTTCAACATACATTTTAAACTATAGTCCCTTCATCGGGGAGAAGTAAGAAATACACACTAGTACAGGGGAGAAGACTGACATGCAAGCGGCATGCTAATTTGCATATGAAGACTCGCAGTAGAATACAAGCTCCTCCAGCAGAGGGTTTCGCTCTTTCTGTTTATGGGGATGTCACCTGATTTTAGAATAATATTTAATGCAGAATTGACACCCAGGATACTTGTTGAATAAACGGATGACCGAACAAGCCCATTAATTGTGTGATGCCAAAGATCGATCAAGACTTTCCCAGTCATATAAAATGAACACAGCAATGATCCTGTGATTCCAGAATCAACAATCTGCAGTATGGAATTGGCTGGGATTCCCAAACAATGTACCAAGTTCTCAACATAAAAAAATGAAAATACAAAATCTTGATATTCAGATGGCTACAATATGACATGGGAAAAATATATGTAAAATGCTCTAATGTGATATGGAAAAGCACTGTAGAACTACAGACCAATTGAATAGCCTACAAACATATACTGTTTGAGTATCATCTAAAACTACAAAGGTGGAGATAATTGAATAGTAACCTGTATTGCTCAGGGTTCTCTAGAGGAACATAACTGACAGAATTCACACATGCATGCACACATACAAAATTTATTAAAGTAGCCCAGAGGCTATGGTCTGGGTAGTCCAATAATGGCTGTCTTCCTGAATTGCCTAGAATCCAGTAGTTTTTTATGCCATGAGCCTGGATGTCTCAACTTGTCTTTGATCTATGTTGAAGTCCTAAGAAAGTAGATTCTAGTGTCAGTGAAGGAACACTAACAATGGGATAGATGAATTTGGTATCCAGATTGAGAACAACAGGCAGAGAGCAAAACATTCTATTTTCCATACCCTTTATGTGGGATGCCACCAAGTATTGCCTGGATTTTAGGGTATGTCTTCCAACCTTAAACAATCCAGAATAGGGTAGGTCTTCTCAATGATCCAATTTAGAAATATTCCTCACAGGTGTGTTCAGTTGCTTGGGTTTTAGTTAATCCCAGATATAGTCAAGTTGACAACCAAGACTAGCCATCACACAACCCCAAAGAGATGTGGACATATTAAAATTCAAAGGTTAGGGACAACAGTAAGCTATGAATGTTAAACTCTTTAACATAAAGCAAGAAATATATATATATATATATATATATATATATATATATATATATAGTGTACTCAACTAAAAAAAGTTTAAACAATAGCTAGCCTTTATCATCTCATAGTTTTAATATTTTCTAATCTACTTCATCTTTATTTAATTGCTAGCCAAAATGTATTGCTTCAAGGTCCATTCGTTTGAAAAGCATTGGGTTTCACCACCCGATGGATGTGAAGGTATCCCACTACAAAGGAAACAGAGAGAATATTCATCCAGCACAGCCACAACTCTCCTGTCCTGAGGAGGGAGTAGTGCAAGAGTTCCTACTGATCTTCAGTGCTGAGACAGCTTTGATCTAGATCCCTTTCCCACTAAAAACTACTCCATGTGGTAGAATAAGCAATAAATTCCTCTCTATGGCAAGCCAAGCTATAGCAAAGGGAAGTGTCACAGGCCTTTTCTTCTCTACAATTTGCACTTGTGGCCTTATCTTTATTCTACCTGCGAGAGAAGGTAAAATGAAACTATTCTCATTTCTGAGATCTTGAATTCAGTCCATACTTGAATGTTTCTGAGTTTTCCAGCGTGACATCATCATACTTAACAAAATTTGGGTTCTTTGTCTAGATGAAAACATGATTGTTTATCCACAACAGTTCAGTCAAGATTGCTCACTGAGTCATTCCCAGGTGCCCTTGTTCTCCTGCTAGAGACGACACCAGAAGTCCAAGTCTCATGGGCTTCCTTAGAAAACAAATAAATTAAATAAAAACAGTTAATAACAAAATCTATGAAGGAAAACACCAGCATCTTAGACTGGAAAATATTAGACAAGGAAGGCCATTCTCAGTCAGGCCATTGATGTGGAATGATAAAGAGGGAGTTCTTTTCCACACTTTGGCCACACATCTGTTGGAGGATTTATTAAGGCAACTCCATGTAGTTAAAAAGGAGGTTTATTTTGGGGGGTAACTTACAGATGGTAAAGGGATTGGTTACAGGATCTGGGAGAGGTGGGGTGTAGTCCAGCTGGGTTCTCTGGAGAACTCTGCTTGGTCTACCATTCAGCATCCAGGATCACCAGGAACAAAGAAAGCCAGCACATCCAGATCTCGGGTCTTAAGGGCTCCCATCTCTGCTCCGACTCAGGGCAGGTCATAGGTAGCCTCACTTGGGGTAGTACTTCTGTGGTGATATTTTATTTGTGCTGAAATATGATTTTATTTGTATGTTAATAAATAAAGTTGCCCGGGGGTCAGAGCTAATAGCAAGCCCTTTAGCAGAAGTCTGGCAGTGGTAGCACACGCTCTTAATCCCAATCACATGACAGGCAGATCTCTGTGTGTTCAAGGACACAGCCAGCAGGGAAACACATGACACACGCCTTTTTTTTTTTTTTTCCCCGAGACAGGGTTTCTTTGCACCTTTCCTGGAACTCACTCTGTAGTCCAGGCTGGCCTTGAACTCACAGAGATCCACCTGCCTCTGCCTCCTAAGTGCTGGTATTAAAGGCGTGCACCACCATCGCCCGGAGAGACACACGCCTTTAATCTCAATACCAACCATAGAGACCTGGAGGTCTGTATAGACAGGCAGTGACAAGAAGGCCATGTGGTTGGGTTTACAACCAATGAGAAGGCAGAACTGAAAGTCAATAAAAAGACAGACACACAGCAAGTAAATGTCTTTCTGAGGGGAAAAACAACAGTGACAGCAAGGGGTAAGAAGGAGGTCTTGGTCTTAGCTCTTGGCTGCTGCTCGATCTCTGGGCTTTTAACTCTGCATTTGGCTCTGTGTTTCTTATTTAATAACACTGTTCAGAATTACATCGACATACTTCCAGGTCAAAACTAGAACAGCTACCCACTACACACGTAAATAAATATGTCATCCAAGAAAGAACTATTGGTGTCAGAAGGACAGTATGTCTTAATCCCACTGAGGAGTTTGGAATGCTGCATGAGATGAAATGGAAATGACCTGAAGTTACTTGATTCTCCTAATCAGAGAATGGGAAATCCCTCAAGTGATGTTATCTTATAGATTTTTGTAAAGCCCCTATTTGTAAGCCAGAAGAAGAAGGGATTAGTTAGGGGTGTGGCTAGCTGCAATGAGATTCTTTGGAGACTGATTGCCAGGATAGAAAGACACTTTCATCTTCAGTAGAATTGGGCTTTGCTAATAAAAAATGAAGAAAAGCAGATGAACCAGCAAAATTTTGTTTAGCATAGTTTTACAAGAAACCACAAAGAAGTGAACTGAAAATTGGGTTAATAATGAACACGTTCTAAGTCCAGGAGATGGCTCAGTAGGAGAATACTCATAGCCAAGCCTGGAGACTGGAGTTGGATCCCAAGTACACGACAAGGAAAGTGCCAACTTCCTCAGTTGTCCTTTGACCTCCATAAGCATGCCATGGCATTTATGTGTATGCACGCATGCATAACAACTCACTTATTTAATTAATTAAATAACTTTAAAAAACCAGACACTTAACACATCCCAAAGGAAAAATGATAGTTTGAAGACAGAGTGGGAGATGTATTCGCTAAGTGAAAGCCTAAGGTGTGCTATAAAATTCTCACATTTATAACTAATCTCATGTTCTATTCTGGGCATTATTTGTTAAAATAAGATATTAAACCAAGAGTGAAAAGGAAGAATACCTGCTTTAAGAATTTTCAGTTGGTGAGCCCTATTGAAAATAGTTATAAAAGATTTAACTAAGATAACTAAATCAAAAACAGCAATAATCACCTGGTTTCAAATTAGGATTCCCTGGAGAGCTTTACAGTCTCCATGTCTAAGTTCCCCTGAGTGAGTCTCTTTTAACTGGGCTGAAGTAGACTCTGCCATAGGTATTTTCATGAAGTTCCTTGAAGATTCTAATGAGCCACCAGGACTGAGTCCTGAGTTTAAAAGTAAAGCTGAGGATGTCCCATCAATAAAGCTATTTCATTAATGGCATTAGTGGAGAGAAAGGATGAAGAAATTCTATCACCAAGAAGTTTAGTGTGGGTAAACAATATCTTAACACAAGAAAATAAAAACCCATTTTCTTTTGTGGGATCAGTTCTTAAGTTTGGGAAAATGTTACTCTTGTTAAGGAAGTACTTAATCATTTAAAAAAAATTTATGGCCGGGCGGTGGTGGCGCACGTTTTTAATCCCAGCACTCGGGAGGCAGAGGCAGGCGGATCTCTGTGAGTTCTAGGCCAGCCTGGGCTACCAAGTGAGTTCTAGGAAAGGTGCAAAGCTACACAGAGAAACCCTGTCTCGAAAAACAAAACAAAACAAAACAAAACAAAAAATTTTATGAGCCGGGCGGTAGTGGCACACACCTTAAAAATTTATGACCGGGCGGTGGCGGTGCACGCCTTTAATCCCAGCACTCGGGAGACAGAGCCAGGTGGATCTTTGTGAGTTTGAGACCAGTCTGGTCTCCAAAGCGAGTTCCAGGAAAGGCACAAAGCTACATAGAGAAACCCTGTCTCGAAAAACAAAAACAAACAAAATTATGAATTGCATACTTATGTGTATTTTGTCTGCGTGTTTCTCTGTGCATCACACTCCTACTTGGAGCTCCTGGGGGCCAGAGGAGGGCAACAGATTCCCTGGGATTGGGGTTAAAGCCAGTTGTGAGCCTTCATGTGGGTGTTGGCTGTCTAACTCGGGTCTTCAGGAAGAGCAGCCAGTGCTCTAAATTACTGAGCCGTCTCTCCAGCTCCAGGCAGCACATATTTTTTAAATTATTGTATTTCTGTTATGGACAATGAAAACAGATTAATAGCTCCTGCTTGAATGACAGAAAAAAATAAAATAACTGAGGATGTGGGTATCAAGTCTGCCTTTACAAGGAGACAGACCAGGGTTTGAAAAGTGAGCTGCATTGGAAAAGTAGTCAAAAGATAAGAATTCCATCATTTCCTTGAGAAAATATTTATGTATGGATACATAGATTTATGTGTGTTTGTATATGTTCATATATAAACTAGTTAGCAGATACATGTGGTGGTAATCTAATTGTACTGAAATGTGATTTTGATTGTATGTTAATAAATAAAGTTGCCCGGGGGTCAGAGCTATTAGAGCCATAACAAGAGTGTGGTGGTGGCACACGCCTTTAATCCCATAGATCTCTGTGTGTTCAGGGATACAGCCAGCATTGGAGACATATGCCTTTAAGACCTAGGGGGCTGTACATTCAGACAGTGACGAGGCAGTCACGTGTTTGGGTTTACAACCAATGAGAAGGCAGAACAAAATACTATAAATAGACGAACAGACAGGAAATAGGTCTCTTTCGGGAAGCTGGGACACCGCAGGCGGAAGGGTGAGATTTTAGCTCTGAGCTCTGACCTCTTGGCTTTCTCTTTTACATTGTTTCTGTGTTTCTTATTTAATAAGAGGGTTGGTTACATCTACAGATACACTTCCTGGTAATGGGTTTTAGAGTATCATATGACTGATAATTGTTCTTTAGTTTGAACCATAGAATTCTCAGAACAGGACTCAAGTTAAAGTGAACAATTCTCCGGAAACACAATGGAGGGTGTAAGGTCATCTGATGGCCACAGCAACTCTACTTTTTGACCTGGATCTTTCAGTCCATTGGGGGATCACTTTGGACTCAGAACCAAAATCTCGTGTTAAGGTTTTCACTTTGCCCCACTTACACATTCTTTGTTTCCTAACTCCAGTTAGAATAGAGAGCTTGATGAGTTACAAGTGTCGGGGAAGGGACAGGAACCTTGCCACCAAAATTCAGTAGCGGAGGCGGGGATCCGACAAGGGGAGCAGAAACACATAGCTGTAAGTGGGTGTGTCTACTTCAAGAATGGGTGAAACCGAAAGAGGCTGAGGGACGGAAGGAAAGAGTGAGAACGGAAAGAATCCCGGGATAATAGTGTGGTCATAGGGAAACAGTAAGTAAAGGGTTTGGAGAGGCGGAACAAAAGTGACCTGTAGGCAAAAGAAACTCTTTGCACGCCTCCGCCCGAAGGAGGCGGGACGACCAGCGGGGACTACAAATCCCGGCAGGCCCCGGGACGCGGAGCCCGCTCGCCACACACCGCGCAAAGCCTGCTGGGGGCCGGTTGCCGCGGCCAAGATGTCGCTGATCAAGAAAAGAAAGCTGGAGTCGGGGGGTGGCGGCGCTGGAGGGGAGGGAGCCGGGGAGAAAGATGGCGGGGAGCAGGAGGCAGCCCCGCCACGACCCCGGAGGACTAAGCGCGAGCGAGACCAGCTGTACTACGAGTGCTACTCCGACGTATCGGTCCACGAGGAGATGATCGCCGACCGCGTCCGCACCGACGCCTACCGCCTGGGCATCCTGCGGAACTGGGCCGCGCTGCGAGGCAAGACCGTGCTGGACGTGGGCGCGGGCACCGGCATTCTGAGCATCTTCTGCGCCCAGGCCGGTGCCCGGCGCGTGTATGCGGTGGAGGCCAGCGCCATCTGGCAACAGGCCCGGGAGGTCGTGCGGCTCAACGGGTTGGAGGACCGCGTGCACGTCCTGCCGGGCCCGGTGGAGACGGTGGAGCTGCCGGAGCAGGTGGACGCCATCGTGAGCGAATGGATGGGCTACGGACTTCTGCACGAGTCCATGCTGAGCTCCGTGCTGCACGCGCGGACCAAGTGGCTGAAGGAGGGCGGTCTCCTCCTGCCAGCCTCCGCGGAGCTTTTCGTGGCCCCGATTAGCGACCAGATGCTGGAATGGCGCCTGGGTTTCTGGAGCCAGGTGAAACAGCACTACGGCGTGGACATGAGCTGCCTGGAAAGCTTCGCCACGCGCTGCCTCATGGGCCACTCGGAGATCGTGGTGCAGGGTCTGTCCGGCGAGGACGTGCTGGCCCGGCCGCAGCGTTTTGCCCAGCTCGAGCTGGCCCGCGCCGGCCTGGAGCAAGAGCTGGAGGCCGGTGTAGGCGGGCGCTTCCGCTGCAGCTGCTATGGCTCCGCGCCTCTGCATGGTTTTGCCATCTGGTTTCAGGTGACCTTCCCTGGAGGGGACTCGGAGAAGCCCCTGGTGCTGTCCACCTCGCCCTTTCACCCGGCCACTCACTGGAAGCAGGCGCTCCTCTACCTGAATGAGCCGGTGCCGGTGGAACAAGATACGGACATTTCAGGGGAGATCACTCTGCTGCCCTCCCGGGACAACCCCCGACGCCTGCGCGTGCTTCTGCGCTACAAAGTGGGGGACCAGGAGGAAAAGACCAAAGACTTTGCCATGGAGGACTGAGCGTTGCCTTTTCGCCCATCCACCTTCTTCGGAAGAGAAAAGGAGATCTGTGCAAGTCGGAGACATATTTGTCTCCTTTCCTCACCGTTTCTGGGAAAGGGAGAGTGACTTCAGTCTTCATCTGAGGACATTCTTCTGGCAGTGTTTATTTAAAAAGTGAGCCTCCCTGACCAAGGACTGGTGCGGTGTGCTTTTAAGCCTGGAAAGCATGTAGTGTCAAACTTGTATTTGTTTCACTGCGGGGGCGGGTGGGGGGGGATAAATATGTAAGTTTATAATTGGTCCACGCGCTAATCTGACACCTCATCCCTTATCTCCATATGAAACTGGGAAGAAAGGCAAAATGGTTCAATTAGATTTTAGAAATTTCAAGTATGATTTTTAGAGCTTTTTTTTTTTTTTTAGTCTCTGAATTCACTCAAGTCCTAGGTGCCTGTAGGATGTGGTACATGTGCTTCCTTATGTTCTAAATAAAATTCATCCCGTTAGTGAGGAACTGGAGCACACGTGAAATACTTTAATTAGCCCTGTTCTCATTACTCTTAATCCACGGGGTGCTAAATTTGATGAACACAATAATCCTAGTAAAATGACTAATTGTACACCCTAGACTAATTGTCTAGGCAATTCTAAATGTAACAGGAGGAAAAGTCTGAACAGGAAAAAGTATGGGTTTGAATATCCTAATTTTTACTTTTAAGGCCGAGCCAAAAAAATTTTATAGATGTTTTATAAGAAGTATTTTATGATTCTTGTAAAGCAGGCTGACCAAGAAGATTGCTGAGCCTAAGCCAAGGGTGTGTTTTATCTAGTGTGCTTCTTGAAACTCATTTGAAGGAACATAAGTGTCCTACTTACAAGTTCCTTTCTTCAGTTCTTTTTAGTTCAGCCAAATGTGAATGGTGTAAATTTGGGGAAATCGCCTATAATGAAGTGTGAGTCATGTTATCAAATTTATTTCACTGACGTTTCTTCCCTCATTTCTGTGGCAAATAAAATGGCATTCTCACTTTTTATAGCTGAGGTCTTAAGACGTTTTGTGTACCATCTATGAGTTTATTATAATGCTGTTACCTTTCTGATAGTGTCAGCTCTGAAGTATTGCAGTGCCTGCAAAATGCAGCTTGAGGACAATTCAAGTTATGATTAGCATGGTTTTGAATTCTACTAGCTTTGGAAGGTTTAACCAAAAAACAGGTCTAAAAACGGGCGATCTTGAGCACTCTTGAATTTTAGATTTTGTAACCTTGTTTCTGTTTTTGGCTTTTTTATTGTATATTAAATTGCTAAACTATTAAAGCTAATTTTCTGAGCTCTAATTTGAAATGCAAATATAAAACCATCAGTTTTACAAAACAGTCAAGCACTCCAGTAAAATCTCAAAATTTTGATGTCAAAATACTTAACATAAATGCTTAGTTTAGAGATTTGAAAAGTAGTTCCTTTGGGATCATCTATGTTTTTAATGAAGCTTTCACTTAGAGTGATTGCTGGTGATTTTGTTTGACCTTTCTATAACAATTTTCCTTCGTATTTAGAAGTGTCCTGTGGAAGCCCTCTTTTCTGTATATTTTGTAAATACAAGTGCTATATTAAAAAAAAAAAAAAAAGGACAAAAAGGAAAATCCAGTTAAAACTTGGGAGGGTGTGAGAAAAGGCAAGATTTCCCTGATTGGGCAAAGTAAGTTTCAAAATTCTAGTTACATTTTAATTTAAAAAAAAAAAGAAGAAGAAGAAATTAGACAGATATGGAGCTGAAGCCAACACGAAAGGTAGGAGTCATGGTGGAGTACTTAAGAACCAAGTCCCTGGAGCCAGAAAACTCAAACACTCCTCTGAGTCTTCAGGCACCCCACCACCACCACCACCTCCTCCACCACCACCACCACTCTCCCCACACACACTTGTTCTTTTTTCCTTTCAAAGCGCTCATGCAAACTGGAGGTAACAGACAACTGGGGATAAGAATAATTAATATAGGAAACCTAGAAGGAAGCTCAGCACCGTGGGGCTGAATTTGTGTAAAAGGCAAACCTAGAGCAGTCTGAGGCTGCGTACAAAATGTGCTGCAGAATAAATACTCACCTTGTTGTTTTTTTCTTTTTCTTTTACAGGTACTGTTCACAGTATCAGCATGGATATACAAGAGGAGCAATATTTGCCGCTGAGTACCAAAGAATCCAGAGGAGCGCCACGGCCTTTGGGATGAACACACTTGGGCAGGATGAAAGCCTGAGGTGTGTGGACACCCAGGCACTGTTGATGCAATATGTAGATTAGGACTGGTAATGTGGAGCCCTTAGACTCCAGGTCTGGATTACCAGACCCAAAACAGCACCGTGGTAAAGTTCATCTACCTCCTGCACAGCTTACATTTATTTATCCATGTAGAATCTTCCATTTGTTTTCCATTAATTTATTGAGCCGGTGAATGTAGTTGCTAAAAACACAATCTAAAACTCATTGTGACGGGTATGTGGGATAACAAACTACAAGAGTGTGAACTCTGCCCTCTAATCCATCACTACCACTACAGAAACCAAAAGCCTGATGATAGAGTAGGGTGGTTTTAGTATCAGGAAGGATAAATTGTTTATTTTACACATTAAGTAAAAAGTTTCTCTAAGTTCCATAGATGTAATTGTCATTTGTTGTTTGTTTTGTGAAATGGGGTCACATGTAGTGCGTCACGGTCCTGGAACTCACAGTGTAGCTGAGAATGACCTTGGACTCGTGATGTTTCTAAGTCCACCTTCCAGATGCTGGAGTTAACAGCTCTGTGCCACTGTGCCCGCACATGCCTAATGCTTGGCAGTTAGATCTTAGGCACAACTCTTTGACTTCCTAAACCTAACCAAAATTCCACTTTCATTATATTAATACTGCATACTTCAGTTGAGAACGGAACACTACAGACCACCTTAATGGTAACAAAGGCTTAATTATTTGATGCTAAAGGAAAAGTGTTTAGTACTAGGGAACCTCACAGGTGACCCCAGACCTCCCTTCAGTGTATAACTCCTTCATTTTGACACAGTAGGCACTCATTGGGACAACCCCTATTTTTATTTCCCTAACAGTGGATAAAAGGTGACACTCTGGGGTCCCCAGAAAACTGAATCCATGACAGCAGCAAAGGCAAGTGAACTCCTTGTCATTTTGGTCATGGGCTCCCTTGGGCAGAGGGCCATCTGATAGATCTAAAGAAGATATAGAAAGTAGCATAAGGAGTTCAAGAAGGTAGATATGAAAGGTGCCTGCTGCAAACAGCTGCCAATCCTGCTGTTACCCCACAGTTTACACTACCCAGTACCTAAGATAGGGAGCATTTACAGACACAGGCCCCACTCCCCACACATGCTCATCCATGTATGTTTCTCTGTTAATTTAATCGTCAACAACTACACAGTATTTAAGCACTATGATAAATTAGTATATCTCTGCTCAAAGATGTAGGATAGCATGGGGACAATAAAATGGCATCAGTTGTTTGCTTGCATCCATAAGCCTGGAAAGCCTTGCTAGCTCTCAGCTCTGCCGAGCAAAGTTGGAAAGGCAGCTCTCATCCTTTAAGCCTCTCCAAGGATTGAAAAATCCTCTTCCTACCATCAGGTAAATTGTGAATGCCTGCAAAACTTTCCCATCTGATGTTCTCAAATTAGACCATATTTTCCAAAATATTGGTCTGCTCCATAACAGACAAAATACATTAAATAGATGATCCTTCTAAGCTACTAAAACAAACAAACAAAAAAAATCTAAACCAAGTCTATACCCAGCTCTGTGTGTGTGTGTGTGTGTGTGTGTGTGTGTGTGGTGTGGTGTGTGTGTCTGTCTGTTTCTGTGTAAGTGTGCCTTCCCCAGCTTTCTACGTGATTTCATTTCCATGCTCCAGTTTGTGATTTATCCTTTCTCTTGTAATAAATATCACATATTTTTTGGAATTTATGTAGCCTGGTCTATTCTTTGGGGCTCTAAAATCCTCTTGGGGGACTGGAGTAACTGGATGAATATTTGATGAGCCTAGGCAAGCCCCTGAATTTGAACCCAGCTCTGCAGAAAACAGCAGGCTTTCTGGAGTAACTTCAGAAGAAATTCTGGAGATGAAAAGGTTTCTGATAAAGGACCAGAAGACTCTTATGCATGACACCTTTGTTTCCAATAAAATGTGATTGTCTGAGGTTTCCCATTTGGATGGGGAGCTGGTTTGATACCATCCTTCTAGCCAGTTTTTCAATGCTGACATTTTAAAGAATCAAAATTTCTAAAGATGTGAAAAATGTTCAACTGTTTTTCCTAAGCCTAGACCAGACCTGATGAATCTTACACATCATAGTAAAGAGAGGTACAGATTTCTAAACATTTTCCAAAATGCATCAAAACAGTTTGATGAGAAGAAAGGATGTGGTATAATTAAACCACATCTAAGGATGTTGGGGGGAATTGAATTTAATTCAATACTAAAATGATTTTTTTTTTTTTTTTTTTTTTTTTGGTTTTTCGAGACAGGGTTTCTCTGTGTAGCTTTGCGCGCCTTTCCTGGAACTCACTTGGTAGCCCAGGCTGGCCTCAAACTCACAAAGATCCACCTGGCTCTGCCTCCCGAGTGCTGGGATTAAAGGCGTGCGCCACCACCGCCCGGCGACACTAAAATGATTTTTAATATTAGCACATGACCAGTAACATAATTGGAAACTTATAATTAAATTCATCATAAAAACTGTAGAGGACCCAGAATCTGCTCTTGCAGATGACCCAGAATCAATTCCTAGTGCCCACATTTCGGTTCACAACAATGTTTACTCCAGTTCCAGGAGATCTGCAACAGTATAATAAGAAACAAGATGAGTGAGATATTAAAACCTTCTGAACTTGGTCCCTGAGTTTATTAACAAAACCACAAATCCAAATAAAAACTAGTTTAAGAGAGAAATTCCTAATAAACACTGTGTGGAGGAGCCCCAAAACAGCTTGACCATACAGCTGCCGTGACAGGCTCAGAGACCCAGACACAGCTTCTTGACAGGCCTACTGGCAGGCAACACCCAGACCCAGGGAAAGCCATAAGCTGACCCCACCCAGGGAGGGCCTACATCCAAGGGGAAGTAGCTGACATCCCAAACATTCCAGCCATTAGATAAGGTGGCCAGATGTCCCTGAGTCTAGCACACACCTGTTTCTGTTTTTCAGATACTCCTAGACAATTGTCAGCCAATGAGGGTCCTGAACCCTGGAAATCCCTTCACCCCAACCACTGCTATGATAAAACTCTAGGCCGGGCGGTGGTGGCACACGCCTTTAATCCCAGCACTTGGGAGGCAGAGGCAGGCGGATCTCTGTGAGTTCGAGGCCAGCCTGGGTTACCAAGTGAGTTCCAGGAAAAGCGCAAAGCTACACAGAGAAACCCTGTCTCGAAAAACAAAACAAAACAAAAAAAAAACTCTACCCCACCTGGGCTCAGGGCCCTCTGCTCTCACTGCTGTGTGGGATAGACAGACAAAGCCCCGGAGCTTGAAGGTAATAAAGGCTCTTTGCTTTTACATGTGGGATACAGTCTCCGTGGTGGTCTTTTGGAGATCCCTGCGATCCGGGCCTAACACAATGAAGTCAACATAAGCAAACAGAGCTTCATAGGAAGGACTAAGGAAGACTTTAAGAACAAAATACACAAAGATGGGGGAAGTTCTAAGATGAGCATGTAGCCAAAGAGACCCAGTGGAAAGAATCTGTGGACCTAGCATGTGCACCTTCCTCTAAGGCTTGATGCATTCACCTGCAAAGGTGCTTTGTGTTTAGTGGCTGTCACCTCTTAGCATTGAATTATTAAAGGTGGAAATTGTGGTGGTTTGAAAGAAAATGGCCCCCAAAGAGAATGGCACTATTAGGAGGTATGCACTTGGAGTAGGTGTAGTCTTGTTGGAGGAAGTGTGTCACTGTGGAGGCGGGCTTTGAAGGTTCATATATAATTAAGCCACGCCCAGTCAGACAGTTCACTTCCTGTGGCCTTTCAATCAAGATCTAGAATTCTCCAACACCATGTCTCACTACAGGCTGCCACACTCCTAGCCTCCATGCTTCCAGCTGTGATGGTAATGAACTAAACCTCTGGAACTGTAAGCCACCACCTCAGTGAAATGTTTTCCTTTATAAGAGCCATCGTGGTGGTCAAGGTGTCTCTTCACAGCAACAGAAGCTCAAGACAGGGATAATCACAACTGAGTCAAAAAGCTCCCACGTTATCTGCTGATGTTTCTAATGACCAATGAATTTATTTTATTTATTTTTACATAAACATACATTATGCCCAAATATTGTGGATTTTGTCAATTTTCAGAAATTAAAGTAGCTTGAAATTTTATTGGGTTTCTGGAGCTTTTCAATATGAGTTTTTTGAAGAGAAGTAGAGTGGAAAGCCAGCTATAGGTGTCTATAAATTCATACACTCCGTTATTTTCCAGAAAAGTGAACAAGAAAGGAGGAGTACGAGTTCTGAGGGATGTAGCATAGGAGACCAAAGCTGAGTATAGATGCCTGAATTGAGGAGGTAGTTGAGGTCAGTGACAAGAATTTTCCAGTGACATAAAAACGTCTTGGGGCAGAGAAACTTAAAGTTAAGATCAGTAAGTAGCCCCATTACACATCCTCCCCCAATTACCGTTACCTCATGTTTTTTTCTGAAAATACGTATTTATAAAATAGCTGTACTTAGCTTTGTGGCCTATTACTTACTCTTTATCTTTTTTTTTTATTTTGAGATAAGATCTCATTATACTATGTAGTCCAAGTTGGCCTAGAAGTTATAAGCCCTCTTTTTAAGCTTACTTTCTAGGACTATTTGAGGACTCCTGTATATCAGAAATACTCATCTTCTCTTGCCAATGAAATCTTTCAAGCCCTATGTGCAAATTAATAATGGGGGATATAGAGTGATGTAATGACTAAGCTTTAATTTAAAACACAAGACTTGTCATAGATTACACACATTGTAATTATACATAATATTAACATAGTAATTATAAGTTATAAGAACAAGCTATAGATATTTTTACTTCAAGTTAAAATGTTGATGGAGAAAGGTTTAAGATCTACAAATGGTTAAAAAAAAATCTTCATTCTATATACTGCATTAATTAACCTTAGATTTTTCATCAAGAATTTTATAAAAATGCCAACCTGCCTATTTTAATGAGATCTTTTTAGTCTACCATAAAGTCTATCTTTTAGTAAAAGATAGAATTTTAAAACAAGGATTTGGGAAATCCTAAGATTAAATACACAGTCCATGATTAATTGAGAATTTTCTCTAGTCAGAATAATTAGAGGAAAACAGGGAGAGAATGACAGCAATTACAACAGAGGGATTTGAATACAAGATGAATTAGAAACCACCAGGATACGTGCTGTTTGTAATAGAATTAAATCATCAGCTCTTTTTCCTTGGATCTTCAGCCAAGGTGATTTTGCAGTCCGGTCATTCTGATAAGTTAGGGTCATATAAAAATTCATCCCATGGTACTGGGTCCAAGAAAAACATGATACAGCTGCCAAAGGGTAAATCTTTATGCAGATAAAGTGGCTGAATTCTGCTAAACAAAGTAAAATTGGACCCATCCCTGTAAACAGTGCTTTCAAGATATTAAAGTGGCATTATTCAGAGATAATATATGTGCCATCATTATTAATGGGACATCACTTTTTTTAAGTTTTGGGTTCATTTTCATTATTTTATATCAAATCTGGGCTTTGTTAAATCTTATTATATATTTAATTTTTTAATCTAATTTTTGAATGTATTTGTATGTGTGGTGTGCATGTGTTTATATATGCAATTTCACATTTCTACACATGTGTTCGTGGAAGGCCTAAAATTGATGTCAAGCATCATCTTCAATAACTCTCCAGCTTATTTTATTTAGGCAGAAGTATCTCACAGAACCCTGAACTAGCAATTCAGGCTAGTCTAGCTAGCCAGCTTGCTCCAATGATCCCTCAGCTCCCTTATAGACAGTTGCTATACTTTCCCAGCTTTCACATGGGATCTGGGGATACAAACTCAGGTCCTCATACTTGTACAACATTATCCACTACACAATTTAATTCACTCAACCATCTCCCTAGAACCTCATATGATTTTTTAAAGCTGCAGTAATAAAGTAAAAACTATAAAAAAAACTAAAAGACAAACATTAATAATCCTCTGTTCTATACAACTCAGGGTTTATCTTCTACTGTGTGTGTGTGTGTGTGTGTGTGTGTGTGTGTGTGTGTGTGTGTGTGTAATTTTTACTATATATATGTATATATGTTTCAGGTAAAGGTACTTATACTAAATATCACAAGACATCAATACATATAAAAATAGCTTATTCTTACAGAAAGCAATATGGCAATTGATAATACGTATATTCAACCCAGTTTCTGTTGGTAGTATTTGTGATCCTTGCTACCACCAAGTATACTTACCCTCCTCTCTCAGTCTTCTCCTAGAGAATCTTATGGAGCCTTATAACTTTATTTTTTGTTTTTTGTTTTGAGACTAGGTCTCACTATGTAACTCTAGTAGCCTGGAAATATGTAGACCCGGCTAGTACTGAACTCATAGAGCTCCATCTGCTCTGCCTCTCTGCTGAGATTGAAGGTGTGCATCAGCACATCCAGCTTTGTTTTATAATTTATTAGTGTACCATTTAAGTGCTAGTGACTCCCAAATTTATAATATTATCTTGACATTCCTACTGTGATAGTAAGGTGTCAATTGTCATCACCATTTGAATATAATAGGGATTTCAACCTTGACATACAGAAACTATGTACTGAAGTATAATGGTATATACCATACCAATATAAATCTGGACATGTAATTATATATAAAATGTTACCATATACATAATATCTTTAGACTGTTTATTTCTGAATTTTATAAAACCATGTGCTACCATGTTCTCCAGCTCTAACTTTACTTACCATCTCACCACTTCTCTTTTCCAAGTAGCAACAACTATTATCTCCTGAAATTATATAATTTATTTATATTGCCATTGACTTTCTTCAAATATAGAGAACACAGTCCTCTTATGCATTCAAGAAAATAGTTAGTGAACACATGCTGCTGTTAACTCATTTGTTAGTTAGGGTTCTATTGCTGGGAAGAAACACCATGACCAAATCAACTCACACACACAAAAAAATATTTAATTGGGGCCTTGCTTACAATTTAAGAAGGTTAGTCCATCAGCATTATAGCAGGGAGCAGGGCAGTGGGCAGGCAGGCAGAGGTAGACAGTGGAGTGGAGAAGCAGCAGGCAGGGCGGGGGTGGGGGAGACACTGGGCCTGGCATGGCCTTTTGAAACCTCAAATCCCACCCTCAGTGATGCACCTCCTCCAATAGGGACACACCTTCTGCAACAAGACCACACCTCCTAACCCTTGGCGACAGTACAACTGGGAACCAAACATTTAAATATATGAGGCTAGGGAAGCCATTCTTATTCAAACCTCCATACCTCATGCACTGCTGTGTTTCCCTATCATACAGCTAGCTTTTCCTAAGTATTTGCTCACCTTCAGCTTTCATGAATCTTGGCAGTTTGCTCTCTGAAAAGCTCCAAGAATTCATATTCCCTTTAATGGGACTGGGGGAATACCTCAGTGGATGAAGTACTCACTGCTCCAGCATAAGGAGGAGCGCTTGGATTCCCTGGAATCCATGTAAATAAAGCTGGACATGGTCTTAGAGACTATGTAGATGTATATGGAATTTTCCTTTAATCTGATTATAATCAAGAGTGAATTATCCAAAGAAAAGGAGAGAGGCAATTGATATAAAAAGACACTTAGCTGATATTCCCTGTGCTGCCCTTGTTTTTAAAGTCACATTTTCATTACCAGCTCTTTTGTTTCTGACATTAGACTGAAATGTTTGTATCACTGCCGAGAAGCCCCTGCGATCAAATCCTCCCACTAGGAAACGGCGTCCTAGAACTCAGTTCACTTAACGGGGAGCCAATTCAGGAGAGTTTGCTTTACAACCAACGGATTTAACCCCATTGGTCAAACATGCACACGTGTAAAAAGTGCACACATGCACAGCATGCACACTTCTAAGAAACACTTGAGAAAGGCCCAGACGACTTCGTCATCTGTAGAGCAACTGTGACTCAGTTCCTAAAAACGACGCTGACGCCATCCTGATGAATGTCAGGCAACTCCATGTTTCCTTTGTGTGCATGTGCTGCCTCCTCTGGCCTTGCTCCATTACCCATCCTGCTCTTCTTCCCCTCCGTGTCCAACCACTGAAGAGCTTACTTAATGTTACCTTGCATGTTAAGCTTCTCCTCACCTTTTATGGAGGTCCTTCACAGTCTCAAACTCCCCGATTAGAAGGGATATACCTCTAATCCTTGGCCTTGTGTGTTTCTACCTCCTTTGGTTTTATCATCTGTTCAAGGAAGAGCACAGTTTGTTGTTGTTGCTTTTTAAATCTTTTTTAATAATGTTTGCCATTTACTTTACATACAGACCACAGTTTCCCCTCCCTCCTCTCCTCCCACTCCCTCACCCCACCTCCTTTCTACCCACTCCCCCAATCCACTCCTCCTCTTCTGTCTCCTTTCAGAAAGGGGCAGGCCTTCCATGGGAGTCCACACAGCATGGCACATCAAGTTAAGGCAGCACCAACCTCCTTCCTCTGCTTCAAGGTTGGGCAACAAAACCTAGTTTAGGGATTGGATTCCCAAAATCCAGCTCAAGTGCCCGGGATAGGTCCTGATCCCACTGCTAGGAGCCATACAAACAGATCAAGCTACACAACTGTTACACACACACAGAGGGCCTAGGTCGGTCCTATGCTGGCTCCCTAGCTGACAGTTCAGAGTCCGTGAGCTCCCATGAGCTCAGGTCAGCTCCCTCTCTGTGAGTTCCCCTGTCATGATCTTGACCACCCTGGCTCATACAATCCCTCCTCCCTCTCTTCCGCGGGACTCCCAGAGCTCAGCCCAGTGCTTGGCTGTGAATCTCTGCATCTGCTTTCATCCGTTACTAGATAAAAGGAAGAGCACATTCTTATTCATCAGTGCATCCCCCATTTTCGCTGGCATGAACTACTCGATTGTTTTTATTCTGTAGCATTTTCCATGTTTCTTCGTGTTCCTCACAAGGGAAGAGAGTGTTTTTGTAACTTTAGTCAGATTTCCTGGCTGAGTTAGTCACCTTCTGTTCACAGGAGAAGTAACTGAGATAATCAACTTACCAAAAGGAAGAATTTATTTTCACTCAAGGTTGAAAATTTGGTCTGTGGCCATCCGACCCTCTTACTTTGGGTGCATTGCTGTATCATGGCCACAGCTTACGGCAAGCCAATCTGCTCACCTTGTGGCTGGGATTTGAAGAAAAAGACAAAGGAAGGGTCTGATGTTTCACCTCCCCACTCAAGAGCATGTTCTCAGTGGCCAAACACCTCTCTGTAGGTCTCATCTCTTAAAAGTTCTACAGTGGGGCTGTAGAAATGGTTCAGCAATTAAGAGCATTTGGTACTCTGACAGAGGACCCTGGTTCTATTCCCACAACCTACAGGGCAGCTCACAGCTGTCTGTAACTCCACTCCCAGGAGATCTGACATCCTCTTCTGGCCTCAGCATGGGTACATGGTGCACAGATTTACGTGCAGGCAAAAGGCCCATACACATAAAATAAATTTAAAAGAAACAAAATTTCTACAGTCTCCCAAGAACACCATTCAGGGGAACAGGACTTTATCATACAGACCATGGGACAAATCTAAGGGTCAAATTATAGGACTATGTAAATTGATTTTATTGAAAGCCTTGGGTGAATTTGGCATTCACATATTGACCAATTAATTTTATTTCCAAAAGGAAACATGGTGTTGCACGCCTGTCATCTCAGGACTTGGCAGGTACAGGGCAGGAAGATTAGAAGACCAGGGTCATGTTCAGATACATAGGGAGTTAAGAGCAAGCCTGGGCTCCATAAGACCTTGTCTCAAAGTATTGTATCCCTAGCTAAAGGTGGTTTCTTGTTAATTGAACAATAATGTTGAAGTTGAATCCTGTCTGGTAAAGTAATAAAATATCTATGTGAAAAGGGAAATTGAACATGTTATTGTTTCTCAGAAATATCATAGCCAATTTACAGAAGGTTTTATGGGAAAGAAATTAATCCAAAACAACGATGCATATTTCAAGTTTTATGAAATCTTAACATTGTAGCACAGCATTGTGACTCCTCATCTCTAATCTGCACATGAAGTGGGACATTGTTATCAGAGTAATTGTTTTCAGAAACTTTAAAGTATTTTTAATTAAACATTTGTCTCACAATATATTACCTAAAGGGCACTTTATCTCAGAAAAATTAGGCAACATTTTAACTAGATCTTGACAAAAATGCATTAAATCTATTTTTTAATGTTTTATTGCCTGCAAGTTTCAGTGTGAAGTAATTTTAAAATAGCCATGTTATAACCCCCTGAAAATTGGAGTTTATAATGGGAATACTGACAGACCTTTAACTTTGAAAAAAATGAATATGCTGTTGTAATAACACGCTGGTGCCTCTGCAGTCACTGTAGCAGCTCGACTATGAGGCTACATGTGCTATTTCAGATATAATACTGATGGAGACATGCTGAAACATCTCCCTGCGTTTCTAAGTTTCTAGAAAATCCATTTTGTGGGTTGCAAACTCTTTTCCTCTCTCAAACATTGCAGCGGAGAACATGCATGAAGGCTCTCCTTTCTTCTTCCCCTCCTTCCTACCCACTTTTCGTCTATCCCTCCCTCCTTCCCTTCCTTCTCCTTCTCTTTCTGTGGTCCCGGTTGTCCTATGCTCTCTCTCTCTCTCAATTTTTTTCCCCACAGCGCTTTCCTGTCTAAACAGGTCCCTGGTGTGCCTCTTTGTTCAAGTCAGCAAACCAAATGTCAGTCTTAATTCCCAGCATTATTTCTTCCTTCACAGAGGATCCACTGTAAATACTAAGAGCTTTTCTGCCAAAACGTATTTTGAAATCACCATGCTTCTTCATGGTGTCTACAACACCACGACCTCTGGTCAAGTCCATCACAACAGCGTCCTCGATTGAAGCAAAAGTCTGCTTTTTTCATTTCATGATATGTGATATCTTACTCTATCTGTATCCCCAGGTCCTCTGCCATCAGTCCTCATCAACTCAGCACTTCACAGAACACAGAAGCCTTGATGGTCTTCCAGAGGTGCATAGAATACAGCACTCTCGTTGGGCGCCCCTATTTTCACTTAAAACACTCTGATTTCCTTCATTAGATCTAAGTTTTCAATGTTAGTTTTGAGAGACTGCTCTATCCACACAAGTGTACACACTTCCTCCGTGCCCATACATTCTAAGGACCCTATTCATTTAATTCATATTATTTAATAACAAACATGTAGCTAGAAGTTTCTCAGGCCCTGCCTGGACCCTTGGTCCAGCAGCCACGCATAAAATAATCACTCAGAGGCTTAATATTATTTACAAACTGTATAGTCTATGGCAGGCCTCTAGCTAGCTAGCTTTTGTACCTTAAATTAACCCATTTCTAATCTATGTTTAGCTATGTGTTTCGTAGCTTTACTGGTCTGCTGGCGTGTTGCTCCTTGGGCGTCAGGCTGGCGTCTCCTCATACTCTGCCTTTTTCTTTCCTGTCTCTCTCTTTGGATTTCCCACCTGCCTCTAAGCTACCTTGCCATAGGCCAAAGCAGCTTATTTATGAACCAATGGGAACAACATACATTCATAGCTTACAGAAAGATTTCCCTGAGCACAAACGGTTCACTTGTTTCAGCCAAAGAAACACACTCTGACCCTGAAACAAGGGCGTGAAAGAAACATACTTTGACCCTGAAACCAGAGCCAAAGAAACACACTTTGGTCCTGAAACCAGAGCCAGTGAAAGAAATACACCCTGGCCCTGAAGTCAAAGCCAAATGGCTTAAAAGGGCCAGTGAAAGAAACATGCTTTGGCCCAGAAACCAGAGCCAAAAACACACTCTGCCCCTGACCAACTCAGTACAAAAACCAACCAATCCCTGAGCAGGAAAACCAACCAATCCCTGAGCATGAAGTCCAGCCAATCTCTGAGCTTGTCCAAGGTCAGGGACTGAAGTCCAACCAATTCCCACCCCGAAAATCTCCACCCTGGTAAAACGCCCCCTAAGAAGCCCTATATAAGCCCTGTGCCTGTTCAGGCTTCACTGCATTTTTCCACCATGGCAGGAGGAGCAACCCTTCTGGATTCTTCCCTCCCAATAAATCTCTTGAATGAGGTTTGGGTGAGACCTTCTTTCACCAGAGTGGAGTGGAGCAGAGCAGTAACAATTTTTGGCAGGAGCTGGAGCAGAGCCCAGCCAAGCAAAACTAGAACACTTTAGCTGAGGAAACCTACACGTAGCAGAGCAGACTTGTTACATTCCCAGGGACCTGAGCAGAACTCGAAGAACTTGGCTGGGGAAACCCTCCCTCCCCTGATGGAGCAGAGTGGTTACATTGGGGATGCCTTTTCCTGGAGCAGAGCTGTAAACTGCTATGCTTACAGTGACTTTGTGGTATTTCTTGTCTCCCAACTGCCAGGATCCCTTTCCATCCCAGGGGCAATGCCTACAGAAACCATGTTTATTTTCTTCACAATGTATTTATTTTTGTCTAACAAGATGTTTGATAAACACATTTTTACAAGGATGATTGCATGAAACAATGATTAATAATGGCAATATTTGCTGAGTATTTGCTGTGTGTCAATTACCATTGTATCTGCTTCTGGTCTAAATCCTTTAATTTTTACTCTCTGGTGTGATAGGTGAGTGCCTTTAGTAATGGACTCGCTCTGACAGGTCTGACTATGAATCTCTCTATAAATCTGAGAGTAGCCTGCTCTACATTGAGAGTACCAGGCCAGCCAAGGATACATAGTGAGAGCCTGTCTCCAAAAACAGAACGTGGGGGATGGCTTCAGGGAAAAGGGAAGCCTTCACTGTTTTAAGAACCCTGCTATTAAGGTTGTAGTCCACCATGGGTGGAGAGCTATCTGAGCTCCATGCAAAATGGAGGACTCCCTTTCTCAGAGGGGCTTCCTCTTCCCTGTCTAATCTTATTTAGAGAATGCCTCTAAACTCAGATGCCTGACCTTATTTGGAGGATGACCTTGCACAGAGCTCCCTGAAAATGCTGTATTACTCAGTACGTAAGTCCCACTCTTTCCTCCCACCCATATGATAATTATGTTCTGTGTTATGACCAATCAACCCTTTCTGCCCACAACCCTAAGAACCCTTATATACCTTACCCTTGGAACAATAAAATGAACTGTCTCTCTGAAGCTGACTGGCAGAAGTTCTTTCCATCATGCTCACAGTCTTCTGAACCCTACTAGCTGCTTCTTCTCCCTTTGCTCTCATGGGCAGGTGGCCAACGACCCTGAGGAAAAGGAGACCCACACTTCACTTGTGACTAGATGTGTCTGAGAGATTAATTCCATCTGGAGATATCTGGAACATGTTTTCAAGCAATGGCTAAATGATGGTGCATCGGTGAGCTGGGAAAGCAAATGTTCCCTTGGCTGAAATTCACTGTGCAGTCCAATTTAAACATTTTTTTTGTTTGTTTATTGAGACACAGTCTCATTATGTAGTTGAGACTACCCTTCAACTAATGATGCTCTTGCCTCTGTATCACATACTCATCTGTAAATGAACTGTTAAGTAGGCTTAGAAGTACATACAAACAACCGAAGTGTTGTACTCTTGCACTGGGCTTTCATGCTAAATATTAGTTCCCCTGCCTTGTAAGAGAGCTGACCCTCATGAAAACAGCATTTATCATCACATTCTTGATCCCCACACTGGATAGCATTTTTGCCCATTCTTTCTGAAGCTGAATCCTAGGCTCTGAAAGCACAGGACTCCTGCATGTGTGTATACCCTTCTCTGCCTCCCTGAGCATCAGCAAAAAGAAAGTTGTATTGGTCTGAGCTCAGATTCTTCACTGCCATCCTGAGAATCAGGGCATTGGTATTGCAACTGCCTACAACGAAGAGTCAGGAATATAAGCCTCAGGTATTATTTCTTAATGTACAGGCCAGAATTACATTTCCTCCTAGAAGGGATGTGCATATCCAGTGTTTTTATTTGGCAGTAAGAAGTATGGATAGTTATTTTATTTAAAAAAAAAACAGTTCACTGGGAAAGCACAGTGCAATTGTCTAGTAAAATGTACACAGGTCGCAGGTTTTTTAAGGAACATTTTTGGTTACATTCCCAGACATAATTTGGGCTGTGATCTTAATCCAGGAAATAAATTGATCCAAGAAGGTTAATAAAGTACCCTCTAATGCATACTGAGGATTATATCAAGAAGTAATTAATATCATCACCTGCAGGATGGTTTTTTACTAATTTTGTTTTAATTGGGTAACACCTGATTGTATCTCTTCATTCTTGATATTCTCTATTGTGATCGTCTGTGTATCACAAGTAATAACATTTAATGTTTAACTTCTGAACAATGCAACACTCTTTTTAAGAAATTATTCTTATAACCTGTTTGTTAAAAGAAATAAATTTAATAATTTCAATAAAAAATAAGCTAATGCACAGGAATTAAGAAATAATATAGGAGTTGGGATGGTTGCGCATACTTTTAACCCCAGCATTTGGGAGGCAGAAATTGGAGGATCTCTTTGCCTTTTTTGAGGCCAACCTAGCAAGCTCCAGGTCAGCCAGGGCTGCACAAAGGGACCCTGTTCAAGAAAAAGGTCCCTGGAACTAGATTAACAAGCAGTTATTAGGCACCTGGTGTGAGTGCTGGGACCTGAACCCTGATCCTCTGCAGGAGTAATAAGCGCTTCTAACTGCTGAGCCATCCCACTAGCCTGCCCTAGGGGTTATTTTGGAAATACAAAGTTCCCATTTTTGAAGAATACTGTTGGTCACAGCAGTTAATGAAGTACTGATGAAGAGATGGAGTGTCTCTAAAGCACAGGTATTGCTGGGACCTGGATGACATGCTGTAAGGGAGTGGTACTCAGTTCTTCTAACTATGAATCATGAACGTGCCTTTGAACTGATAGGAGCATGGTGTTTCAGTTTTTCTTTTTAATTTATATTGTACATTCCACTGTCTGTGTGTTTCTCTCTCTCTCTCTCTCTCTCTCTCTCTCTCTCTCTCTCTCTCTCTCTCTCTCTCTGTGTGTGTGTGTGTGTGTGTGTGTGTGTGACCCTGTGTGTGTTGGGGGATACCACTGTGGAGGCCAGAAGAGAGTAATGAGATGCCCTGGAGCTGGAGCTATAGGCTGCTGTGAGCCTCCCCACGTGGGTGCAGTACTGCCCTTAACACACACACACACACACACACACACACACACAGTGAAATGTACAATATAAATTAAAAAGATAATGAAAATTGCTTCCAGGTTTAGTAGAAAGGTACCTGGAATGGGTTTTGGGTAACCAGAACAAAGGAAATTCCTCATATTTTATAGATTTTAAAGATAGGGATATCAGAGCTCAGAGGGGAGGAGTCTCTGAGTTTAAAGGCTTGGAGACAGTACTAGATAGGATATAAGGTTGGGCTTTAGGAAGCCTGTCCTATCATCCCTGCCTACCTTGAGGCTGTTGCCTAAATATAGCAGTTTAGGGAAGGTACTGGGTAGGCTATTAGGTGTCACTGATGCCCTTGGCTGTGGAGCAGAGCACCAGGGATCACAGAGGCTTTCCTAGCACTGGTGTGCTTCCAGTTTAGATGACTCCCACCTCCATTCCCTGGCCCCTAGTACTTAAAACTCTCTCTCAACCACTTTCTTCTTCAAATGCCCCAGTCTTTGATCTCAGCTTTTTCCAGAGCTTTACAATACAGTGAAACGGTAAGAGGAGATATTAATGTCTTTCCTGCCATCATTAAAGGTATTTTGACCCAATATTAATAGTGATAATAATAATAATATGCTTACATTTATCAGTTAATTGATTAGGCTATATTTTTAAAAATCAGTTTTTAATGCTATCAAATTTGTATTATAAATATGAAACTATCAAAAAAGTGAAGTATTTTGGAGGTCACAGAAATGAAATTCTATTTCTACCTGCTTTGTCTCTTAATTTACCTCCCGTAGATTGAATTGAGCACAACCATTATAGCCTAAAAATATGCTATGTAGTATGTATAAAGTATCTAGAATTTTGTTAGGATGAGAAAAAAAATCACTCAATGGCTTTTAATTCAATAGTCCAAAATATTATTTTCATTCAATGAGTCATTTTTTTCCAGAATTGAAGATGACAGGGCCTGCTTTTCTTGATGCTATTAATCTTAACAGTTTTTGTTGCTGCTCCTACTGTACTTTTGTGAATACAATAAGACGGATTTAGTTTACTAATTTTCCTTGCAACAGGTGGAATTAGTCAAATTTCCTGTCCAATTCTAGCAAACGCAACAACATAAAAATGCAAGCAATTTAAATGGCATGCTTTACATTTCATCATGAAAAGGGCAATCATTACCCATCATTCCTGTGGATAGCATCTTTCCTGGACCACTTGATGACTAGTCCTATTTGCTTGTGTGAACAAAAACTCCTGGAATGGAGCTAGGTGGTGGTGGTGCATGCCTTTAATCCCAGCAGTCAGAAGGCAGAGGCAGGTGGATCTCTGTGAGTTTGAGGCCTGCATGGGCTACAGAGTTAGTTCCAAGAAAGGTGCAAAGCTACACAGAGAAACCCTGTCTTGAAAAATAAGTTAAAAAACAAACAAACAAAAACAAACAAACAAAAAATTCCTGGAAAGAATCTGTGTCTGCAAAGACTGATTGGCTAATTAGAATTTCAACACTGTGGATTGGAATGTTGCAGATCCAAAGGCTGGTTAGCTTATGCTGGGCTAGGTGCAGTCACCTGGAACAGTCATTCCTTGCCCACCTCTGTGTCAGAACATCCTGTGCCTAATAGATTTAAAAATAAAAGTTTGGAATCTATTAACTTAGCAGCCCACTTGCTTCCACCAAACCAAATGCTCAGATAATATCTTGAGGCCATAGAAAAGCTTCCCCCATCTCTCTCTACTTGCCTTTCTGGTGTACCTAGCAGTGTATTTTAAACTTGTCTTGATTTATTACTCTCTTTGTTCTGAAAAACTATAAAAACTTCATGGAACTGCTTCCATGTTAGAACATCAAATTTGGGATGACCCTAAATCTGAATTTCCAGTTTCCAGAGTTTCTCTTACTCCTTTTCTGATGGAAGCTGTATTTTTTTATTGACACATGTTCAATTAATAGTGTGAAATTACAGATTAATGATTATTCTTTCATTTCTGTATTGCCTAATTATGACAACTTCTTAGATGTACTAAGTGCTCAATAAATACCAATGCATTAGAAGTTATTAGCCAGGTGGTGATGGCACACGCCTTTAATCTCAGCACTTGGAAGGCAGAGGCAAGCAGATCTCTGTGAGTTCAAGGCCAGCCTGGTCTACAAAGAAAAAAAAAGAAGTTATTTAATTCTAACATTTCTAAATTACATAAGAATTATGTAAGAGGCAAGAATCTGGATGATTGAGTGGGCAATCAAACCATTTAATGAGCCAACAGAGAACTGGAGAGGTGGCTATGTGGGCAAATGCCTGCCTGACAAGCTTGAGAACTCGACTCTGATTCTTGGCATTCACAAAATTTCTAGGTGTGGCAATGTGTGTAGCTGGTAAGGAGCAGTAGACAAATCAGTGAGACACGGATATCAGCAAAAGACCTAGTCTCAAAAATTAAAGTTGACAGCAATACAGGAAGATACCCAACCCACACTGGCTTCTGGCCTCCCCATGCATGGGCTCACATGTGCACTAGCACCCGCACATATATGCACACATATACACATACAGACACACATAAAAGAGCAACTGCAGGTTGGAAGTGATTTTAAGGGCAAGATAATTGAAGCAAAAAGAAGAAAGAAACCAACTGGCTGCTCTTAGCAGCCTTGCAATATCAGAGCAGGCTGTTCATTTGAGTTGATCTATAATGCAAGCTTTACTACCCAAAAGAAATGCTTCTCAGAAGTCCAAAATAATCAAAATCATTGACCAAATAACCAGTTAGATAGTGACACTGAAGACAAAAGATGACAATCTAAGGATGGTCCAGAGAGATGTTCTCCAGGTCATTCCAGGGATGCCATACATTGAGTTCGGGCAAGATCTAAGATTGAGCCCAGAACCCAAGACAAGGAGAAAGTGATATAGCATCAATTACATATTTTGAATGTCTGGGCTGCCTAAGAATACTAAGTTTATGTAAAACTGAGATAATGACTTTGAGGCTTGGGGAATCTTTGTTTTCATTTGCTAAGTACATATTTGTACACACACAATTTTAATATAAAGTTTGGTAGAGTCATTCAGTGCATTTTAATGGAAATTATGGTTCCACTGAGTGTTCAAGGTACTTTGCCTGATATAATATTGGATATAGTAGTCATATTTTTATTGTTTTCTCCCACATCACAACACGACCATCAGGACAACAGAGGCATCTGGTTTACTAATAATAACTACACATAACATTCCCTAACTAAATATGTATTGAGTGAATACATGAATAAATATAAAAGGGAACTATTTTGTTATTTGGGATTATTGTATTCAGCTTTATAAATAAAATCCTTATTTAATTTCATTTATTTGTCTAACTTCTTAAACTAATTTGTTACAAAAACTATTAAGTGTGCATAGTTTTAATGACTGTTGATAGAATCCCAAGTTTTTATTCTGAATGGAAACTCAACTTACATTCCTCATAGGAAATATAAATTTCCTTCTTTTCATATATCTCCCATAAGAGTAATAAATATTGATATTTTTATTAATTTATGAGAGGAAGAATATTTACAGTGTTTTATTGTGAATTTCATAATTCAAGTAGATCAAGTATCATTATCCTATTTTCATAGTGTTGGCATTTATTTTGTCAATTGTCAGTATAATTTAGCTTATCCTGGTATGTTGTGAGAAACCTGACAGCATTCACTGAGACTAAATTGGGGTCTTCCATTCCTTTTCATTCTGCTACAGTATTCAGACGATCACCCGCATGCTTTATTTGAGTCTACCATATGCCATTCTTCAAATATTTTCTTTTACAATTTAGATAGATTTAAATTCAAATAGTTAAGAATCAAAAGATTTCACTGAAAATGTGGCATTTTAATTTATCTTAAAACATGGCTGACCTGGCAGAACTGGCCTAGATTTCCTCTTGACAGCAGTCTGGTGGAAATAAACAGCAGGCATCTCCATCTATAGGCCAGACCTCCTTTATAAGGTATAGATCACATTCCCAACAGTTAACTGGCATTAGACATTGCTTTTTTTTTTTTCCTATCTTCTGTTGCAAAGAAAAGTTACTTTGCCTGAATGGAAGTACTTTCTTTCTAGAACATAAATATTAAAATCCCACAAGTTGCAAGTCATAATGAAAAGGCTGTTTTAACCCTTCTGTAACTTGCTCCTTGACACCATTCTAAAATGGGAAACATTAGTGAAGATTCTGCAAACTGACTCAGTAATAAACTACTGAATGACTACTCTTACAAAAACTATTCAATGAAAACTGTAGTGTTTAATTTCAATTTTGTTCAGTTTGTACGGTTCCTAAAAGATGCTGTATGAAGTTTCTGGTAGAGATGTGAAACTATCCCCTAGTTTCAAATGTCTTTCCTACATTGGGAGATTTTAGTGATGAATGAATTATAAAGCCACATTTATTCCTGCATCATTCCTGGAAACACCATCACTTAATGATTGCTATGCATATTATACAATCTACATGGTTCATTAAATATCTTAGTATAACATTATGATAACAGGGATATTTTTTAACATCAAGATAGGTTCATTTCAAGGATAAACTACATGCATAATATGTTGACTAAATAAGGGAATTTAGTTCAAAGAAATGAACTAAATAAGGGAATTAGCTCAAGCCAGACAAAATCCTAGTACAGAAGGGGGAGATAGGCAGAAAGTCTCATCCCTAGGTGAGGAGAATTAGTAATTGATAGATACCAGAAGAAGGAGTTAATTTTCTTTAATGGTGTGACCACTGATAGGCTGACCATACACTTTAGAGTTTATAGGCAGCACAAATTAGACCCAATGTTAGAAAGAAAAGAAGACATTAAATAGGGTGGGTATAAGAATGGGAAGTGTATCTGGGAGGAATTTGGGAGGGGCACATTACAATAAAAAATAAAATGTATAAAATCTTAAAGAATTAATAAAAATACAAAAACACAACTTATAGATGTACTAGTAATATGAACGCTTGGCTGGTGTTCACTATTACTAAGCTTAGGTATGTTTTCCCTTTTCTTCCCCCCTTAATTTACAAATCAGCAAATCAGGCACTTTTAGAAGTGTGTTACCCAGGCATAGTAATGCATGCCTTTAATTCTGGCACTCCAAGAGACAGAAACAGAACATGCTCTGTGATTTTTGAGATGAGTCTAGTCTATACAGTGATTTCTAGGCCAGCCAGGGCTACCAATTGAGACTCTGTTTCAAAAATAAAAGTAAAGTGAAACATAAAATTTGCATTCATTTTGAACATTTTGATAATTCTCATAATTATTTTCAAACAGGTTGAATGACATTTGTTAGATAATAAGATTTTTTTCAACTGTCTTGGTTAGCTTTAACTGTTTACCTGATAACCTAAGGATTATTTGGGAAGACAATCTCAATTTAGAAATTGCTAGATCAGATTGGCCTCTGGGCATGGCTACATGTGTGTGTATGTGTATGTCTAGACTGTTAATTGATGTAAGAGGACCCATGCCAATGTGGACAGAAACATTCATTAGGCAGATGGTTCTGAACTGTATAAGACAGCTAGCTAAACATAAGCCTGACTGCCCGCCAATCATCAGTGTCCTCCATGGATTCTGCTACATTCCTTTGGCTATGAAGTGAGTTTCATAGTCAGAGATAATGCTTGTAGAATAGAAAACAAGCCTGCCACCAAGTTCCTGCCTTGTTTTCCCTCAGTGATGTACCATAACTTCTAACTCTAAGTCAAATAAACCCCTTTTCCCCAAAGTTGCTTTTGATCAGTGTATTTGTCACAGCAACAGAAATGAAAATAGAATAAACATTTATAAATGTGCATGGGTGGTATATTAGTCTGGGCATTCTAAAGGAACAGAATTGATATAATAAACACACACACACACACACACACACACACACACACACACACACACACACACACAATCATTACAGGGGATTTATTAGAATGGCTTACAGATTCTGGGGAGTGAGTGGTCCAACAATGGCTGTCTCCTAACAGAAAGATCAACAATCTGGTAGTTGTTCAGTCCACTGAACTGGATGACTCAGCAGTTCCAAATAAGATTCCTAAAGAACTGGTCTTCAGTCTGTGTTGGAATCCTGAAGAAGTTGGTTCCAAGAGCAGTAAAAGAAAGTCTCAGCAGCAGAATAACAATAAATGAATAAATGAACTTGCCAGTGAGAGCAAGGGAAGGCAGGCAAAAAACAAGCTTCCTTCTTGCACGTCCTTTGGCATGGGCTGCCACCAGAAGATGTGGCCCATCTTTAGGGCACCTCAAATGACTGAGTCAAGAAAACCCTCACAGGTGTGCCCAGCTGCTTGGATTTTTCAGTTGATTCCAGATGTAATCAAGTCAAGACTGACCACCACAGATGGCATGTTGGTTTGATGTGTGATTCAGTACACTGTTGAATTAATTTTACTTATATTTTGTTGTGATTTCTCAACATCCTAATCAATAAGGAATATCAATACTTGAATTTCTTTTCACTTCTTTCTTTCTTCCTTTTTTGTCTTTTGTTTGTTTGTTTTTTTGTTTAGGAGATATGACACTTTGTTGTGGTGTCCAAAATGAAATACAGGTGAGACAGCGTAAGTAGATTTAAATTTGGCTAGTTTGAATACTTTCAGGGATTCTGAGGATAAGGATTGTCCTTGATTGCTTTATAACTGGCCTTCCTGTGATAAGGGCCAGTAACTGTGGCCAAGAATGCAAGAATCTGATGAAGGAATTGCTGATGTGTTGGCTCTGGATCTGTTGACCTGATGCACTCAAGGAACCTCATTTACTGTCTCTAGGAATTGGTCAGCCCTGGGGCCAGCAAGATACTAAATACTCAAGCAACAGAAATTCAGAACAGGAAGCACCATACTAAGGTTTGGATACCAATTCTTCCCAATAGCTTTCCAGAGGAAAGACAACTCCTCCAGCACCTTTACTTGAGTTTTGTGAGATGTAGAGCAGAGAATGCATCAGGCAATTCCAAGACAGAAGTTCAACGCAACAGTGAGGGAACAGACATGTTTTTAAAGCCATGACATCACTTTTTCACTTTTAAATTGTTGCACCAGAAAAAGGAAACATGCCAAACACTCCTTGATCACAGACACATGGACTTCTTACTATGTTGTGGGGGGAAGTTTCTAGGTCACGCCTAGCCCCACAGTCTGGACGAATCTTTCCCACCCTCGATCCTGCAGCCACTTATGAAATTAATCAATCAGAGGCTTAATATTAATTACAGATTGTATGGCCTATGGCTTCAGCTTCTTGCTAGCTTGCTCTTTCATCTTAAATTAACCCATTTCTAATAATCTGTATGTTGTCTCGTCGCCGTGGCGTTACTGGTCTGCTGGCATCTTGTTGATCCTTTGGCAGTGGGCTTGTGCGACTCCACCCTTCTTCTCTCTGTATCTCTGCTTGAACTTCCCGCCTGGCTGTAAGCTTTCTTGCCATAGGCCAAAAGAGCTTTATTTATTATCCAATGGGAGCCACACATATTCACAGCATCCAGAAAGACAACCCACAGCATTATGTCTTCCACATGGTTTCAGGGAAATGTTGGTTTTGCAGAATTAACTAAAAGAGGTCCATTCCTTTTTAATTTTGAAGGGAAGTTTGAGAATAGTTTGTATTGCTTCTACAAATGTTGGTAGAATTTACCATTGTAGTTATCAAAATATGCGACTCTCCCTTGCTAAAAGATACTTTTATTTTGTTTTTTTCAATAAAAGTTATCTTGACAAGTGGTTACATACTCTAGGTCTATTCAATTTTTTCCTTTGTCATTTGGTCTCAGTAGGCTGCTTCTAGACAGTTGTCCATTTATATAAAATAGTTGTAAAATATTTTGGGGGATAATTATGCAACTTTTCATTTTCCTCTTGTACAGTTACTTTTTTTTCCCCTATAGAAGTGATGTTTTAAGCTTTTACTACCAACTTCAGTAATTTGAGTATTCTCTCTCTTTTCTTAGGCCACCTAGTTAAAAGCCTTATCTTTTGTTGTTACTTTGTATCAATTATTTTTTTGAAGTTTTTCATTTGATAACTTTCTTGTTTTTAATGTATTTCCATTTGTGAATATTTCTGCTGTGTCTGTAGTTCTGGTACATAGTATTTTTATTTTTACTCATCTGTGAGCATTTATAGATGCCCTTTTGTTTCTTCTCATTGTCTATTTAGTTTCCTCTGAGTTCTGAATGTTTTAGGTTTGTTTCTGCTTTAAGAGCAGCAGTTAGATATTAGGGCATAGATGCCCAGTATTTGGTAGCCAGGTCCATTTCCTCAACCTCAGGTCTCACAGCCCTTGATCAAGCTGCTCAGAAAATGTGTGTCAGCTGCCTATCACAGAGATAAGTGACTGTGACCACTGTACAAACCTAAGTCAAGGACTTACAATGTCAGCATCTGGTGAGTTCTGCTCTCTGATGCTGAAGTAGAATAAGGTAGAAAAGACCAATTACTAGATACTGATTTATTGATTTATTTATCCAGAGTGGCTTCACTTGCTACCTGGAACAGAATGTCTTGGAGATACAGCTGAAACAATTGGTCGTTGCCCTTAACAACCTGCTGACTGCCACCTGTTTATACGAAATCTTGCTTGCTTGCCCACCCCACCTAGTGATTTTCAAGTATAAAATGAGAAGGGAAACTGGTCTCAATATCAAAGCCTTTCAGGAACTGTTCTGGCTTTGGTCCTCAGGTACCTTTCTTCTCTTCTGCTTTTATTGGTGTCATATTACTCAAGAACAATTCCAACAGAAGATTTCCACAACAAGCCAAGGTGGTGCCATGTTGTTACAATCTCTCTAGAGGGTAGAAAAACCTGTGTCCTCCCATGAAAGAAGGTAGATGAGAAAACAGCCAAATTTTGTGTGAAACCTCTTCTACAAAAGCCCTGATCCCATCCACAAGGGAGAAGCCATTAAGATTGTATCACTTTCTGAAGGCCTTATCTCTGAATTCCATCACATTGGCCACTATTTCAACGTGAATTATAAAGGAACATATGCAAGCCATGACATCCTAGATATTTGTTCTTTCTCTTTTATGTTCTAATCCCACTTCTGGCTATCGCCGAGTCCATGTAACTAGATCTTATTGGTAGTGTACTATCTGCCTACTCTCCTCTCTAATCACACTACTCTTAACTTGAGAGACAAACACTTCCTCCTCACTGTTAAACCTTAAGTGTACCCAGCATTCTACACCCTTACCTTAATAGTTCTCGTGTGATTGTCTCCAAAATAAAACCCCAGTTTCTGCATCTCACAGGGAAATTCACATCCTGGCTCAGCCCTTATTCCTTTTCCAGTCTTGTCACTCTTCAAATTTTATGTGTGTGTTAAATGTTCACTTTTCTGCTAGGCAGTGGCATGCCTTTAATACCAGCACTTGGGAGGCAGAGCTAGGCAGATCTCTGTAAATTTGAGGCCAACCTGGGCTACAGAGTGAATTCCAGGAAAGGTGCAAAGCTACAAAGAGAAACCCTGTCCCAAACAAACAAACAACAACAAAAAACCATTCAGTTTTCTTTTACTAAAATACAAATTCCTCAATTTCATGAGTTCATATTTACTTTGATCCTGCTAAGAATGGAATGGATGTTGAATAAACTTTATTAGATAAATGCGCACTGATGTGGTGAGATGTTTGGATTCTCTCTCTCTCTCTCTCTCTCTCTCTCTCTCTCTCTCTCTCTCTCTCTCTCTCTCTCTGTGTGTGTGTGTGTGTGTGTGTGTGCGTGTGTGTGACTTATATTTATTGACCAAATTTTAAGTCACCAATCTTGTTGAAACTCTACAATATTCAAGGGAAAAGGAAACTTACGTTTCAAAATGTCTTCTAACCAAGAGATATTCTATAAGTATTTACTAACCAAACAAATATTTTTACTAGAAAAAAACAATAATATGTGTGGGCTTTAATATTATTGTTTAATTTAGGATAAGCCTTCTCAGCATTGGCACTATTGGTATGCATTTTTCTGGGTATTATTTTTTCTAAACAAAAAACAAAAATGGGATCTCATTATATAGACCAGGCTGACCTCAGACTCACAGAGATTCACCTGCCTCTGCCTCCTGAGTATTGGGATGATAAGTGTGTGCTCCCATACTTGGCTTAGTCTAGATATTTCCTTACTGCAGAGGGCAGTCTATGTGTCTCACAGGCTACTCAGCAAAGCTTCTTATTTCTACACACTTAATCCCAATTGCAGCTCATTAATTCAGGTTTATAATCAACAGTGTCTCCAGACACTGCCAGAGGTCAGAGAGTGGGGTAGGAAAAATGGAATGTACACAGTTTGAGAGAAGGAGTGCATCCAATATTTAGGATGAAGGATGTGCACAAAAAAGTCTCAGCTACTCATAAATTACTTATAAATTCCAGAAAAAATTAAAAATAGTACACAGTAAAGAAATTAAATAAACTTCTTTACACAATATTCATATTGACAAATGAGGTATTTTCTGTGTAGAACAAAGCCAACAAAATATATGATGCTCCAAAAACTATGTCATGGTCTACACCAGCATGTTCCATATTAACTGTTATTAACCATATAATCCATATTAACGCTGACTGACTTCCTTAAGTCCATAGAAAATATTTTTATCCCCTCCTTAATAAAATCAAAATAAATTTGTAAAAATATATGTGAGGAGGTTCATTTTGTTATTGGAAGGCTCTTTTCTCTGATTACTGGTAATTGGTATTTTTATTTCATATTCAAAAGTTTATTTATTGCCACACAAATAGTTGCTTGTGTGTTTAGTTGGCTGATCTTTTCAAGAAGGTTAATTCCAAAATGATTTCAGCAATCTAAGTTTGCACAGGAATTGTCACCATATTGTCTAATTTCTCTTCGTATTTTGAGTAAGTCTTTTAAATTGCGGAGGTATTATGCTCTAGGAAATGACTTGAGTTTTGTGCAATAACAGCTTTTCATTTGTATTATGAGTCTTAACATCCATTTAGAGTATCAACTCTCATAGTTCCAAATATGCTATTATGAGCCATTTGGAATTGTAAAAGCATTCATAAGTGAATGCATCCTAGAATAGTTCAAATTGGTTGGCTCTATGAGACACATTGAAAAATTAAAACAAATAATATCGAATGCATATGCACTTTGGTTAAATGGAATAAGTATATTTTGGGTCATTCAAATACATTTCTCATTATATCAAGTGAGCCTTTTAGAAAAGTTGTTTTTGCATTTTATTACAAGCAGAAAAATAGTACTTTGGAAATACCCAGAGCCTGAAACTGTGGAAACATTCTCCAATGAATAGAGAATGTTACTTTACTACATCCACAAGGAGCAAAAAATCTGAAACCTATAGCCATTTGGTTCTCATGCATCTTTATTTACTTAGGACATTAAAACAAACTATGCAAATTAATAAGGAGATTTGTTACCTTGTATTCAGCATATATTGTGTTTATAATCAATTAACATTACTCACATTGAAAGTTGAATAACAACTATTATAATTTTCGGCTCCTTATATTTTAGACCTTAAAGTGGGGGGAAAATGCCAAACACTCTTACTTTGGAAAATAAAAAATTTTCCATCCATCTCTACATCCATAATTCCATTCATCTCATACAGGAGCCCAAAAGCGTACGAAGTTCTCTGCTGCTTTCCATATCTGGATCTTGTGGGATTATCAGATAATTCACAAGTTTTACTGCTGAGATTAGGAATCTTCATGCAGAATATTTGCTTCCAAAGTATATACACAAACAGCTATCACTACTTGAGTCCACATTTGGTCTTAGCATGCTGGTACAAATGGAAAACATAATTCTTCTGTTGGCATAGCAATAATTATGTATTTCTAAGATCAAAGAAAGCTAGGCCACATCCATCATCTCAGATGATTTGTTTTATTTTCTCCTTTCCCTGCATGTTCTCATCTCCTTTCCTAACAAAAGTTTTAAGATAATCTCAGATAGACCTTTAGAATGATTATTAATCATCCTCATTGGCACAAAAGAAGTAAGACCAAACACAACTAACCTCCTCTTCTGTTTTTTCCATCATTTAAAGACAGTGAGTATAAATTAATAATTTAAGTAGGCCTTTAACTGGATGTTCTTTGTTCTTATTGAAGTCTTAAAATGCAAGTTGTTTCGAAGATGCACATGACACTGAGAAAGACTAGCTGTCTTGGCCAAAGCTAGAAAACTAAGAGATTCAAGTCTGGTTCTGAAGCTCATTTCCATATGATTCCAACTCTAAATATTTCACATGAAGTAGACAAGATAATGAATGGCAATGAGTTACTGAAAGGACTATAGAAGAATACTTTTAATTGTGTTGTTTCTGTTAGAAAGTGTAAGGATCCCACAAAGAAGCCTGAATCCCACTTCTATGAATCTGTGATATATTTGGTTACATAGAAAAAGGAAATTAAATG